>NC_072735.1:20550139-20880139 GCF_026930045.1 Uloborus diversus
AAATCTTAGCACATAATTGAATAATATACAACTATTTATACTTAGGGAAAAGAAACTATCCACATAGTTATTTGAAAAAGGTATGAAATAAACTAAATTGGTTAATTTTGCCCTTTTTTTCTGTGATTATCATATGTTCAAATAATACACTTGCAAGATTTAGTTATTTGAGAAACTATTTAGTCAGCTACAATGAGATAAACTCAAAATTTACTTTAAAGTTGGATTTTACCATGAGATAAAAAATAAATGCCTTTGATTGATCAAGCAGAAAGCACTCTCTTAACCTTTGCTTTCATGAACATTTTTCTAGGTGAAAAAAAGCAACTAGCCCCCCCCCCCCCCTCCATCAATTATCAATAGCAATTTCATAGAAATAGAAAAAAATCGCAAGCGAATTAACACAACGCAAAAATCGCGATCGCAAAAACGAAACATTTTCTCACATGAGTATAAAAATTGCTCATTTGCAATCTTAAATTAGAAAATTTGACTTCATTGTGACTCTTTTAAAATATCTGTGTTGGCTTTGGTGCTACTTTTAAAATTTCGCCATTTTCAAAATGGCGCGATCGATTAATACGTGACTTTTGCAAGTCCAAATAAAAATAGCCCCTCAGAAATAGGTGAATTACTAGAAAATGAACAAGATTAAAGTACTTTTGTATAAAATTCATATTCATAAGTAATTTAACAAGAAAAATGTTAAGTTCAGAACTTTGTGTTTTGCGCGATCGGGAAAATGTTCGCCATTTTTTTTTTCACCTGTCCTTTTATTGAGGATGCAAGATAATAATTTTCAAAAGTAATTCTGGTTAGGTGAATGCAAAATAGATAAGCTTTTACTACTCAGTTGTCCTGTATCAATCCTGAAGATTGCATTGAAACCACTCTTACTTTTGATCTTTATTGTTATTTTCAGGAATTTCCCCAAGATAAAAGTTGAGGGAGAACTTATTCTTAGAATACAGTACAATGGGCTATTTATAAACTTGCAATATTTTGCTCCTTGAGCTCTGCCCAGGAGGTCACTGTAAGCTCCAGTCTTATCACTAAAATTCCATTGACTGGTCAACAGTAGGGGTGTGTTTGAATAGCTGATACAGAGATAGGGTCATTTTAATCCTTTTCTGTTGATTCTCCTGGTCATTGAAGCTTAAAAGCATTCACTAGATAGATCTTCAGCATTTTCCACAATTTTTTTTCTGGTTTTTATCTTTTGGGTGTTCTGGGTCCCTAGGACCCGAATTTTCGCGGAAGTTGCGTCCCTTTCCCGCGAATTTGCGTAAAAAACCCGCTATAGCGCGTAAACGCGAACCCTGACAAGTATACTTTTGAATCAGAAGATTGATTCATTACTGAATTTTTTTTCAAAAAAAGATTTGGTTTAGACAGGCCCGTGTCCAGATTTTCATAAAGGGAGGGGTTTTAATCTTACCTGGGGGGGGGGGGGAATTCAATCCCTCACAACCTTTATTAGTTTTACTACAAAATTATCGATCCCAGTATGGCGTTTATGCACCTGTAATTGCTGCTGTAACCTCCCCTCCCTCTTCCCCTAGAAGAATAATTCTGGCTGCTCAAGTGATCAAAGTACTCCTTCATTTTACAGGTTCACTTTTATCAAACCTTGTTTGTTTCTTTTTAATTAAATCTGTTAACTATGCGGTTTATTGCAACAAGTATTAAAAACTCTCCACGAATTCTTTTTATGTTAATATGCATTTTTATGTTAATATGTTAGAATGCATATCAGATTTTATGTTCTGAAATAAGGCTTAGAACGAGCGTATTGTAGATGCAAATTACAATACTAAACACCATCACTAATACATCTTCATAGCTGCAACACATGCCAAATTCATCATTACCTCCTTACAATAAGCAATATTAATGCTTTGTATCGGTAGATAATTCAACGGTTCTACCACCAGTTTTTCCAAAATATTATTTCAGTCAGCAAAGCTTTAACAGTTGTAAATTACATAACATTTGAATGTTATGCAAAAAATTTTAAGTTATAAGAGAAAGAAATGCAAGCGTTTAGGTCCAACTGAATTGAATAAGACGGAAAAAATACAGAATTACCGAGTTAAATTTACAGAAAAACTTCAGGGAGAAAGGGGGGGGGGGGGGAACGTTAAACGTAGGCTTTCACATTAAAGTTAATTTAAGTCTATCGTTTTCTTCATTTGACACTTTTTTTTCAATGGGAGTGGTTTAACCCCTAAAACCCTCCCCTTGGACACGGCTCTGGGTTTAGAAACATAAAAAACTAAACTATGTGGCTTTACTTTAAAGAACCAAAATATTATCAAGTTATGTGGATGATTAAATGCACTGTTGACACTAAGGCAACTTTTGAGGCAAATTTATTGAAACTTAGTGATGACTCATTCAATCTTTGTCTCATTCATTATCATTCTGCCAGTTTATAAAAAAACATCAGACATTTAAGCATCATACTCGTTTCACTGCACTTGTACTTCACTTAAATTTATATGATGAAGACAAATAAGAATAGTCTGGTTTTTTAAGTGTACAATTATAATTTTTCCATTATGAGTAAGTGCTTCTATGAGGCTGTGGCATTCATGTAGACGTTTTGCTAATGCTCATTTCCAAAAATTAACAAATTTGAGATTAAATAGTGCTATTCTCTTCATATAACAAGGTCATGAAAATTTTCATTGAAGTCATGAACAAGTCATGTAATTTTTTCATCTAAATAGAGTATGAACACTGGATGACCTAGGAAAAAATGCTGCACACAAATCCTTTTTGAGTATGAAAGGTTTAAAACAGAGGTTTGTCACTCCATTCTGTGACTGTTTTCTCTACCGCATTGAACAATAAGTAGGCAGATTGTAGTATAGAACATTAATAATCCCATCACAGAAAAATAAATAAAAAAAGGTGAAGTAAAAAAGAAATAATTAAAGCTGAAGTAATAATGTGGTGACAGAACATTTATATTTAAATAAAAAAAAATTATTTTTAACATAAAATATGCAAAAGTTTAGCAGAACAATAATTATGACTAATCTGATGTTTTCTAAATAAAATTTACATAAAATATGAATGACAGTTTACCATGAAATAATTTGTGTCTTTATGATAGATATTCGTTAAGTCATTTAAATTAATTCTTTCATTAAAAAAGGAATGAAGCTGTGGCATGGCAAGCGTACCTAGGACAGGGTGTAATTTTTAAAGAACAAATGTAGCTCTGTAATCATTAGGACAAAATTTAATGTGTAAATAGTCTGCATTCCATTTAATACATGAAGCTTTCCTAACATCTTTTCTTCTCTCCTCGTCTGCCATGTTTTACATTTGATATTCATCACTTTTTACTTTCGTCTGAAATGTGTATATTTCTTAGTATTATTTAATTTAATTACTGAATGCGCTATTTATTGTGTGGTCAACAAAAGAAATTAGATAAAACAGAGAATGTTTTTGGATGGGGAAAAAAGTTTTTTCTCACCCGTTGATGGCGAAATATATATATATAATTTTTTTTTGTATCAACAATTCTTACTTATTCATTTCTAATTTATTCAAAAATTTTCTCAGCAAGAATCTTTGCGAAAACCGATGAATATTATTTGATTGTCCCGTGAAATTATTTGATTAAGTGGGGATGGTTAACATTGTGTTAATGGGGAAATATTTTTGTTCTGGGAGGTTCTTATTTGTTATCCCATTAAACGTGGCTGACAGTATTTCAATTTTTTGAATGAACTTATTTTTTTGGTTTCCTCACGTGATAGTTCTCGTGCAGGATACATATTTATGATTACTTAGTAGTAATGTATGTAAAAGGTAATAAATATGTCAGGTTCTTGAATGATCCAACAGACTAACTAAATATATTTTTAATTCTTACTGTCTAAAATTATTTAAATGATTATGCATAGATATTAACATAACAAAACTGAATTATACCTTATATTTCTGGTCCAATTTTCTCCTGCTTCTCATCTTTTGAGAATCTGAGCTTTCACGCCCACTGAAGTGATTGCAAATGTGAACAAAAAAATTCAGGGTTCTAAAAGAAAAAAGGAATATATCAAAAGATGTACATAAACACAACTAAGCAGATAAAATGTTCTCATCAAAATATTCAAAAATCATCAGATTTATAAGTAAATAACACATTTCAATTAAGCAATTTTCAGCATATATTCTTAGAAATCATGTTTGAATGATATTGAAAAATGAGTGTCGGCTAAAAGCAAGCACTGAAGGTATTACACACCTAAACAAAATACTTGGAATTTTGATAGTAAAAGTCACAGTGTAGAACAGCTTAAAGACCAAAACTTTTCCTAGACTACCTCGGAACTCCATTGTTTTCTGATGCAAGATGCAGATTTGCCCTTTCTCTTACCTTGCCTCCTTTGGGTATTGTCACGATCATATAACTTTCTTGAAGAAAAATATTTTTTACAAAAATTTGTTGCTTTTGACAACATAGTTTTAAAGTTTAAACTATGTCTAGAAAATCTTTGCACAGCTCAAAATGTTCTGTTTGAAATGCTTTAATTTTTTTTTTTAAATGTAAAGCTATGAATAAAATTTTAAGAAAAAATTAATAAAAGCAGAAAATAACACCAACACTACATAGCAAATGACATTATAGGTGGATATAGGTTCAACAAATGTGGACAAACGTCTAAATCTGAAGAACAAAAAATAGTACATGAAATGTATGAAATACATATATGTATTTTGTAACTTTAGTTTAAATCTTTTACCTATGCAAATGGTTTGTAATCCAAGAAAAACCTGCAGTGATTAGTGAACAGTGAAAATCACAACATGGAACATGGGTGGTTAACTGAACCTAGACTATACTTCATAATTATTGCATTCCTCGCTCTAACTTACTTTGAACCAAAATAATAAAACTTAAGGCTAATAAGTTCTAGGAAGAAATTAATATCTGCAGAATAAACAGAATCGTCAAACGATATAACGTATGCTATCGGTACGACGAATTGGTAAACAAGCATTCATTTTATTTTCAAAAAAAGGAAAAAAACACATAAAATTAAAGAAATGCCGCTTATTTGGTGACTTTAACTCATTTAATTTCAATGTAACTTGTTTTTAATGAGAGAAAAATGTGTAACGCATTTGTTTAGAGTTTAAAATAGTAGCAACACAACGTAGAAAAGGGTGGTTCATTCAGTGATTATAAACAAAATTTTATGATATACGCCTTGCATATAATGCTTTAACAGACTATAAAATGTCATAAAAAGCTTCATAACTGAGTTGAAATAAGCAGAATTTTTTTAACAAGAGGCAAAATTAACAACAACACTTCACCTCAACGAATGTAAACAAACATTTATGTTATTCTGAAAAATCGAAGAAAAAACCAAAAAATTTCATGAAATACGGATTTTTTGGTGACTTTTACTCATCTAATATGAAAATAGTTTCATCAATTCAAGTAGTTTTCGATGGAAGGAAAATGTACGACTATATAATAACACGACTTGCAGAATGGTGGCTAAATGGTTCACTACGCGAACGTAAACAAAACTTTATCTATCTCTCAAATAAAATCTGTATTTAAAATGAACATAAGACTGATTGCATTTGATGCTTCGACTTACCTGGTATTGAAATAAGTGCTTTTGAAACCGAAGAAATAGATAAAACCTTTCCTAATTTCCCAAATATTATACCTCACTCAGCATCCTCGTAGGATTAACATGGTAAAGTAGAGCTGGCATATAAGGGAGTGACGTCACACGCATACACTTCATTTCCGGTTAAACGGTAGACGTCACGCCAGCATGGTAGCCAATCAGGGAAAAGTCCTTCGCGAAAGCTCTAGGATGTGGATTTATGCCCGTGGCATAGGTGTGTTTTCTCGATTCTCGTCAACGTTAAGGAAAATAAAGCATTGAATGTCTAACACGTGTTTGTTTGGATTTATCCAAGAGTTTATCCAAGGTACCGTTTGGGAATGAACTTTGACTTTAAAACAGTGCTTTGTTGCATATTTTTGAGGTTTCTTTTAACGCTTGATATAGAGCATTAGTAGCTCAGATCAAATAGTGACCACATAAAGTATTTGCTCAGTTACTTTTCTTCGTAAATTATTTTTTTGCAAAAAAAGTTTCAAGTACAGAAATTGATGCATTTATCATGGAAAAACTTAAGTCAATCATATCAAAGTAATTTGCAAAAGTATCACTCTAATGAAAATAACATTTGATTAAAAAGTCATTTGTTTTTTAGAACTACTTATTACTTTGTATTTATATCCCAACAGCTGTTAGCAACCTTGCAGGCATTGAATTAATTCTATGGAACAAACAGTGTTGCCAACTCTTCGAAAGGACTGGGGCTAAGTCAAGCTAAAAAAAAGGGCTAGATCAAGCCAACGCATGGACGAATGGGGCTAGATTCAGTAGCGCCATCTGTAGTATACTGCCGTAAGCACAAATATGGTATCCGCACATTTTATCAAAATTTAATTACTGTCGCTGGCCGGTCATTAGTAGTTTAGTTTACCTAAACCTCAAGTTTTTATTGGTTCATTTGCGAACGCAAAATATTAAAAAAAGCTTTAGGGTATAATTGGTGCATATTTCTAAGGCAAAGTGACAAATACTAAGCCTTTAATGTAGTATCTGCGCAGTTACCCGTTTTTTCCTTAGTTATTATGTAGATACAACTTTTATACCTTAGTAAAGTAGCATATTTAATAATGTAGCAGTTTTTGTAGCAGAGTACTTAAGTTTAGTTTAGCTATCAACTGAATAGTTGATAAAGGTCAATAATAAAAACTAATAAATTTTTTTTATAAATGTTTAAATAGATATGTATTTTCTAGTCGAACTCAGTCAGTTGATCGCTGACAGTTAATGACGTCAATGGTGCACCAACCGATGCTCCATGGAACTAGAGCCGCACAGGCCGACGCATCAGCTTTAGTTTAGCCATTTTAGATCGGATTTTTCATTGCTGCTCTGCGAGGGTTATCACAGCAAAGTTTCGGGTTTCGCCAAATTTGCCGAAAATAATACTTTATTTAATAAACAATTCACGTGCCGCTAAGAATCGCTTGCAGTGAACAATCACCAAACTCGATTACTCGCCAGAAAAGACAACCACTCTAACACGCGCTCCGATCCAATAAGGCTGATCTTAAGCTGATGCACCGGCTCGTATATATTATTTTCGGCAAATTTGGCGAAATCCAAAACTTGGCTGTGATAACCCTAGCAGCGCAACAATGAAAAATCTGATCCAAAATGGCTAAACTTAAGCTGATGCGTCGGCCTATCTAGATAGCGGAACGATTTTGGTTGATAACGTAGTTACTTGCACAGATGATTAATACTTATTATTGCTCAAAAATGTCAATCAACCAGTTAAATCGACTGGTAGCGCTATGCCAACGCGTCTGCGATCTTTTGTCTCATCTAGGAAAATTCTATTCTATTCAAGAGTCACAACTGACTACAACTGTATTTATGTCGAGGACTGCATACAAAGTGCCTTGCCTCCATTATTTTATATACCGATAGATGGCAGCACCATCACCGGAGTCTAGGAAAACTGTAACCGATTTTGGCACGTCGGTTACAGTTTACGTATGAAGTTCAAATAGAAATTCTGATGTTGCAAAAATGGGAGATGCATTTTTAAAGATTAATAAACTAACTCAGCCAAAAACATTATTGAAAAAATAAAAAAGCGTTAGGGGGCTAGATTCGGGGCTAGGTGCTAGATTTTCTTCTTCGGGGCTCAACGAGCCGAAAAAGGGCTAGATCTAGCCCCAAAAGGGCTAAATTGGCAACACTGGGAACAAATCTGATATACCCCCCTCTTGGCGACTTTTTCCTGTTGGCGCCAAAAAAGCGTCGCCAAGAAAACCATGTATGACGTCATATGTCATACATCGTTCTTAGCGATGCTTTTTTAGCGCCAACAGAAAAATTCAAATTATGTCATTAATTATTTAATGAAATTAATGCATTAATTTTTTTCCGTTGTTTCTCCGGGATACGAGCCCTCGGTCTCATAGTACTTTCGTAATGAGACCTCGGCTCGCCGGCCCTGCCTCGGTCTCATTACGAAAGTACTATGAGACCTCGGGCTCGCCAGGACCTCGCTGCCGCTCGGTCCGTTATCCCTCCGACTTTTAATATACATCACAGTCGGATATAAGTCACAGATCTCCTCCGTTCAGTATACAATAAAGTCACAGATTTTATGTGAAATTAACACCATTTTTGTGCTACAAAAATGCCAACCAGACCAAAATACAAACTACCAGAAACACACTAAAAACACAATAATTCAAAATATGTTCACTTACCTTTTTTACTTTTCTTTTACTTCCTCACGTGAGGCAGTGCACATATGTTCCGCTCTTAGGGAAATTATCCCATTTTTTATTATCATTACTTTACAAAAATATTTAAATATAAAATATATATATAAAAAATCTATTTAGGACTCCGGTACGTCCAAACGTTGGACGACCTGACGAAAAAGAAAAAGAAGATTCATTCAAAAATTTCAATTGATACATTTGGACAACATCACAAACCGAACTCATAATTAAAATAGAAAATTCAACTAAATTAACATTAAAAAACAACAAGAAAAAGAATACTCTAAAATAAAGTTTGAATTGAAACTTTATTTTAGAGTATTCAACTTAAAATCTCCCTAAGAGCGGAACATATGAGCACCTACCTCCTACCATACACACACGTGCAAAAAGACAGACTTCGAGAAACTACTTTCCAGCGTTCAAGTTGCAAAACCAGGGTTGCCAAGTTATCGCCTTATTGGCGATTTTCGTATTGAGCGAAAAATTAAAATCTCGCCAAGAGGAGGGCATATCAGAGGAGAGCCAATTCTATTTAAAAAAAATATGGTTGTTCTGTAACCATTCTTTACGTATTGTTTAAATGTCAATGCACTTGAAATATTTCTCTTACTTATTTTCCTGTGTCATGTTTTCTCAGTAGATTCAAGTCGAACGCATTAAAAATAAGGTATAATTAATTACTAGGTGTATGAACAGCATTCATCATGATTTATTAAGGGGTTGTAGATTTGACTTTAAGGCAACAAATCATCCAAAATTTCATTTTGTGGTTGTTGTAAATCTGGGAAGAGTTACAGTAACATTGTCATGTGGCCATGAGTTTTAGAAAATCATGGCCACACAGTCATTCTAAAAGCTACATTAAAATCTAAAGATGCCGCCAATATATATATATACAGTGAAGCACCGTCTATACGTTTCTCTTTCATACGTTTTTATCAATTATACGTTTTTAAAATTGGTCCCTGCAAAGTCTAATACACATTAACCTATACCTATTACAGGGGTCTAGCCAGAGGATATTTGGGTCCGTTAACGGACCCTTCACAAAAATCCGATCAACCAAAATGGACCTTTCACAAAATCCTGATCAAACAAAACGGACCTTTCACAAAATCCCGATCAACCAAAATGGACCCTTCACTAAATTCTGATAAACAAGAACAGATCTTTCACAAATTGTTTATTGAAAGAGCGAATCTGAATGCAAAATAAGGCACATTAAACCGATAATTTTTTGAAACCTTTTTTGAAGTCAAATTAGAGGGATAAGCTATACAAAATTTGCTAATTTTTCAAAGAAAAAAAATCGGCACTCTTGTGATGCTCCTGCAAGTGATAAATTGCTACTGCCAAATAAATATAATGCTTGTTTGTTTCTTGGAAAGAAATTAAAAGCTGAAAATAAGTTTGGTTTTAAATAATTTTGTTTGTTTTATCCCAGCTAATTAGCAGCGGTGTTGTTGTAAACTTTTCTGAAAAGGCGTTGGTAAGCACTTTTCTCCCTGCTGATGATTTAATAAACAATAATAATATATATCAGCGAAATGAACTTAGAACTGCAAAGGGATAGTAAGGGTGGGGGAAAAATATGATCGCTTCAGATAGGGTTACCAACTTCAAAATTATCGCCATTTAGCGTCTGGCGTTAAACCTTTATAAGGACTTGATTAGAAAATATTCTCATCATTTTACCAGTTTATCAATATTTGCGTTTTTATGGTGCTGTGCGATGTTTAACTGTTATTTTGGAAGAAAATTATATGGGTTTGATTTTTCGATTCTAACAAGGATGATCAACTTTAAATAAACTTTTACTTGCCGTTTTTTTTTCTTTAGATGTCTATATTTTGAAAAATACAATCTTTTAACGTATGATATAAGAAGTATACTTTGTTCTTTTTTCAAGCTAACTTTGCTTTATTCATATGCAAATAAATGAAAAGTCTCTATTTTTGTTAAAACACGCATTTCAAGTTTTTAAAGCAAAATTCCATTTTCTTTATGAGTCAAAAATTAAAATGCTGAATCAATGGTTTAATTTTATTTTTGCTTCAACTGTGTCCACAGATATTAATATCTTTATCATAGGACTCAAAAATGCAATTTAAACATAATTTTATCAAAAATATTTCTTTTACAAGCCATTTTTATTCCTTTGATGCCTTCACTTTGAGAATTGCGATCTCTTTGCATCCGCTATGGGAATTTGATTTTTTGAATTTTTGATGTTTAATATGCTTTGTTAAGAAGTAAACAAATAAAATCTCTTTTTATTTTTGTTAAAATCACGGAATTTATAACTTTTAAACGAAATTCTGTGCTTTTTAAGAGTGTCTTGGTTCAAAAAGTTAAATGCTGAACCCTCGTCTGAATTTTATTTATTTATTTATTTATTTTGTTACAATTATTTTAAATGCTGTACAGAAATATTTCTAGTATAATTTAACATAATGTAGAATGGTAGATAAATACTGCTACTTGATTGAGCGATGCCCCCCAAGTGGCGCCAAGCAATAATTTCGCAAAAAAAAAAAAATTTTTTTTTGGCGAAATTATTTGATTTTTCACAAAATTAATTCATTTTTCACAAAATTATTTTATTTTTCACAAAAAACGGACCCTGTGAAAAATCCTGGACAGACCCCTGTATTATATGTTTTTTCGTTTGTACGCTTTTTTCATACAGTCCCTTCAAAAACATATAAACGGTGCTTCACTGTATATATATATACACACATATATATATATATATATATATATATATATAAATATGTATATATAAATATTAGGACTCGACCGATGCATCGGCCTGGCCGATGCATCGGCGCCGATGGTTCAACAATTTAGCCATCGGCATCGGCATCGGCGGCCGATGCTAAATTGCAAGAAACATCGGCCCATCGGCCTTAAAAACTTCGAAAAGCCGATGGAATTGGCCGATGTTTTCGAAAAAAAAAAGATCTTTGATGTTTTACCTTTTAATACAAAGTAAAGGTTGTTTTCATATAAAATTGTTTACTAAATTTCAGTATGAATTTTTATTTGAGTCACCCCTGAAAGAGTTTTTAATACTGCATTCAGGTACCAAACAAGTTAATTATTGCGTTGTTTTTTGCTGCTGGATGTACGTATAGTATCTCTCATAAGTCATAACTCCAAAATGGTAAACTGTAGAAGGATAAGTTTTCGCGTGTGGGGTGTGCGTACGTTCCAGTTGTGCACTTCCCTTTTTGTTTTCGATCGGGTGTTCTGAAAAGCCTGTTTACTCATTTTTTGTGGCTATTAATTACTTATTTCAATGCAAAACTAAGATAGCGTCTCAGACTGACGGTCATTTGGTGATATATTGCCGAATTGGAGACTATGGAAACAAATATGAGATGGCAAAACCCCGCTATTCATTTTAAAATACTCCGTATTTTAAATCCGCCACTGCAAGTCAATACAAACTCGGGTGCAAGTTTCGGAAGGGTTTTTTTGCTCAATGTTTATGATTATTTTGAACTCTATTTTTTACGACTATTTTGAATTTCCGAGAACACTTGTGTGCCCCTCCTCCCACTCCCTCAATTTCTGAAATTAAACTCTAGTTATACTCCTGAGTTGTTTAAAACTAACACCATTCATAAAATTAGAGATTTTTTTTTTCAAACTTTATCTATTGTTTAGAAAGAATTTAGAGCATTAATTTAAGAAATTGATTAAAGAAAGACGTTTTGAATGGTGACACAATTCGGAAATCGAAGGGACTTTTGAATTTTTTCTTCGGAAGTGCTGAAATTGATTCAGAAACTCTTCCGAGGTGTTGGTTTTAGCGGTTCTGTACTACAAATATTAGGCCGAGGTTGGGGCCGAAGTGTGAGTTACTGCAAAATCAGAGGGTGACCCCCCCTCCATTTCGTAATGCGCCATCTTTTTTGTATCATTAATAGCGATCGATTTTTTTTCTGTTATAAGTAACTATTTTTATGTATTTATATAAAATCAATGAATAAGTTATTTTCGTTTTTTATAGAAAAGTTTCAAGGATTTTCTATTATGCAATTTTTTAAATTTCAGAAAAATACTGTTAAATTGAACAATTTAATTTGAACTTGTTTGTAAAGCTTCATAAAAGCTTAAACAATCTAATTGTTCAATATTATGTATGCAAACATCAGATCAAGTAGTCATATGTATTCAGTTATTAACTTTGTGCAAATATTGATTTTGTTTATAGCTGCGTTTTAAGAACCTCGCTCTTTTCATGGCAATTTTTTTTCCAGCAAAATTTATGTCACTGTTTTAGTTTTTTGAAAAATGCAAAATTTTCTATTCATAAATTTTAAATAAGAAAAAAATATTTCTTTTATGATTTAGTATTGTAATTTATCTGTTATCTTTTTTTTTAATTTGATGACTAAAAAATGTCTACGTGCAATCTTTCCAATTTAATTGCGTAATTTGTTGACGGTTTCATAGTTTTATTCTTAATTTTTTTTGAATGATTTAACAACATAATTTAATGTTTTTTAACTATGTTTAGTGAACTTAAATCCATACATCATTACAATATTACTGAAATCTTAGTTATATGTTCAATTTTAAAAAAAAATCAATTGTTTATTAAACAGTCTTTTTGTTTTTCTTCCTTTTTTCTTTTTTTCTTTCTTTCTTTCTTTTTTTTTTTTTTTTGGCTGTTGTTCTTTATCTTTCATTGTACAGCAGTCAAAAAAGGAGAAGCATAACTACACCCTATATAGATTGTTCGTAGTACGATTCAAAAGTTCGGGACAAGCTGTATAAAACCTGACCTAGAATAGTTCACACTACAGAAGCACATCCACCTTCAAAAGTTTACCTTGAGGGACTATGTACTTCTGCCAGTGTTCATATAACTTTTGGAAACACTTCTGAAAGCCATTTTTCGCTACCTTCTATGATGCAGCTTTATCTTCTCCTGACGGAGGAAATAATTGTAATTTGATTACATCGTCCATGCAGATGTTTTTTTGCTGGGAACAGGTAAAAGTCACACGGAGCTAAGTCCGACGAAACGTTATGTTATTTGTTTGTCATATCAGAGTATTGACCAATCGAACCGTGCATCCTCAACATGAAAGTCGCCTTCTTCCCTACGTTGAAGTTAAAGCAGCAGCGCAAGAGGCCTTACAGGAAGTTGCGAAAATGTCTTCCAGGAGCGCTTCTAAAAGCTATACGAACATTGGCAGAAGTGCATAGTCGTTCAAGGTGACTATTTTGTAGATAGATTTGCTTCGGTAATGTGAACTATTCAGGGTAAGGTTTTATACAACTTGTCCTCTAACCTTTAGATCATACTACGTACGTATGAGTTTTCAACTTACTATTTCATAACGTTTTTGAGTGACGTAAGTTTACGCGCATGAAGACATCACAAGAGAATTTGCGATAATTAACTGAGGAAGCGTTCAAAATGGATATTTCGGTCATCTACATGTTCTTAGGTACATATGCATGTACAGATGTGCCGAAAAAACTTGTGAAGTTTAAATTGGGTGATCGTAAAATAAAAATTTAGGTGAAAATCTGATTTATTTTTTATTTTTTGTGATTGCAATTCCTTATTCGTAGAAAGGAAGTAAAGTGAAATGAATCAATCATCCTTTAAATCTCTAACAATTTTATCAATTTATTTCTGATTGATTTTTTTTTTCCATCGGCCAACGGCATCGGCCATCGGCCATCGGCAATCGGCCATTTGGAGGAAAACAATCGGCCATCGGCCATCTTTGAACAATCGGCCAACAATCGGCATCGGCCCATCGGCCAAAAAATGCCATCGGTCGAGCCCTAATAAATATGTATATATATATATACATATATATATATACATATATATATATATATATATATATATATATATATATATATATATATATATATATTTAAAAAATATTCATTAAATAAATTTTAAAAAGGCCATTGAATAACATTACAAGTTATTTGAAAATGTAAAATTATCGTCAATTTTACAAAGTAATCATGATAATGTAATCCAGTCTTAATCTGAGATGTGGCTGCACATGATGACTACACAAACACTTTGCACATAAAAGCATGTTCATTTTTTTGTGCTTGATATTTAGAAATGCTGAGAAAGCAATTCAACATTGATATGGAGTTGGGAGAGGCAAGATGGGGATAATTTAGGATTTTCTCTGTTAGAATTGGATACATGTGTGCTGAATTTGCCTTCAGACTTAGTTGAACTACTCCTTGTATTACCATATATACTCGCATATAAGTCGAGAAATTTAGTACAAAAAATGAGAATAAAAGTTAGGGGGTCGACTTATACGCAGCGCAGAACTTCCAAAAAATTTTCCCGAAGAATTCTTGGACAAAAACGTGAACATTTTCCCAATTTTAGGCCAACCCTTTAATGCAGATGCTATAGATATAAATACTAACACATTCTGCTATAACTTTACATGGTCTGACTGAAATAAAGACTAAATAATTACAGTAAATGGCGGACTACGTGAAAAATGCGGGAATCGCCATATTCGCAAATTTTCCTGGTAGTCGGGAACTAATGCTAATCTTTTAAAAAATAATATACTATGACTACAGCACAAAATTTTATTGATATTTACTCAAAATAAAAGCAGCATGTATCAAAAATCACAACAGAGAAACAGAGAGAAAAAAAGTTTAGCAAAATGCTAAAATATCGACATTTAATGACGCTCAAAAATTCATTTATTAGGAGGTCAGATTGCAAATTAAGACTCAGTACGGACTGTTGAACTTAATAGTAATTGAAACATTTTCTGAGCTAAGAATTGTAATATGATTAAGTTGAGTATCGTTGTTCTTTAATAATCTCTCGGATCATGCTTCATGCATATATTTTTTTTAAAATTCTTTATTTCTGTATTGTTTTATTTGAGCAAAAAGCGAAAACGCCTTGTTTTATTTTCATAATTTAAATAGATTTTTTGCATTTTGCGAAAAATGCGACTATAGCAGAAACCCTGTAGAGAAATCAAACCCTTTACGAAAATCGCAATCGCAGACCTGAACCCTTTTTGTGCCAAAGAATAATAATTAGACACTTTTTAATTTAAAAATGTTCATTCCATTTCATTTTCCTCCTTTTTACAATATTTACATTTAAAATTAACAGCAAAAGGTTCCTAATTTCTTGTGAAAGTAGGAGCTCGACTTATACGCGGGTTCTTGATTTTTCCCCACTGTTCCACCTAGAAGTAGGCGACTAATAGGTGAGATCAACTTATATGCAAGTATATACGGTATACATTTAAATCCCATTACAAAGGACCACAAACTTTGTTCATTGTAATGGAATTCAAACAATGGAATGGCAATTAAAACATACTGAACACTTATTTTCTTTGAAACAGATATTTTGATGTATAGGTATTTGCTGCAATGAACTTTTATTGTATATTTTTTGGAGAATCGTTCTGAAATTTATTCTAAAAATTGCTCTTGTTGTTGCATCCCTGGATATCAGATTGAGTAGTAGAACACTCCATCATTGCTCTTCTTCTCCATATGAAAAAACCTTCGAACATGGATGTTGCACTAACATTGAAGAGATAGCTCGCCATTCAATATTTTTTTTCAAATCACAGAAAAAAGCTTTCCAAACTAATAAGTACGACTTTAATAACATTGTTCAAGTTGTAAAATAACCCCATTTTTTTCTACCATGGGAAGGCAAAGGGCAGTATCTGCTGAAATGTATTTTTGAGATATTTGAAGAACTGCATTTTGGATTCCATACTAACAGCCGAAATGTTGGAATTTGACATTTTTTTGTGCCCTATTTTTAGCGGAAACCAAATAAGTAAGCTTGTTCAAATAAAGCTAAAATACAATGCATGACAAAAATGCTGAACAATGAAACATTTCCTGATACTGCCTTTTACCTTCCCTTTGCCGTTTTTTGTGTAACACTTTTTTCAGAAAATTTATCATTTGTTTTTTCCTATTTAGCTTCTCAGCATTGTCTTCCAATAGATAAATAAGATGAGACTGAAAATGAAAGCACCCGAAAAATTAATCTACAATCTGCCAGATGACACTATGGAAAGACTTCAAAGTAATTGTACTTTCTTTTATTTTAATAGACAACATATGTATTTTAAGGGTTAGAAGTCAGTTAGATGTTTGAGTATACACTTGAATCTTAAAATAAGAAATAACAACGTCAAATAGCACAAAAAAAATTCTTTTTGTGAACATAATTTGATTTTTTAAAGCCTTAAAATCTGTATTGTCTGGATAAAAGAGGGCAGGATAAATGAGGTTCTACTGCATTTGAAATACAGTCAAACTCTTTTACATGTAGCCTGAACTTAACTAGGAAATCAGCCTACTTGGTTGGTACCAAGCAGTTTTAAATATAAACTGTCGTTTTGTGTTTTGAGACCAAAAATTTTGATTTGCTCCTAGATTAACAATTCTAGGTGCCAAATTTGACACCTTAAATTCTGAGTCATATTGAACTTTTTTTTTCCCTAAGTCATTGCTATAATGAATAATTGGTAGAAGTAATTTGACAACCAGGAAATTTTGTCTTTGTAAGAAATCATTTTCCTCTGTATATTTTACAGATTTGTTTTCAATATATTACAAGCAGAATGTAGCATTTTTATTTACTAAAGATTTAAATGTTTTGTTATGTAGGTATGTATTTTATTGAATAAAAAATCGGATCTAAATTATTCATTTTTACGCCTAAAAATTTAATCTAGGCATCATGACCCCTAAACATAAATTCTTATTGCTAACACTGATACCAAGTTCTTTGTCTTAAGTCTTATGGGAGCATAATTTGTTTTTAATGAGCAAAACTCCCTTAAAGCGAGCAGAACTTTGTGATTCATAAATTTCTATTTCTTCCAGTTTAGTTTACCCTTGCTTGAACACATGCCTTTATAACATTCAAAAATTAATTGAAAAATTTGATGAATCATAAATTCTGTGAACAAATGATGAAGGCCGTTTCATACTATACTACTTTGGAAGTTAGCAGCATAAATGATGATGTTTTTCTAGTCTTAAACGAGTATTTCTTCAAAGACCATAATATATAGATAATAAAGACAGTAATAAAAACAATAGTAAGACAACTCAAAGGAAATTAACCAACTTCTTTGGTACTGTATAGACCCCCCCCCCCCCCCGGCCAAAAAAAAAAAAAAAAAAAAAAAAAAAAAAAAACAAGTATGTTGAAAGTTTATTTATTTATTTTTTTTTTTTGCAAACCCGTTTTTTTACGAGTAATCAGTCCATTGGACCAGTGACTTTTTTTTCCTAACTTTCTACCTCTGATAAGTTTGTTAATGATTCCTTTACTGCTCAAAACATGAAATCTGGGATTATCTTAATTTCTGTAACCCATGCTGTTGTTGGAAAAGAATGTTTTGAAAAGGTGGATTGAAACCAATTTATATTATATTTGCATTATTTTTGCTATAGGAAATCAAATATTTTAGGAAACAGTGTTCTTCCGCTGCTCCCCCAACCTATAGCTCTGTGTGTAGCATTATTTTTGCAGAGCCACAGTCATTACAAAGGATATGGATTCGACAAAATTTATTATAAATAGGGACCAGATTTAAGCTTTGATTTTTACTTTTAATAATGAATGAATGTTTATCTCTTAAAATTTGAGTTTTTGTTTTATTAGTATTCACTGACTTTATTATTATAGATTTTTTGTTGCTGCATTCATTGCTGTCTCATGCCAGCCAGGCTGGCAATTTGGGGTGTGCTGCTCCACTTTTCCTACTGTACTGTATTTTGGTGTGAAGTCTGACTTCCACAGTACACACATGCCATAAGGACCCGTTTATAGAGTAGGCGAATGTGAATATAGTGTTGTTGTGCTGTGAACGATAGTTCACAGCACAACAACAGGTTCAGACAAAGAAAGGGCAAAGCTAGGAGAGAGGAAATACATCCATGCCCGAGCCAGGATTCAAACCCAGAATCTCTCCATCCAAAGTCAGATATCTCTGAACACTTTAGGTATGGCAAACCAAACCCATCAGCTTTGTAGTGCTGAAATCATGATCTATGTAGCCTTCAAAGAGCTGCCACATTAGGTTAACCCCAACTGTAGTCAGGGCGGTTGACTTTTGCTGCATTTATGTATAGTTAATAAAAGAAATCATTCAGCATAGCTTGTTCTTAGTATTCCTAAAAGAATTTTCCTAGTGATTAATCGGTAAAATTGGCCAGTTTATAAATTATCAGCATGATGGGCAATTATGGTCAATTAACGATTGCTGCTAATTATTTGTCACATCCCTAGCACAATTTACATATATCTTCAAAGAAGTAACATGAATGAAATTGTTTCTTCTAAATGTCTTCTAATATCATTTTGCACCCACAGATACCCCTTTTATTGTATTATGTTGATAAATAAGATTCGTATTAAACTACTGGCATTTTATGTGTTATGTGTTTTCTTTCTTTCACTTAATTGCATTAATTGCCTCCCAAAATTTTGTGAAAGTTCATGTTGTTGTTGAAATAATAAGACAATTTAAGTTATTATTACCTCAACAATATATATTGTATGATGAATGATATTATATGATGAAAAGTAAGATTTCTATGATAAAACTAATTTGAATGTTTTATTTTTTTTAGGTAACTCAAGTGCTAGCTCAAATAATTTGTTGGAAATCATTACGTCTGCTGATGGAGTGCAACAGATAAATCTTTTAAAACAAGTACGAAGCCAGTCTCTTAAATTCTTACTTCAAATAATTAGTTATTTGACACAAAGGTATAAATACAATTGATAAAATAATTACTATGAGAGAGAATACCTGTCTAAAGCAATGTTCTTGTATACATGCAGCTTTTGAATTAATCTAACATGATAGAGTTTGAAGCATTTAGGGTATTTTTAAAATCTGAACTTCTTTCTCAATCAATCGTTAACATTTATTTTAAACTGTCTCTAAATATTAAAAACCTTTGGGAATTACAGGTTGGGGCCCCAATTTCACAATCCCAAAATCCAGAAAACCCACTTTTTCCCCAAAAGAAAAAAAAGCATTAGTTTACTTCTTTTTTTTATGTTTGTTCAATGCCGCATGTCAGGCAAAATATAAGGGTTTTACTGTAGCAGTATAAAAATGTTTATATATCTATCCGCTTTCAGTTTACAATGCTTATTAATTATTATTTTACCTTAATATACAGTACAAAACATATTTGAGAGAAATACTACTTTTGCTATAAATATGATTTTTTATTTGTATCAATCTGTACATCAAATAACACACAGTAAGAAAAAAGTAGCACAATTGGATCATACACTGCTACAAATTGTCTCTGATATTTTTTTCTTTTAAATATTCCAAAGTATGCTACTGACAGATTGCTTTGTAGAGAAAATGGAAATACAGTACAGATCTGCATTTGTTAAAATCTAATATTTTTTAATTAAAAAAAAATTTTTTTTTTTTGGTTTTCTCCTGCCAATCAACATTTTCTCAAAAATCTGCAAAAATCATTGCCTTGTCAATGCATACTGTCTGACTACGAATTGTATAGAAAGGCAAACATCCGGTTTGCATGTGGAAACAGTGGAGCCGACTCCATAGGGCTTGAGGGGGCCCGAGCCCCCTCAAAAGTTTGTTTTGGGAGGCAGAGCCCCTTCAATAATTTAAGAACATTATTTGTCATATTATGGTTTCTAAAACCACAAAATTATGTTGGTATTTTTTATTTTCCTTGTTTGAAGATAGTTACATTGTAAAATACATTCAGTAATGAATTAACACAAATAACTATTGTGGTAGTAAGCATGTTAATTGGAAACTAGTGGTGTGAATAATGATAGTGTTACGGTGCTGAGAGAACTCATAGAATTTGTCCAAGTGCGCGAACTTTCGGGTGAAGTCTGTTGCCGGCGGCGCTCTCATCTAAGTGTTGCTGATCTGGAAAAAATATATCAGGGTTTGATTAGTACGTTAAATGAAAGGAGTGATAGTTTTCTTCAATTATTAGAGTTAATAAAATAATCTGTATTAACTTTTTTAACTCTATTAAAGCATTAGTTTTGAGACATTATTTTTATTTAATGAACTCTGAGCCTTATTCAAAGCAAGCTTAAATTAGTTATTTCACTTATAGTAATCAAAGTGTGACAGCAATTCTTTATGCTTTATTCTTTTAATGATAGTTTAGATTTATTTAAATATCATTTCAATCTTTTCAGAGCTATATATTCACTGCTCTGTAATAGACTAAAAGCATAATTATTACTGTAAATTAAATTAGCTTTTTACGAAAATACCATGTGTGTTTTTTTTTTTCAAAGCCAAAAAATGTGTCGGCTTGTCGAGTTTATCAGAGTGTCGATTTACTGAGAGTCGAGTTTTTGGGGTTCTGATGTTGATCATGTCATTCTAAAATGCTTAAAAAACTTTAAAACTCACTATTTTTTATCTCAAATTTAGAAAACTTCCCCTGGCAAAGCCCCTATTATGGCACCCTCCCTCCTATAGTTGTTATAAATCGGTGCCACTGGGAGTGCCTTTCCATGCAAGTCAAGTGCACTACCTTATATAGTGCCATAGCCTAGCTATGGCACTGCACGGCTCCCCACAAAATGGAACTGTAAAATTGTCTCTCACTTAAGACAAGTGGCATGATCGAATTGAAGCCTAAAATTTGTGTACCAATTTTTAGATTGTTTTACTTTGAAAACGCCATGTCACATATTGTTTGTTTATATAAATTATACACACCAGAAAATATGTAAGTTGGCATTTTCAAGGCACAAAAATCTGAATTTTTTTTTTTTTTTTGGGGGGGGGGGGCTTTGTGCTTTAACATACTCCCTAGACCCCGGTGACATCCGGCACCCCCAATAATTTTTCCAAGTCGGCGCCCCTGGGTGGAAATGGGCGCATCTATTAGTTTTTAGGGATGTCAATTTTTGCAGATGTATGTTAGCTTTAATCAGAGTCTCATGCAAATGAGCAGAACACGCACATCAAAGTTTTACCTTTCCCCCTCATTCAGATAGACGTCTTAACTAAACGTTTGCCAATTCCATACAATTCGTGGTTGGACTGTATTATGAGCATAGAAAAGTTTGGAAAACCATGTAAAAAATCACACAATTTGGTAATTTTTGAAGTTCTCTTTAGCAAGGGTCTAAAATCCAGCAAGTTCCAAAATCTGAGAAGGTCATGGCCCAGAGTATTCTGAATTTGAGGTCCCATATTATATATTAAAGTAATCTTTCTTGACTTTTACTTTCTTCCTTTTCTTAATAACAGATGCTTGGAAAGTAAGTATGTTCTCCCTTTAGTATATTTGTAATGAATTTGATGAATGGGAGGCTAATTTAAGCAGAATAGTTATAAAATGAAATCTTGTTGCAATAAAATTCAAGGGAACACGAATTTTGTTCCTTGTAAGGAAAATTTCGTTGTAATGGTGTTCAAGCAATGTAATGGCAACCAAAACAAGAGTAAGTCTTTATTTTGTTGAAATGGATATATCATTGTATTGGCATTTGCTGCATATAATCATTATTTTCTTTTTTCTCCCCCAAAGATTGGAAAGCTTTTGTCTGAATCACCTGAAAATATTTCTGTCAACGAGAAACTTGAAGTTGATGTTCTCTGTCTATTGTTTCTACAATCACCATCTAAAAGTTGTCATAAAAAAACACTGAATAGGTATGATAGTTTTCCTTACTATTTACAAAAATCAGCTAATATTCGTGAACAATACTGCTGCGCTAAGCGCAAAAGTCGTATCTGCATCTGAGCTCAAAATGAGAAACTGCTATTTGAAGTTTAACGCCGCCATATGTTTGATTCAGAAAATACTTTTTTAAGAATTTTTTCAAAAATATTTCCCAATCACAAATAATCATAAAACATTGCATGTATGTAACATATGCTATAAAGAATCACCTGGTGACCGTAACTCAATTTTGATAGAAAGTGCAGATAAATAAGACTTTTGTGCTTAGCAAGGCAGAATAGTTGTAGTATAAAAATGTTTTTAAAAGGTAGCAATATTCTTGAGTTATAAACATTTTAACTACATTAAAAGTTCACAAATGCAATGATAATGTCAGACAGGTTTCAGGGGTTTTTTTTCAATACAATTAAATGAGCTTATGTATGGAAAGAGATTTTACAAAAGCAGCAAGAAAGAATGTAAAGAATTCAAATAATAAAAATAGAGGGTTAACCCAACAGCCAATGAAAAAACTAGAAAACAGGGGAAAGGATAAGAGACATTTTTTAGTGATTGTATTAAATGTCTATAACTGTTCTTTTTTGAATTTATTACTCTTCTGTTTTCAGAATATTCGAAGTATTATTGCAGAAGCATGCTGAGTTTTTGGAGCATTGTCTTGCAGAGTCGCTCTGTGTGCTCATAGATTTGTTCAGTCCAATCACTACCGTGAACCCATTGCAAATGTCAGCTCAGCTTTTATTCAGTTTGACTGATAATACTAAAATTGGTATGTTTTCTTTTGCAATTTCTTTTATGATTCTGTTTTTGGTATTGTTTCTGCTCTGTAAAAACTTAGTTTGCCTTAATAAGGAAATGTAAAACAGATTGAAATAGTAATGAAATATTTGTTAGTGATTGAAATTATTTTTGTGTGTGTGTGTGTTTGTTATTACTATTGTTAACTCATCCAAAAAGTGGAAGAAATAATTAAAATAGTGTGTAATCCTAATGTTTCACTATCTTTTAATTTTTCTTACTCACACTGAATGGTTTGTTTGTTTTTTGGAGTTTTATTCTTTTATTTTCCTATTATGTTCTTTCTTTTTTTCCCATTTCTTTTCTTTTTTGTGTGTCTCCTACAATGTTATTAAATTCACAAAACTGATCACAGCAACATCAACACTGTATCGTTTGTCCAATTTTCCTTCTAGACACACACACACACACACAAAAAAAAAAACATTTAGAATTCGCCAGCAAATGGCGCTCCCAATTTTTACGCATAATTTTCTGCTCTCATTACTGCCTCTTGAGCCAAAATTCAAATGAAACGGAAAATCATACATTTTCTGTTCCATTTTACGTTTCCATTTTCCAATGATGTGGAGCCCAGGCATTAGTTTGTTAGAGGATTCCAAGCAAAATCTGGTTTGAAATCTGTTAATGGACTCAGTTTTTCTCTTTTTTAAGGCTATAACTGCAAAAAAACAAAAGCTGATGCTGTTGTTTTATTTACTCGTATAGTATACATTTTTCTTCAATCACATTGTTTTTATATTTGTTTTAAAAACTTATAAACAATATCTTCTTATATATAATAGCGAATGATCAAGTAATGCTCCTGACATCATCAACAATTAAACTCGCGCCACAGCATGATAATTTGATAATATTTTTTAGTAATGTTTGACATGGCAAGGAAATGCTTTATTTTGACGGGACTGAACTGGATCTGGTAACTTAACTGTTTTACTGGTAAGACTTTCATTTCAGGGGAATGAAGAAACAAAAAATGGGTCAACAATTAATGTTTTCTACTGAAGTTAGGGTTGAAATTTCAACTATCAAAATATCGCCAAACAGGCAGTTGCTTTGTTCAAATGAAGAAGCAATTGGAATTAATGAAATATACCCCCCCCCCCCCTTGGCATCTTTTTCCTGTTGGCACCAAAAAAGAGTCGCCGAAAAATTATATATAACATGTGTCATACATCGTTCTTAGCGATGCTTTTTTAGCGCCAATAGGAAAAATTCAGATTAAAAAACATGACCAAAACACTTCAGAACACAACATACATTAAAACAACATTAAACCACAGCAAAAAACATCGCAGTATACATGTCCAAAATACCAGAAACTAGAAAGTTTTTGTACACAAAGAAAAATACTAGAAGTTATTTAAAATGCCTTAATTAACAAATTACTAAACAGTTCACCAAAAAAAAAATGTGTACTAAAGAACTAAAAGCTTTTTTCCAACATTCATTTCCTTGAACAAAAACTTTTCTCATACTCTACTAAAAAAAGAGCTAAGCGATTCAAATTGTGATGTTTAAAGCGGAAAACATCCCCAAAACCATTAAAACATTAAAAATATGAAAAAGTAAATTATGAACATAAATGCTATTAAATTAGCAAAAATTATAAGTCTCCTATTTTTCATTTTTAATATTATTTTAGTGAAAAAAACGTCAAAGTTTTTCACATTTCGACGTATTAAAAGTAAAAATGCCTCAAAAGAACATCCCAAACATAAACAATACAAAAACTCCGTACATTAATTTGCTTTCCAGAAATGCTTTCAAAGAACTAGAAATATCTAAGCATCAAGAACTTTGAAAGTGAGATTTTTTTTATATATACAAATACAAATACAAAAGTGACGACCAGCAACAGGCTCTGGGTCCAGCTGGACTGGTCCTAGTCAATTTACAATCCCCAGTGAAGATCAATGGCCCTCTTAAAACTATCTACTCCCGTGCTCATTACCACCTCTTCCGGTAAGCTGTTCCAAGGTTCCACTACCCTGCTATAATAATAATTTTTCCTAATATCTGTGTTAGCCTGAGATTTAAATAGCTTAAAACAATGACCCCTTGTCCTATTTTCAGTGCTATACTTCAGCCCCGTAACATCTTTCATTTTAATAAATTTAAACAACTGAATCATGTCCCCTCGGTCCCTTCTTTGCTCAAGACTGTACATTTTTAGCCTTCTAAGCCTGGAATCATAGTCTGAATGAGAATGTCCGTTTATTAGCCTTGTAGCCCGCCTTTGAATCCTTTCCAATACATTAATATCTTTCTTAAGATAATGAGACCAAAACTGAACAGCATACTCCAAATGAGGTCTTACCAAACTTCTATATAAGGGCAGAAGATCTTCTTTAGATTTGTTTGAAATAGATCTGTTGATAAACCCAAGCATCTTATTGGCTTTGTTGCTAGCTATGCTACACTGTTGGCTGAACTTTAAATCCTGACTTATTAAGACGCCCAGATCAGTAACTTTTTCTGCCTGACTAATGACTGAAGCTTGCAAATAATAACTTGTACACTTATTTCCATGCCCTAAATGTAGCACTTGACATTTCCCAACATTAACAGCCATACCCCATTTATCAGCCCACTCCGTAATGTGATCTAGATCCTCTTGCAGCTGATTTGCTTGTTCTTCATTTTCTACACTCCCCATAACTTTGACATCATCAGCAAAACAATTCATGTTCCCAGAAATATTTTTATAAATATCGTTCATAAAAACAATGAACAAAACAGGCCCTAACACTGATACTTGAGGAACCCCGCTTAAAACCTCACTCCAATTAGAATAACTTCCCCTTACAACTACCCTTTGTTTCCTTCCAGTCAGCCAGTTTTTTACCCAAATGAAAGTTTTCCCTCCTATTCCTATATCAGCTAATTTGCTAAGTAGAGCAACATGCGGTACCTTATCGAAAGCTTTTTGAAAATCAATGTAAACAACATCTACAGGCTTCTTATTGTCCAAAGCCATGGTAACTTTGTCATAGAAATGTAATAAATTAGTTGCACAAGATTTACCTTTCCTGAAACCGTACTGAAAACTAGTCAATAGATTATTAGTCTCTAAAAAATTTACTATCTTAATTTTTATCAATGTTTCAAAAATTTTGCAAACCACCGAAGTTCGACTCACAGGTCTATAATTTCTCGCACTCCCTTTAGACCCTTTCTTGAAGAGCGGTGTAATGTTAGCCAGCTTCCAGTCCTCTGGCACTGTCCCCGAGTTATAAGACGCATTGAAAATATTTGCAATTACATCTGCTAATTCCTCTGCACATTCAACTAAAATTTTTGGATAAATATTATCTGGTCCTGGAGCCTTAGTCTCTTTAATTTTTTTCAAATGAAGTAAAACATCATCCCTGGAAAATACAAAGTCCTCAAGCTGTACTATAGCTTGTGTCTTGTTGATGTCAACTGTTGAGATACAGTTATCGTTAAAAACGCTGGAAAAAAGTTATTAAGAACATTAGCAATATCACCTGAATTAAAATTCCTTGCTCATCAACCAGTGGCCTAATATGACTATTTCGAACTCTCCCCCGAATTAGCGTATGCAAAAAACCTCTTGGGATTCCTGCTTATGTTATCTGCCAGTCTTTGCTCTAACTCTCTTTTCTGAATCCGTACCAAATACTTAAATTTACGCCTTGCCTTACAATATTGGAGCCTATCTGCACTGTGACCAGTTTCTCTAAACCGATGAAAAGCAGCTTGCTTGTAGTTTAGAGCGTCTTTAGTTTCCCTGGAGAACCACATCGGCCAAATTTTAGTGTTGACACCCTTTTTCCTAAAGGGAACATGGTCCGCAGCCGTTTTTGCTAGATTTTCCTTTAACTCTGCCCACTGAAGATTCACATCGCTATTGTCCAATCCGGAAGAAAAAACTGCTTTCAAACTCTGCCTGAGTGCCACAAAATCAGTATTTCTGAAATTGGGCACAAACCTGAAATTCTCTACTATGTGCATATCAAATTTAATCCCAAACCTAATACTGTTGTGGTCACTATCTCCAATGTGTTCCCCTACAAATAACCCTTGAACAGAACCTTCCATGTCGCAGAAAACTAGATCCAAAATCCTGTCCTGCCGAGTACCCTGAGTCACAATTTGATCTAAGAAGCAATCACCAATTACTTTCAAAAAGTCCTCTTCTCTGCTATTACTATGGCAAAAATTTTTCCAATCAATTCCTGGAAAATTAAAATCTCCCATTATGATGACTGACCCCTTGCTTGAAATCTCACTAATAATACTAAACATCTGTTCATCTTGACCCTCCATTAAGTTGGGTGGCGTATAAATGTTCCCTAAACGTAGTTTTTTGCCCTTATTGCTCATCAACTCCAGCCAAATCATATCAATCTCATTAGGTTTATCATTAATTACCAATTCATTGCAAGTTAAAGTGTCTCTGACGTAAAATAAAACCCCACCACCTCTTTTACCTGCTCAATCTTGCCTAAACGAATTATACACAGCTATATTACCCCAGCTTTTTTTGAATTTAAAAAAAAAAAGAAAAAGAACTTACCTTTTTATTGTCTAAATCCACACACTCAGCCTGAGACTATTAATAAATAAGGAACTAATGTCAAGAACGAAAATACAACATATCAAACAATGATGCCTTACAGAGACATGCCCCACACTTGATATTACTTTTAATTCATGGTCAGGTTTGAAGAAACTGGCATTTTCTAATATTTGCACATCAAAACACAACTGCTGAATTTTAAAAAGCACAAAATAAGCTTTCCTATAAAGTTCATTGCACAAAAAAAAAAAAAAAAAAAAAAAAAAAACAAGCTTTCCAGTGTGCAGTGGCTAAACGTTTGAACAGCTTTTAAGTTGCCAAACATAGCTTAGTTTTGCCTGAGATGCCATGTTTAAATTAATTGCCTCAGCGAAAAAAATAATTTCAATTCTGTGCAAAAATTCGGATTCGGGGGATGTATGACATCTGTACCAAAGCAATTTTCACCCGTCATAACTTGATGGGCGATTTTATAGTTATTAAATTAAGCATTCAACCAAAACTAGAGATTATTGTAGTATAATATGACTAAATAGGTTTATGTTATAAACTGAATTTCAGTTTATTTATCTAAAAACTACAGGAAAATTATTTATATTAAACAATGCTACATTTTTTTTAAAATACTGCTTTCTGTTAAATGAATTAAACGTTTCTCTCAAAGCTTTGACAATCACACTAGGAAAAAAATGAAATGAATCAAGGAAAATGCTCTGCCTACTGACACTTCCAAGAATGCAAAACTTGCATGTTTGGGTTTGCTACAATTACCTATAATGTTGTGTACAATTTCTTTCAGAAAATCAACAGTAAATGAAAGTTTTTTTTTTTATCCAAGTACATTTCAAGAATCTTTCTGTTTAGCATGAGAAACATTATTGGCTTTTTTTTTTTTCATTTTTATTATGATGTGTTCACATTACACATTACACTAAAAAAAAAAATTTTTTATGAAAAAACATTCTTAAATTAATGTATTTTTTACTCCACAGGACAAATAGTTTTCAAGAACAATAGTATTATCAGTAAGTAGTAGTTTTTTCCATTGTTTTTTATAATCACAAATTCATTGCATATTAATTTCAAAAATCTATATTTTAAAAATGAATGCATACATGTATGTATATTTATTGTGTACTTTTTTACATTTATAGTTTGGAAGCTTATACATGACATTTTCTTAGCTGCTTTAAACTTTATCAAGTATGTGCCTTTTATTCCAAAATCAATACTTGCAATATGAGTTTAGAGTTCCATACTTAAGTTTACCTATGTATTTTAATTGCAGGGATGAAAGAAGTATTCAAGCAAAAGCCGATTCTTTTAGCACTTGCCAATCAGTGTTGAAATCAGTTGCAGTGATTCTGCAAAATTTTGATGAATTCAAAGTATTCCTACAAGAGAAAAGTGATGAAACGTTTAATGTTTATACTAGCAGTATAATAAAGTGCATTGAAAGTCTGTTATTAGATAGTGAGTATTATATTGTCATTCATGTGTTAAGTTTTATATTTACAAAGGGTTGCCAACCTAGAAGGAACAATTTGAAGAGCATCTGTGGTGATTTTGAGGAGAAATTTAAACTTTTACCGAGCAGTTGGGTACTTTGTATAAAAATCAATAAAAATAACTAAAAGCACTTATCCTAAAATTGTTTTATAGCTTTAATAAATCAATTTAAGAGTGAGTATAAAAAGAATTATTATTAAATTAATAAAACAGCTGTGAACACTATTTCAATCTTTGAGTATAAGCATCTTTAATTTTGGATATGTACAATTTTTGCTATAATAAAATAGCAAAATTTAAGCTTGAAAACTTTTGGCCATTAAATGCGGAGCAAAAGAACTTCTTTGCAGAGCAACTCCGCAAAATCCAGAGTACTTGGCAACCCTGTATTACAGTTAAATTTTGTAGTCTTGAATGAACAAGTATCGTCTAATTTTTTTTGTGTTTTATCATAAACTTCTATTAAGGGCATGCCAATGTTTATACTAGCATATATGTGTATTTATGTATATAATTTAAACATGCAAGCGGTCAACTCTTGCTATAATTGTTCATAACTGTGGAATTCACAAAATGGAACGCTTCCTTAAAATCCTTTAGAAAAAAAAAAAAGTTCTTGTTTTAAAATTTTGTCTTAAAGTACATAATTAGGACCCCTCTTTGATCTTTGGTTTTTTCCTGTGTAAATCCTATGCTACAAATTTTTTCTCGGTTTTGTGATAAGAAGCTTTTAGCTAAATGCTGTTTAATTTAGCAACAGGCTAAAGTTCTACCTATTGTTGATAATAGTGGTGAAAATCAATTGGGTCAGTAGTCACAACTAGCTTTTGAATGAAAATTACCCTCTATTAACAATCATATTTTTTAATTTTCCAGTAATCATATACTTTTATACCTTTAATCATATTGTACATATTTACCTTTCTTGTTGATTGTAAAATGTAAACAAATTAAAAAATCAGCATATTATGTCACAAGCTTTCTCTGAAAAGTTTCAGTATGTGGACGTTGAACTGGTATAAGTATTTTTCATTGTAACTTTGACTTACAATATTCCAAATTATATCAATTCTTTTAATTTTTAGCTTTAGAATCCATATTGTAAATGTAATGTTTTAGAAAAATAAATGTATAGGACCTCTTATTAATATGGAATTAATAGCTGCAATGAAGCATATTTTGATTAAACATTTTCTATGTTATGTTATTGTGCTTATATTGTTCAGATAGACCAGCGACACTCTACTGGTGGTCTGGCAAACCAGGAAATTTTTCCCGTGTGACTGTTCCGCAATCCCAATTAGTATTATTTTTTGTTATTAGTATTACTTCATGAAAAAAGAGAAAAAAAACCCACACTGGTTTGCAAAATACTTTACAAGATTTTAACGATCCTCGAGTCTTTTTTTTTTTCTTTTTAAGATCTTTTTGCCAAAAAGTAAGGAAAAAACTTGACTGGTCCGCAAAATTTTTCCAAAAACTTTTGCCAGTCCATAGGTCAAAAAAGGTTGAGAAACGCTGGTGTAGACCATGGTTGAATCCTTCTTGGTATTAATTACATGCAAGTTAAAGATTGAAAATATTGAACATTGCTTATGCTTTGGGGATTTAATCTTTTGCCTTCAGTTAAACATTAGTTTCGATCATGCATTTATTTAAAAAGTGTAAAATGTTTGGGAACTTATCTGGCAAAAAGCCTACCATGCTAAGCTCTCCAAGAGAGATTTACTTCACCAAGTCAATTATATACAAAGTAATTTAATTGAATCTAAGTAGGCAGCACTTATTTTGTTACCTTAAAAATTTTATTAGTAGTCCTTCATTAAAAATTTGTCCCATTTTGTTTTATTGAGTCAGAATGGTTGAGTCCGTTGGGTGGAGCTTGGTTACTGTATAAACATTTGTTTTGTCGAAATTCGCATGTTTATGACAACAGTAATTTTGATCCTTAATTACAAATAGTTTATTAATTTTCTTTTATATGTTTTGTAATTTAATTCAGTTAAGCTTATACACTCCTATTTTAGCTTACAGCATTTTAATGTTATGTATTTATAAGGTACCTGTAACCTGCAAATTTCCATAGGTGGCAATTCAAAAACCCATCACTAGTGTGTAGGCCCTTTAACCGATAAGTACCAACGTAATAAGGGTACATCATCTTGTTTAAAAATATAGTTTTACCAGTGTACATCTATTCTTCTTTTTCATCATGGAAAATACTTTCTCATTTGGTGCAAATGATTGTTGAATGGTTCTTTTGATTGATTTAAATTTCAAATCAATTGGAATTTGTTTTTAAAGTAAGCATGGCATTTTGTTTTAAGTTACGAACTGTGAATTGACTTGATATTATTATGCATGCATTTTTCATTTTTAATGAAAAAACTAAATTTTAGTTTCTTGAAATGAGTTAAAGTAATGCAAGTTCATTTCTATTTGTTGCAGGTTGTAAAATTATGCTTTTATTTAAAAAAAAAAATTAAATTAGTTTTTAAAAATATTTACTCTCATCATTTAGGCATTACTCCATTGAATTGCAGACTGAATGCAGCAATCACTGTTTGTCATATGCATTATCTTGCTTTTGATAAAGAAATTTATGAGGTATAACTAAATTAAAATATTTTTCCATTTTTACTTAATTTTTAATGTAATATGTACATTCAGTTTAAAACATAAAGCTTGTAGGTATGCAGTACTAAGATTTCAAGTAGCTCTGTCTTCATATTTATGGGAAGGATTGAACTGGTAGTTCATTGAAATTTTTAGGAAAATTTGCAGGACTATTTTTTCATTTATTTATTTATTTTTTTTGTTGTTAAGGGGAGGGGGTCTTTGTAACATTTTGGGAGCACATCATTTCCCTTGGGGAGGGGGGGGGGAGGCACCCTTGGTTGTCCATATATTTCTATCTAACATATTGTCTGATCTGTCTTAGACTTCTTCACTGTTTGTGCCCTGAAACAGGTTGATTGAAATGTTAGCCAGAAACAGTAATGTCACTGCGGGTAAGCGGTGGGGGGGGGGGGGGGGTCCGACGATTATCGTTCAGAATATCCCTAGACAGCGCCTCAAATTCTACATTTATACAAAATGGGGGGAAATTGTCTTAAGACAGTTAGTAACCATCTTTTTTTTACTGGTTAAAATATCACCTTTTAATTTTGTTTCAAGCAAGTACTAATAAAGTTGTTGAAATAAAATTTTTACCTTTTATGTAATGTAATTTTTTTTTTTCAATGTACTTATTCTTGAGCTTGATAAAAAGGGATGTGAGGTCCGTTTGATGATCTGGCAAAGAACTCCTATAACAAATGGTATGGTGATCGCAGTGAGATTTCTTTTCAATATTTTCTGTATAAAAGTATAGCATGTAATTATTTTGCTATACTGTCATTGATTTTATGAAATTAGTTCTTATTTGAAAATTTATTTTTCAGAAGGGTTTTTTCCCTAAGAGTAAGAAACTTGAAGCTTTTCCTGTTTCATCACGCCTGTGTCTTTTTAGTGGCTTGATGGCCGTCCTTTCACCTGAAGATTGGGTTGCCATTCAAGAAGAAAAATATTTTGCAGCAGAACTTGTAGAAGAAATCTTTACCATTTCTAAATGGTAAAAAATATTTTATATTCAGTAAAAAGACTGATTTCCTGAAAGATGAATCATATCTTGAAATTTTTAGGTAGTTTGTTTCTAATACCTATAATCTGCACTGTTGTAGCATCTAGGACGAACATACAGTATTCCATATCTTTTAAATCAAAGTTTTATTCCCCTCAATTAAACTGGGAGAGGGGGGGGGGGCATAGCTTTTTTACAATAAACATATATTTCAACTTAAAATCACTTTTTAAACAGATATAAGTGGAATATGGATTTTTTATTTTTGTTTGAATTCTAACTAGTTTTATTAACGAAGCAGAGAGATTTAACACGATCACAAGAAATTCAATCTCTCTTAGTACTGTCCTTTTATGTAGGTAATACATGTACTTGGGCAACTGGAAATATGCCTGTTCTGGGGAGTTTTTCACTACACCTTGATGCACATATGGTTGTATGAGTCCCCCATTTGACTCAAAATCCATTAGTCGTAGATGGTTGAAATTTTGTATCTAAGACTTGTACAGCGTCTAGTTTTTAATATTCCTTTCAAATTGCAAATGAATTGTTTAAAAATGCTCATTACTGAGCTTTTGTAAAAAATCTGTGCTAATTTCATTTTGTATAAAGATATTTTCTCCAAGGCATCCTTAAATCCATCTCTATAGTTTATTGAAATTTTCATACTGTTTGGAAAGTGTTGTTAACAAATACGTAGACCTGTTAATTTGTAAGTACTTTATTTCACATAGTTTTTAATTTTGTATTTTCAAAATATTTTAGTTTTTCAGATTGCAGTGGATGATTCAGTTTTTAAAAAGTATGTATTAAGTAATGTGGTGACCACAATGTAATAAATATTGCATAGCACTATTAGTGATCCCAGAGGCCGAAAGTTTTGTAGCTGTCTGCGACAAGCTTTTAGAACTTCAGAATCTGTCTGCAAAATTTTGCACATGATTTCAATAAAAAAATAAACGGAGTCTTTTTAAAATTTTTTATTTGAAACATGGCAGGAGGTGACCCCTCCCCCCACTCTCAAAGGCAATGGCGCACCTCCCTAAATTCTAAGAAGCACTCCCCTCTTAAGAACGAGATCCCCACTCCAAAATGAGTCTAAAATCTTTCTCACAAATTACTTCGCTTCCCCCTCCCCTCCACCTAAAAGTTTCGATCGTGCAATCTGATGACCTCCCCTCCCAAGGGCGCCCATATTAGGGGGCAAGAGAGGGCTCAAGCGCCCCCCCCCTAGAAATCAGAATTTCCTTGCTTTTGGTACTTTTTTGTTTGCAAAAATGTAAAAACATTTCTTCTCCAGCCATTAATGAATAATTAACTAAAAATGTCCAACTTTAATAACTCTAATCTGTACTGAACTCAGTTTCTATGGGGAAATATCGTGCTAAACCATGGTGAATATATCTGAGCCCCCCCCCTAAAATTTTGCGTATGGGCGCCCATGCCCCCCCCCCCCCCTTGATTAGCACCTGATATTTGCAAACATGCGGTGACTACTGAACAGGGGTCTGTCCAGGATTTTTCACACGATACATTTTTTTGCTAAAACCAATTAATTTTGAGAAAAATCACATAATTTTTGTGTGTGTGAAGGGGGGGGGGGGGTGAAAAACAAAATTTCAATGTGGATGTTTTTTCTTTTTTCCCTTGATATTATCATTTTTGAAGGTTTTCACCGGAGGAGGAGGGGAGGACTCAGTGGAATCACTCTCAGAGAGATGGAAACCCCTTAAGTATATTAATACCTATGCAACATTCAACATTATATTAAATTATACTATAAATGTTAATTGGAAATTTTATATGCACACATTTCAAATAATTGAAGAAAAAAAAATCAAGCTGTCGTTGAGCATTTAACTCTTTGAAACTCTTAAAAATCAAGGAATTTTTTTTAAAGCTTCTAAATTTCGTGATTTCAAGAAAAATAAAAGGAGGATTTATTTGTTTGCCTCTTAACAAAGCGTACTAAACATCAAAAATTCAAAAAAATCCTATTCTCATAGCGGATACATAGAGATTGCAACTCTCAAAGTGAAAGCTACAAAAAAATAAAAATGGCTGATAAAAGTATTAATTTAAAAAAAAATATTTTAGAATTACATTTTAGAGGCCTATGATAAACATATCATTAATATCTATCGACACAGTTGCAGGAAAACTAAAACGAAACCATCTGTTTAGCATTTAAACATGCTAAAAACATAAACGGAATTTCGTTTTAAAATCTTAAAATGATGGTTTTAATTGACATTTATTTGCCTCCAAGTAAAGCAAAGACAGCTTTGAAAAAAGAGTAAAAATTCGATTCTCATATCGGATGCAAAGAATGCATTTTCAAAATGAAGGCATTATAAGTATAAAAACAGAAAATGAAAAAGTTTATTAAAGTAGAACTTTAGAATTACCATTTAATAGGTCTGCATGATAAATATTATTAATATCACTGATATATTCACCAAAAATTCGGAGTCGGGGGGGGGGGGGGATGAGTAAAGGTCTAACACTAGTTGCTAAATCGCGATAATTTTAAGCGATCATATTTCAATTTGTGGATAAATGCTTTTTTTTTTTTTTTGAAGTCATTAGTGAGAAGGAAAAGTCCTTACATTGCATTTTCAGAGAACTTCATAACAACACCATCACTAAGAATATGATAAAACAAACAAGCAAAATTTTTCGCTATGTTAGTTTTTTATCGCTTGCATCACAGAAGTGTGCTGACTTTTTTTTATATGCAGAAATATGCCTTATTTTGATTTCAGATTTGCTTTTTCAGTAAACTATTTGAAAAAGATCTGTTTTGTTTTGGTAGGGCGGCCGGGGGCAGGTGCGTTATATCATAACTTGAATCATTCTCTCCCCGCCTCAGCAGTTCATGCAAATAAATGTCCGACTGTTGCGGACAGCTTTTATTTTTTCTTTTTTCTCTCTGCGGACACGGTTTTCATTCCTTGCGACGATGTCGCTGTGTGGCGGGGTTTTTGCCACTGGGTTAGTGATTAAAAAAAAAAGAAAGATGAAAATATGATGTCCGTAGTCATGTGTACCGCTAGATATTTTGTGATAAAATCATTAGCTCATAAATACAAACTTTAATGTGAAACTGGTGAACCTTTTTAGTTTTAAGACTAATTTGCTACCCCTGGGCTTTGATTATGCACCTGTACACCATAGGCGGATTTAGGCCGAAATATTTGGGGGTGCAACAATAACATGGATCTGGGGGGGGGGGGGGGATATTCCCGGAATAACAATAAGGCAGTGGCGAAATCAGAAAATAATTTTAGGGCGGGACACACTTTTAAGTCTAAAAAACGCGATGTAAACCATATTTAGTAAGATTAGGGGATGGGCAATTCTTAACATTTCAAACTGCAGAAAAAGTTTTTAAACGAGAGTCGATATTAGAAGAAATGGGTGAACCCAGCTTCTGGTTTGGGAATGGGATTCACGCCCCAGAAAGAATTTGAAATAGTAGTTTTGAAAACGCAGTTTTACCGTTCTTGGTGATATTTTAGAGGCAAGAAAGGTACGTGTGGCTCCAAGGCTATTTTTAGAAATTCTAGTCTTACAAATGTGATTAAAGTCCATATTTATAGTTTGGGTTAGGAATGAGACTCATAGACTGTCTCCAATCAATTTTTTTGAAAAGCAGATAGAAATACGTACCCCCCCCCCCTCATCTGCTCACGTTACCTCTTTAACTTTTCATAATTGAAGTTCCAAAAATACTACGGAGGACACTTTTTGATGCTGTTACCGGACGGAGTGTTCTGGAGCTCTCCTCTGGAAATTTTTCGAAATTGAAGTCCTAAAAATGAAGTTCTTCTGCAGTACTCCATAGTATTAAAAAAAAGGAATCTCCCACTTAAATATTTCGAAATAGTAGTTTTCAAAACCAAAATAACTCTTTGATGATATTAGAGAAAGGGGGTCGGAGACCCTTGCTCGAATATTTTCCAAAATTAAAGTCTTAAACACATGAGTGTAAGACCATATTTGGTAACGTTAGGGACACTGCAATTTTTCAAAACTGAAGCTCCAAAAACGCAATTTTAAACGATTTTCGATGTATTTAGGTGATTAGAAGATCTTCATTGGAAATTTTGCGAAAGTGAAGCCCAAGAAACAAAATTTGAGATACTCTGTAATAACTTTGGCTGGAGAATGGGTTTTGGAGAAGAAACATTTTGAGGACTAATAGAAAAAATGAAAAAAAAAGGGGGGGGGGGGGGGGAGGGGGATATATGAAAGAAAAAAGATTGGTGGGAGGAGGCACACAATTCGCCGCAAATAATCTGAAGCTGTTGAAAAATTTAAATGCCAATATTTCTTTTTGAAAGAGAAATTAAGATTTTTTCCCGACATTCTTTTTTTTCGTAAAATAACTGCGCTTTCCCAAAATGAGATATTTTCTTCTCTTCAATAATAAAGTATATTTTTTTAAAAACATCTACTCAGCATTTTGTGGGGATGGTCACCAGTCTTGTGCCCCCTCCCCTCTGGATGCACAACTGCAGCAAAATGTCTGAGAGATCACCTTCAAAATTTTTTGAAAATTTACCTAAAAATTGTTGGTTTTCGGTTGATTTCAGTGTAGATTTTATTGATCAAGTTTCTTGCAATAGTCAATATATATATATATTTTTTTTTTACTTAGCCATTGTTGTTTCAAAATAGAAGAATTTGTATTGATATACGAATAAATACCCAATTACAGAACACGCAATTATTCTATACAATAACACAGCACTGAACAATAAATTGTTTGAGAAGTTTCTTTATTTGCATGAAATTATTTACTATTATTTTTTTTCCAAATGGATAAAATTACTTTAATTCTTAATATGAGCAGTTATGTTTTTCTTGCACTAGCGACGTGTGGTGATACACTGGATTCAAGTAAATTTACTAGTATAACAGCTATGATTCCCCCCTCCCCCCAATTGCGTTTCTGAGTGAAATATACTAAACTCATTTTTTTTTCAAAACTCAACCAAAAATTTTGGGGGTGCAGTGCACCCCCTGGCACCCCCGTAAATCCGCCTATGCTGTACACCTAATTCTTCAACATTTTCTTTGGAAGAGTACTTGGAAAACCAGTTTTCTGCAGGTTATCTGAGCCTTTAGCTCCCTTGCTACACTGGTACTCCAAATTATAAAGCTCTGCATTCACCTATGCCTGTGCATAGGTTTGGGCCATTGAATATGCTGTTTGGATAGGCATGGGCATACATTTTACTTTGAACATAGATTTTCAAACTTTTTTATTATCCTCTAAAAGTTAATGTGACATGCATGTAACATTTGTTGAGTCTGAATTGTGCACTCGGTTCAGGAAGGGGGGGGGGGGGGATCGTCCACCAGGAGTGGTGTTAACTTTTTTTTCCCATTATATTGCTTTTTACTCCTGTGAAATATTTGGCACTATTTTTGTTGTGTACATTAATTTGATTTTAAGTAGTTTAAAAATGAATTATCCATTTTTAGTGTTGAAGAATCGGAATTGATGTTGCTATGTGCTAGAAATCTGATTCAGTGGACCAATGCCATGAGGTAAATAAAGAAACTCATGATAGTTTACTATAACTTTAAACTAAGTTGTGAATGTATGACTTTTAGACATGATGTTCAGCGTTCAACATATAGATTTTTTTTTAATGTGTGATACATATATTATGTGTTTCCCAATTTTCTCTCATATTTTCAGAAACATTACTAGCTTAGACGCAAAAGAAACGAATATCTCTGTAACTAAGAGTTTTAAAAACATGTTTTCAGAGGAAGGAACTGTGATCAAACAAATGTTTGATTATGTAATTCAATACAGAGAACATTTCATTGATGTAAGTATCAGGTATGAACTAAGTCTAACTATAATTCATAAGTACTGCGTATTTGTTTAAAATATTTATCAATAAAATTTTTTTTTGTATATTTGCAGACATTTCGCCACGTTTGTAAAGATCTTTTCAAAAGCGTTATAAAGCTTCACCTTAGTTCATCTGATATGAGTAAGTTAAAACTGCTTACTTTTAATAAGCTTTAATCAAGCATTTGTTATTTAATGAAAACTATTGGACACAGTTCAAGTGCTCATATAATTATTATTATTATTTTTTGATTATGTGTAATAAAATGTTATATGCTTTCTGATGTTATTTATTAACATCAAAAGCTGGTGCTGTCAACTGGAGTAACTTGCCCACCGTGTGCAAGTAATGATAATAATTACTAATCATTAATTAGTTAATGATAGTATATTTACAGTAGTTATTAATCTCTTTTTTCTCTCTCTCAATCTTATATAACTTTCTTGTGGAATGCAGTTAACTCTGAATAACTGAAAACCTTATAACTCAAATATTCCTTTATCTCAAAGTTTTCATTGAGTCCCAAACTCTTGGGGATTTTTCCATAAGTCAAACTTGCAATACCTCGAGGGTTTTTTGTTAATTTGATTTATCAAGAGTCTACTGTATATATTTCAAAATTTGCAGAAGGAACAAGCAAACCTTCTTTTCTCCTCTCCTGTACTGTTGATACACATTTACCAAATGGAAATAGCAGTAATGTTATAAAATTAGATATTCGTATGAATGCACTTGAAAATGAATGTACTAGCAGAACTGACTAAGAGATAAATTCTAGTGCTATGAATTTTTCGTTCATAATGTTATCAATAAACTAATTAAATATAAACAAATCACAATCATCTCTGTATTTAGTTAAAAGCTTGGAAAATTATTATTATTATTATTTTTTTGTTTCAGGTGCTCAACAAAGTCGTTTGCTAAAAAATATGGCATTTTACCTTTTGAATGATCTACCTTATCATAGTAGTGGGAAATATGGTCTTCTCAGCTGTATTGTTGAAGTTATTGGAACAAATACTCTTCTGCAGTGGCACCCATCATTCCCAGAAGAATTATTCAATGCATTAGAAGACATTAACCTTGTCTCACATGTAAGCATTAGTTTTTTCGTTAAATCTGAAAAAGAACGTTCTATCACATTAGATCTTTTCACATTTACATAAAATATGTCTTGGTACATATGCTCGTACATGCAGATGTTGCTACAAAGCTTGTTGAAATGGACTCTGGGATGGCCAAAAGGAAATTTTTTTTTCGCCCACATGTTTATGTACATGATTCATGAGTGTTTAAAATGCAGATTTAAGTGGGAAATTTTTTATGTAGGCTGTACTTTCTTTATTTTGTAGAAGGAAAAAAGGTGGGAAGCGCTGTCACTGTTGAACATTTCAGAAACCTGGCTGGTCTATATATATTAGGAGTCCCGCCCCCCCCCCCCAAAAAAAAAATCGAAAGTCATTTTTTTTAAAGTCACACACACACCCTCTTATATTTTTCCTTTCATGTCTAAACAATTGTGAAAAAAAGTTTCGTTTTATTTGAACAACGGTAACTCGTGTCGATTGCCCCTGAAAATGTGAATTAGCAATGTGTACTATGCGAATCAAAAAGATTTTTTTTTTTGGAAGTTTGAAATGTCATGTTGATGAAACGTTACCCCTATAGCCCCACATGTACCACAAAAATATTTATTTAAATTTAAAAATATGTAGGTGTCCTACAGAAGGCCTAATATTTGTAATTTTCGTCAAAAAATTGGTTTTCTTTCTCTCATATTTTTAAAAAATGCATATCTATTTAAAAAAATAACAAGTTCAAAAATTATTGTCAAACACATTTTCAAATTATCATTTGCAGATGAATAATAAAAGAATAATATTGTTAAAATGAAAAATATAACTTAAACTTGAAAAAATCCATAGATTTGAGTACAATATGGGAGTACAATATGGGAGTACAATTGCAAAAAAGAAAAAAAATCAATTTATTGCTAATTTCTTACTTTAATGTTTTTATTATTCAACTTTATAACTTCTTAAAATTTACCTTAAATTTTTTAAAAAATGCATAGAAAAAAATCAATTTTGTGAAGAAAATTATGAATTTTAGGCCTCTTGTTGGACGCCTAAATATTATTTAGTTTGAATAAATATTTCTGTGGTTCATGTGGGGCTATAGGGGTAATATTTCATCTACACAAAGTTTCGATCTTCCAAGAAAAATAAATCAATTTGGCCTAGTACACAGTGCTGGTTTACACTTTCAGGTGCAAGTCGGTACGGGTTGCGGTTGTTCAAATTATATGAAACTTTTTCAACAAATGTTTCGACACAAAAGAAAAACTGGAGAAAGTGTGGGACTTGAAAAATAAACTTTCATTTTTCTTGGGACACCCTTATATATATGTCTTTGGCACTATCAAGTCCAAATTTTTTTACTTTTCAAAAATGAAAAACCACATGTGTTTTATCTTTAAATTTTAATACTTACTACTGTTATATTCCAAATTTAGCAGCATTCTGTTTCATATACCAGAATCATTCCTTTTCCTTTTTTTTAACCCCTGACACAGCAAAGTTATAAACGAAAAATGATCAAATAAGCTTTGCGCTACAATATGATTAGAATGAAAAACCAACATAAATAAAACATATGCTGTATTTTCTTGCCAATTTGTACTTTATTTACGTTGGTTTTTCATTCTAATCATACAAGTGGGTTTGTGAGTTATAGGTTTGATGTATCTATGTGTTTGTCTGTGGCAGCTTGGCTTCCAAATAGATGAACCAATTTTAATAATTCTGTTTTTTTTTTTTCTCTTTTTGTTTGAAAGGAAACTTGATCAATAGTGTTCTTTGCTAGATTTCATCTTTGTATGACTTTAATTACCAAAGACATTCATTGAAAACCTCCAAAATTACCATTTTTTCAAAATTTTGGCTACAAAAATATATTTGCACTACTAATCAAAAGAATGAAATTTTCTGCATATGATGGAATTTTTTGGAATTCAAAATATAACCATTTTTAGAAGATTCAAAATACAATCCAAGCCTTTATTCTAGCGATAGGTGATGATGTCATTGTTGGCCAACTATGATTTAAAATTTATTAATCTGCTACCAGTTTCAGTTTGTTAACAACTAAAATACTTGTAATTAATTTTAGTTTGGAAGAAATGCTTTGAAAAGGGTTTTAAATTTTCCCTCTTGATTCTTCCTTGCTGACTAGCAAATTTTACTAGTAGTGATTTCCTTTTCCATGTATCTGGATTAATTTTAAATGTATTTAAATTTTCCATGTGTTTTGACCCGCTAAGTTGATTTGAATGTGTGGTCAGCAATCCTGGTAAAGTTTTTTTTTTTAATTTCCAATATGGATATCAGTTCTTGTGCAAAAAGTTTAACAAGAGAGATTTGGCTTGCATTTTAAAAATTGTATACCCTTGATATTTTTTAACTGCTTCTGTTTTGAAACTTTGTTTTCATTAATATTTGTTTTTGTGCAGGTTTCAGATTTGTGCCACACATTGTTTAACCACTTTTCAGGAAATGATGATGAGTTCGTTGAAGTATGGTTGAAGCCACTTTTGGAAATTCTTAGCCATAATTGTAAACAAAAGATCAGTGTCATTAATGAAGTAATCACTTGATTTATATAAATAATTTATTATTTATTAATTTTTTCTAATGTTTTCTTTTATTTAATATTGTGCTATTCTTAATACTTTTTTTAATGCACACTTTTATTTCTTCTTTTTTATCCTTTTAAAGTGATTGTAATCATTATGCTTACTTTCAATTTATTATGGTTGTATGATGATTATTTGTTTCAGTTTTTAATATTTTGTGCTAAAAATGCATTACAGAAATTGAACACACCTGTACCCAGAGGTGATTGTGCTCCAGGGCTGTGTGCCTCAAATTTTTAGGTCACGTTGCTTGGGGTTACTCAGGCAATTAGTTATTTTACTCCTAGAATTGAAAAAGGAAGAATTAAATAAATAAATAAATAAATATGATGGATTTTCTATGTTTGTTTGAAGTAGAAAATAAAATATGCAATAAAATTTGACCTTTGCTACCTATATTTTCTGAAATAGAACTCAAGTTCAAATTATTGATATTTTTCGGATCCTTTATTTTGTACCGGGAAGGTAACTATGATTTCTTTTAAAATATTTTTTATTTGTTGGGAAGGAAAAGTTTGTAATGAAGGTAAAAGTAAAAGGGTGGGTGGTCCTCCTTTAATGTGTTTCATTGAACCTAAAGTTTCTCAAGACAGAATTGAGGCGGTGAGAGGCAAAAAGATGTAAGTGAACATTTTTAAGTTTTGAGTAAAACACATTTAAAGTTCCAGTCCTATAATTGAGGCAAACCTAATCTAGCCGCGTTGTGATGCTATGGTTAGGGTCTGTGTAGCTTTCACAGTGCTGCCAGGTTAGGTTTGCCCCAACTGTAGGCTTTCATTGAAAAGTTTTTCTAAATCATAGCAGCACCTACCAGGGGTACAAGTTATTCCTCTTGTCCCAAAGAGGTTCACCCACCATTTGTACTGGTTATCTAGGAATTACATCCCTTTGGTTCTCACTGTCTCAACTTATTAATGAGCTAAAGAACACTTTTTCATAGTTTTTTAGTAAATTCTTTCTGCTTGGCCAAGTCATATTCCTGTATCTTATTACTTGACTAAGTAAAATACAGTATAACCTTGATTTAATGATTGTCAAGGGACTGAAAAAAGTTATCGTTAAATCAAGGATATTGCTAAATCAAGGAACATAGACATTTATTGTAGTCAAACCCAGATCATTAATTTGAGGAAATGGCAGGTATCATTTAATCGCATGGGCTCAGGGGGGGTGCTCAAATATTTTAACCATGGTTTAGCAGGATATTTTCTTCATGGAAACCAATTTCAGTACAGATTAGAGTCATAAAAATTTGACATTTTTTATAAATTATTCATTAACAGCTGGAAAAGAAATGTTTTTACATTTTTGCAAAGAAAAAAATACTAAAAGCAAGGAAGTTCTAATTTCTAAGGGGGGGGGGATACCCCTTGCCCCCCTATATGGGCGCCCTTGTTTAATCGAAGTTATGCTGTACTTAAATCCTTAACTTCTCTGAATAAATTAAGCCTCTGTTTTCCTCTTAAATGAAATTGCTTTTATATTCATAATTAAAACATTATATGTAATTAGGTAATAATTTACTACTTATATTTCAGTATATACTGCCTAAATTACTGATATCTAAGCCTTTTTGTCTGCCCCTGCTGTTATCAAAATTATCTCAAACTTGGGAAGAAAATGGTGGTAAGAAATATGTCTTTCATAATTTTCATTCATTACTTTAGTGCTCTTTAAAAATAAATAATAATTAATTCTTATTTTAGGAAACTCTTTTTGTGCATTAATTACATGCATCAAGTTTCACCAGAAAATGTTTAATAACAAGGTAGATGGTGTCTCTCACTCAAGTTTGAAAAAAGCTTTGTGTCATGCTGATGAACAGGTGATTTTAACTACATGTTTGGTTGTAATCTATAGTAAAATTGGTATACAAACGTTTCACAGCCCTTCTTAAGGGACCCATTACAATTATTGCTATAGAGGGATATATTGTAAAACCAAGGATGAATCCTTTTAAAATAAGAGACACACTTTGGTTGGTTTGATATATTTATAACATAATAACACAAACGGGGGGAGGGGGTATCAAAGGTAAACTTTCCAAGAAACTGAAATTGAATTGGTTGCTGTAAGTTTTTAAACCAACTGGTCTATTTAAGCTCAAAGCTCAAAACCTTTTTTTTTTCTTTTTCAAAAGAAAATAAAATGAATTTGAATTTTTTTCTGACAAATTCAAATCTTTCTTTCTTTCTTTCTTTCTTTTTTTTTTTTTTTTTTTGTTTCTTTTGTAGTTAAGATTCAGGTAGAACCATTTTGGGAGGGGGAGGGATCAAAAACTAGCAAAACTGCAGTGAACTCCCCATTATTTGCAACCTTTCTCGCTTATTATATTTATATTTTTTTTTGCTGATGATTAATTGAATGTAGATAATTGCAGTCATTTTCACTCAACAAGTGCAAAATCTATTTTTAAACATTTCTTTAAATAATTATAAATTAGTTTTTCTCAAGTTGAATGGGTTTTGTTAATTTTACTAGAATGCAGATTGTAGGCATTTTGGAAGCAAAGAAAAATATTCATTCCAATTATCAAACTTGCATTTGAATGCTTCGTGGCAATAAAGTTTTATGCCTTCCATTATTGCAATTCACTCTATCTTTCTTGCAATAACTGAGGAATTTTTTGGGAGATTACCAAAGAAAAACATTTAAGTGATTTTTTTTTCTTATTTGCTAATGATAATTTAACATTTTTCTGCTATGTATTACTTTGAAAAAGGATTTTTTGTTGTTGAACTTTTTCTATTTTAACATTAAAAGGTATGATCAATCTTTATCTTAATACTATCCCAACAGATTAGACTTTCTGCTTTTGCTCTACTTTGCGAAGATACGAAAACGTCAAGTGTTGTGCAATTGGAAACTCTTGAATTGATTAAGTACGGATTACCATGGAATATCACCAGTCAGTCTCCTTCATTTCGTCAGCAACTTATTTCATTCATCAAAAAGGTATTATTCTTACTGCTACAATTGCAATTATGATAGAAACTGTTATTGACGTTTGGTATGTTGTTGCAGTTATTTCACAGATTGGTTGCCAGTAGCTACTTTCTTAAGAAGAAAGCAAGTGCAATTGACAACGGAAAGGCAGATAATGAAAATGATCTCCCAAATTCATATAAGGTAAGTTAAATTTAAAGAAAAATGAATATTTATATCTGTCTTTCTGATAATAGAGATCAAACCTGTGATGTCAAAGCATTTTAAAGGATTTTTTTATGATCTTTTTAACCGACTTCAAAAAGGAGGCGGTTATCAGTTCATACCGTATGTATGTTTTTTTTTGTTTGTCCACTCATAGCGTCTCACCTAGTGAACCGATTTTGATGATTCTTCTTTTAATGGATAGGGGATGGCTCAACTTAGGTCCCATTACTTCGTTTGACCATATTTGTTCTTTAGAAAAAAAGTTATGGGCAAAAAACAGTAAATTTTATGCAATTAAAATGATATTGTAGCGAAGTTCGCACTTCTCATCCGTGGATAACGGTGGCTCAGTGGTAGAATTCTCGCTTCCCCCACAAGCGACCCGGGTTCAAATCCCGACTAGGACAATGTGAATTTTACTAAAATTTCGTTTCTACTGTTTCCCGTATTTTCTCGAATGTTCTATTAATTTCTGTATCTTTCCAAGTCTGGAAAGTTCCAGCACTTTCTCAAGTATTCGCTTCATTTGGCTTTCACATTGACTTCGCTTACTAGGTAACTTCTTACTTTTACTGAAATATCTACATTTACACTAAAAAGAATGAAATAAAAAAATTTTGAAAAAAAAATAGAACCGACTTCAAAATTGCTCTAAAAAGTGAAAAATAATTTTATTCTTTAAACACCATCGATAATACTTTTAAACATAATTTTTGAAGTTGGCGCAAAAACAAAACGTAAAATCCATTGTAACCATGCTTCGTTCATATTTTTATCAAAAAATCATCCAAAGTTAGGAACGAAACATTTATATCGCTATTTAAATATGCTGTCATCAATGCGTAATGCATGTGGTAGTGAAGAAACTGGACCTGGTAAAATTTATACTTGTAGTTGAGTTATGGCTGTGAATGATTTTATCGATCGTTTTTGCGCCAACTTCAAAAATTATGTTTAAAAGTATTATCGATGGTGTTTAAAGAATAAAATTATTTTTCACTTTTTAGAGCAATTTTGAAGTCGGTTCTATTTTTTTTTCAAAATTTTTTTAAAATAGAATATTTCAGAACTTCTTCCCAACAAAGTAGGTACATCAAAGTATATTTTCAGCAAAGAAAATCAAAATTTCTATGCCACTATGCTTTTGTTATTTTTTAACAAATAAAATTTACAACATTTCCTTACATACTAGCTACGTTTAGCATACACTACATACTAGCAACGTTTCCTTACATAGCTAGTAACAAAGCCAATAAGATGCTTGGGTTTATTAATAAATCTATTTCAAACAAATCTAAAGAAGTTCTTCTGCCCTTATATAGAAGTTTGGTAAGACCTCATTTGGAGTATGCTGTTCACTTTTGGTCTCCTTATCTTAAGAAAGATATTAATGTATTGGAAAGGGTTCAAAGGCGGGCTACAAGGCTAATAAATGGACTTTCTCATTTATACTACGATTCCAGGCTTAGAATGCAAAAAATATACAGTCTTGAGCAAAGAAGAGACCGAGGGGACATGATTCAGTTGTTTAAGTTTATGAAAATTAAAGATGTTACGGGGCTAAAGTTTAGCACTGAAAACAGGACAAGGGATCATTGTTTTAAGCTATTTAAATCTCAGACTAAAATGGATATTAGGAAAAATTATTATTTTAGCAGGGTAGTGGAACCTTGGAACAGCTTACCGGAAGAGGTGGTAATGAGCAAGGGAGTAGATAGTTTTAAGAGGGCCATTGATCTTCACTGGGGATTGTAAATTGACTAGGAGCAGCCTAGCTGGGCCCAGAGCCTGTTGCTGGTCGTCACTTTTGTATTTGTATTTATACTGAGTGTATCACAATTCCTGATAGGGTTAGAAGGCTTATTAAAACAGCACATTACCAATACAAACAGCAATTACATTGACTGCATTGGAGAACAAAACTGCACAAGTGCTTTCCCCGAAATGTTTAGTATGTGATTCTTTCGTAATGGGGCAGCTATCAAGTCTAGAGTCTAATTCTTGTTTCACTCGCTGTAATATGTCAAGATTAAGGGTCTTTCATTTTTTAACAAGATACCCCCCTCCCCATTATCTAACAGATGTCTGCCATTTTTTTAAATAGCATGCTTCATGGTTGGATTTGACAATTCTCTGTTGAAGTCAATCGCCTTCTTTTGAGGCAACTGTGCTCCCCGGACCTGATTCCAGGAAATTTTTTTTATGTGTCTGCTCCATGTTCCAGGTAGTTTATAATATTTTTGCTGAAAGCTCCCAACCGCATTTGCTACCATTGATTGTGACATGTTACAGCAAGTGGAATAAGAATTTAACTTTAGACTTGATATCTGCTGCATTCAGGTATTGAACACTTGGGAAACAAAACTTATGCAGTTTCTTTCTCCTGTAATGTCGATGTTTGTTAGGCCATTATTTGGGCAATATACCATCATTATTTATTTGTATATGTATTTTGTTGTTTTTCTGAATAAAATGTATTATTTTCTCTCACACCCCCATGGAAAATTCTAAAATGACTCTCCTGGTTACTGCTGTGTTGGTAATATGTTTATTTTACTACTAGTGGTACCCGCATGGCTTTGCCTGTAGTAGAAAATTAAAAGGTCATTTGGTCCGCCTGTATATTTACAAATAATGGAGGATGAATTTCTCGCCAATTTTCTATGTTCATTGGCTCTCCCATTCCACGTCATGATAATTTCGTAATTTACTCATCCATCTTATGATAGTTTTGCTTCGGAAAATGTTTTTAAAATTGAAATAGAAAAAGAACAAAATCGAATTTTCGAAAAATCGCTTCAAGGTGCACACCTTTATGCTACAAACCAACTTTGAGCCAAATTTCATGAAAATTGGCCAAACGGTCTAGGCGCTATGTGCCTCACAGAGATCCAGACATCCTGACTGAGAGACTTTGAGCTTTATTATTAGTAAAGAAGAAGCCTCCCAGAAGAATATGGGAGGAAATATCGACCCACCCTGCTTTTAAAAAGTTGAAGAACTCCTTATTTTTTATTCAATTTCATGCACCTTTTTGCTTGTATATATCAAGCATGATTTGATCATATTGTTGTAATCTGCTTTTGGTTTTCTCATAGCTATTACAATTATCTTATAATTTATTTCAAATATGCTAACCATTTTGCTGTATTAGAAATTCATGTGTGTAATATCAAAAGTGTAAGTTCATTCTGCTCTATGAAAACTATAACATATTATAAAAATAATTGTTCCATTGATAAAGAATTGTTATAAAATCATAACATATTAGTCAATTTAGCACTTTTTCCAGCTGAAAAACTAGTGCCTCTGAAATATTTTCAAAATTATATAATTTCATTTACTTTTTAGAACTTTCTGATATGGATGAAAGAATATCTTCTTGATTGTTTACATCCAGGTGCAAATTTTCCTAGGCGTGTAACTGCTTTGAACCTGCTTTTTCTTTATCATACCTCATTTTCTGATGTACTGCCAGTGAGTAAGTGTTGGAAAGTAGTTGATTTTCCCATTATGTTTGAATTTTGATTGTAGTAGTAATTTCATAACTTTAATTACAGTTGACTCCAATGAGGCTGCTCAAACTATGATTTATGCTTTGCAAGATACTTATGAAAATAACAAGTTACTAGCTTTTGAAATGCTGTCATCAAAGCTAAATACATCTGTTGAGTTAGAAGTATGTTATTATTATTTTTTTCTTTTTTATTTGTAACATGTTTCTTAAATGTAAAATATAGGCAACTTAAAAAACCTTTTGAAGTAATGCTTAGTTCCTTTAGTTAGTTTTTCTTGACGTTTGTCCTTAATTCATGAGCCCCTTGGCTCAATGCTCTATTCCACCAGGAGGTTGGCCTGAATCTCACTCTCTTGCCCTTGAAGAACCTTGTCTTTAACACCCTAACCAAAACCTATAAAAGGGGCGCTTTCAACATAAAACTAAAAACCAAACTTTTGTTAAAATGCGGATTTTTTATGCTCTATAATTTATTTATTGTTCTGATAGAGGCAAATACTGATCTAAGGCAGGGTATTGACTTTGAATCATTTAAAAATAAGTCTTATTACATGAGTCGGGTAAAGATGAATATGTAATAATCGAGAAAAAATGTGTCATTATAGAAAATAAAATTTGCTGACATTTTATTTTTGAAGGTGGGGGAGGGAAGATGTATAAAGTGTAAAAATATTAACTTTATTAGAAACCTTACTTTTCTGAAACCTTACTTTTAAAGTGGTGAATTTCTCATAAATAAATCTTATTAGAAATTTGCCCCCTCACTTTCATCTTTAGATGTACTAGGAGTTTCAAAGAGTAAAGTAACAAGACCATGGAACACAGAAACTTATTAAGAAATCAGATAAATATATACTGGCTAAAGTATACATGACTTCTCTACATTGTCACCACACCAAACCATCTAAACGGGAATGGAAGAAATTATTGTCAAGATTGTAAAGACAGCTTTCTAAAATGGTGACCTCCTAAGTGTTTCTTTAAAGGTCCGAAAAGATGGAAATCTCTTGATGCGAGGTCTGGACTTTACGGAGGGTGACCCAACACCTCCCAGTAAAAATGCAGTAACAAATCGCACATAGCTGTGACCATATGCAGATGCCTTTTGTGTGCAGTCCTAGTCGTTTATGACAAATTACCTCTTGCAATCAACCCAGCCGGGCACAATTATGGGCAGTATTTACAGTTGACCATGGTTTCATCAACACAGCAACTTCTAGCTGACATTTTGTCCTGTGCATACCCAGCTCTATCTTCTGGCAAAGGTTGAAGGCTCTGATCATCTTCATTATCTTTAGCGTGATTTTTATTCATGCACAGAATCTGTACACCTATCAAAGCTCTTGCTACCTTACTGTTTAAAATACTTAAATACTTCTGTTATTTGCTGATTATAAAATATATTTCAACGTCTGTTACAAACCAAAAATATATGACATCAAAAGTTGTTAAAAGAATTTCAGATAATCTTTTTATATTTTACCATGATATAAGTAAAAAGATTGGAAATCGGTACCTTTATTTCCCCTTTTATGTTGAAATGTTTTAGTGTACGTTTCATTTGTAATTTTTAAATTTAGCATTTTATGTTCAGATATTTCTTGGTGTTGATGATGATTTATAATAAGTGATATATGTAATCTAATGCTAATTTACCTTTCAGACTATTTTTGAATTTTTCAAACTTTGTCAAAGGCTATTGACCAAAATTCCGCTAATAGGCTCGTTATTTGAACATTTTTAGGTATTCTGTCATAGGCAAGTAAAGGGCAGTAACTGCAATGTTTTTAATTTTGAATTTGTTTTTGCATTTCCTCATCAATTGTATGTTAGCTGTGTTGTACAAGTTTGCTTATTTGGTTTCCACCGAAAAAAAATTCTAATTCCAACATTTCCCTATTGTTAGTACTGTATCCAAAACACGTTTCTTCAAATCTCTCAAAAGCTCATTTCTGCAGATACTGTCGTTTACCTGCCCAAGCCCATGGTGGAATTGTCCTGACAATGTATTGAGTAAAAAAGGGGAGGTATAAAGTACTTTATTATTTTTCCTTTTGAATGTGTGGGAACCCCGATTAGATTGTGTGTGTGTTTAAACTTTCCTTTTTATGAGTTTGATGTGTCTGTGTATCTGTGTGTCTGTCTGTGGCACTCAAGTGCCTAAAGTGATGGACCGATTTTGAAAAAAAAAAATTTGCTCGAAAGAAGGTTGATCGAGTGTGTTCTTAGCTAGGTTACATCTTTGGATGACATTAATTAACGAAAATATTAATTAAAAACTTCGAAAAGGTTTTTCATGATTTTTACAATGAAAACATAGTTAAAAATTTTAAAATTTAATACCAAAATAAAGAGAATTTTTTTCTGCATCTGATAGAATGTGTTTGGAACTTCCATGTTTCATAGAATTCGAATTATAACGTTTTTTAAAAGCAGATTTTAATAACGGCTAAGCCTTTATTCACGAGATTGATAACCAAATTCATTGTTGGCCGACAAGGAAATAAAATACAATGATTTAAAATTTTTATCTTGCCAGTTTCTATTTAATAGCAAATAAAATACTTGACTTTAATTTTTAATAATATAAGGCTTTTAAAAGAATTTTCAATTTTCCCTCTTCATTCTACAGTTGGGACTCAGTCGGGGTTTTTTTAATTTTTAATTTTATAGTTGTTTATTTTTTAAATTTTTTATATTCTTATTTATAACACTTTTGTGTTGTACTTATTTTTTGTGAAATATTTCCACTAAATGATTTATTTATTTTGACAGACTGAAAAAATTCTTCACACAGCTTTCATGCTTGCTTCTAGTACAAAACCACCTGATACTGTGACAGCATCCTATTTATTTGCTTTTCTTGTGCAATGCAGTAACTTTCAAATCATTGCTTTGGAGTACTTGAAACAATCTAATGAACAGGAATTTGTGGACATTGAAACACATTTTTCTGAAATAACCCATTCTAATTCATTTATTGCATGCTTGATGTTGCTGATTGAGCTAAAAAGGCAGATAAATTTGGCCAAAATTAGTCTTTTGGATGCGGCTGCCCATGGACCTTTGTATGGTGTACTAGCTTGCATTAGAAGCATTTTACATTATGTAGACTTCAGGTATGTTTCAAATTTGTTTTATGTAAAAATTTTCTGTACTATTTTATTCTCATTAAATAAGAGCTGGAACTTTCGACTGCATTGTAACTATCATGTCAATGTTCAGTCCATACTTCTGTTCCAATATATATATATTAGGGTGATCCTTATTTTTGGAGTTCTTGATATTTTACGGGACGCCCCCTCAATTTGTTCCATTATTCAAATAAATGATGCTTGCAAAATTTTAAGTCAATCCATGAATATTAACACGTGCCCCTAGGGCCCCCCTTCTTTGAGTTTCGAAGAAAAAATTGCTGTTTTTCTCATTTTTATGTAAAAATATTCTAACATTTTATATTTAAAGTAATTTTGAACCTCAATAGGTGCTGCTACTTCCAGACCGACCATTTTCTCACTTTCATTCTGTAAAATTTAACATGGTACAGATAATAAAATGTACACCAATGGCCTTGGGTCAAGTGTACCGTTATTCTGCGCTCATTTTACACAAAGCGGCAGGGGAACATTTCTTTCCACCAAGATGGACACAAAGGATTCTAAAGGCCATTAATGAATCGCCTAGGCAATTAATGAATGATCTTTGACAACAACAAATTGCCTCCTCCAGGCTTTGGGGGTGTTGATTTACAAAGTTTCCTGCATATGTACTAGGTGTGGCAAATAGGATCGCTAGGCTTCAATGCTATAAATATAAGTAATGGCAATTACATTTTAATTCGCTGTTCTTTAGTTGTAAATATACTTAAATGTTTATGTAATTTTTAATTCTTAAAATGTAAATTTTGAAAAATCCTCGATTATTCTAACGTAAAAATATACTGCATTTTCCACATCTAAAATATAAATGTAAAAAATTTTTAGATTGGAATAATGCAAAAATCTATACTTAGAATTAATTTTTTTCTATTTCAGTACTTAGTCCTTTATTATCATCAAATTCTTCTTGCAATTCACAAGGTTTAGAAACTGAAATGGGTATCTATCCTAACCTGTTGAACCTTTTTTCTATATCTGGTCTACTACAACTCAAAAAAGCTTGTTAACTATTGATATCTGCTCGCCTTTCATCACTGTTAGACAAATTCCATATTAGGGACAAAGAAGCTGTTAATTTATTAACAGCCGATATTGATGCAATAATTTAAATCCAAATGACCTTGTGATCAATCATACATCCCTTAAGAGAGCAAGAGCAAATCTTCGAGAGGTAAAATCAAATTTCATGAATTTAAATTTAGATTTTTTAGTTATTCACTGGGATACAAAGCTACATCCAGATGTAACTGGGGGGAAAAAAACGCCGATAGGCTTACCGTGATAGCTTCAGGTCCCAATGTTAACAGCTACTCAGAATTGCCTGAGATATTTCTTCAGTTGTATATGATATCTTTGATGATTGCCCTTTATTGCTAACTGTTCAAGCTGAAGCGTTTGATACAACGGCTTGCAATACTGGCCGTATAAATTGTGCATGCAATTTTTTAGAGCAAAAACAGAATGGTGATATGTTACATTTCGATTGCCATCATCATGCACTTGAAATTGTTTTGTAGAGTGTGTCTTCAAAGAAGTTCTTGCCTTTCTTAGTTCTAGACGCCGATATTCCATTATTTAAGCGCTTCAAAATTTTGTGGAAAGATCTCCTTCAGTCAGAACTTATAACATTTCAATCCAGAACACATTCCACTTAAATTCTAAAACACGAAGTTGATGACATATTATTGTTCGTGAAAAGCGAAATTGAGAAATATTACAGAGAATTCTCATAACTTGTAATAATATTTCCTGGTGAAGTCCCTCCTACAGGGATATGTTTTTGGCAACCTGGTGCTTATCCCTGAGCCAGATGGGTGGCAAAAGGAATTTATTGTTTGAAAAAATATATATTTTACATAATTTAGGAAACAATTTAAATTGACCTTACATGAAGAGAAAGCCTGTAAATGCTGTTTTACAGTTAAATGCTGTATGAAGATATGGTTTTTTGCAGCAACCAAATCTTGGCTCCTCTAAATAGTATAATGTGTCTAAAAAACTAGCAGCGTACAAAATGATGACAAGTATGCAGCAGAAGCAGTGATTGGAAAATTCATAAATCACTTATGGTATTTAGGGGATGAACTCGTATCTTTGTATTGGATGAAGGAATTAACTTTGAAGATAGGAAAAAACTAGTCCAAAAAATGCTTGTTGATATGGAAGACGTATCAGGTGACTGTATAAAAAATTTCATATAACAGTAGATGATTTGGAATACTTTCTTAGTAAAAATCTTCCTCTTTATAGAATCAATTACAAGTCAATAAAACTGTTTGATAAGTTAAAAACACCAAAAGAAGTTTTCCTATTTGATCCTGATTCATGGCAAAATGAAGGAAGCTATTTAAAGGGAAGAGATATCGTTAAAATGCTGAAACTTGTGAATGGTACAAGGTTTTTTAAGTTCATGAGTAAAGAAAGTTGGAACTGTGAAGTTATATTTTTAGATTAAAATTTTCTAGGGACAAAAAGTAGAATTTCAGATCATTGAAGTCTTTTCCTTTCCACAAAAATTGTTTTGTATCAAAAAGTTGTTCTTATTTAGCATTTTTCATTTAGGGTACAGACTTTTGTATCTTTACTGTTGATTACATATAGGAAATTTGAAATTGTTCTAAAGTTGTGAATTGAAAGCATTGGTTTTTAATACCAGTTATTGCTTTTCAAAATTGTCAGACAGGGAGCTGTGTGTGCATATGCATTAATATATTCCTTCCTTTTTTCTTTTTTTCTTTTTGTAGTTCTATTGACAACGCTTACTCATGTACCCAATGGCACACTTTGATTCGCCAACTGATTTTGACTAGCTTTCACATAGCTGATATTGTTGAACCAGTTGTTTGTAATTCTTCTCCTGAAGGACACTTGCCAATGGACACGGATCCAGGTAAGGCACAATAACAGGCAGTTTACTGATCTTTTCTGAGTTTTGACAAATTATGCTGATGTAATACAGTGAAACCTGTGTAAGTTGACCAATTGTGGTGCACTACTTTGGTGGTCAACTTACAAAGGTATGATAAGGGCTAATTCTGTGCCTGAAAAAAGCTATTAACTGGTCAATTTGCAACTTCACAGGTTTTACTGCATTTTTATTATGATGATGTGTTAGTAGCCTTTGTAGTTATTTTAATCATGCATTCCGATATTTGAACGTCAAAACAAAATAAATCCTACGATTCAAATTTTCTGTTTGCTTCCTTGTATTTAGTAAACTGTATTTGCAAAAAAATTTTCACTCAATTTTCAACCTAAACTTTCATTTTAATTGCTCTAGAATGAATTTTATCAATTATATAGTAAAATAATTTTTATGTTTCAGTAAATATTTCTCAACTGCAAATTGCTGTGCGTAAAGCTATTGGAAATCGTTTTCAGTCAGCTATTGTCAGCGATGAGTCATCTACAAGGAAGGATGCTATCCAATTAGACATTATCAAGACTCGTGCAGTAACAGCTCAGATGCTGCTTTTGTGTTGTTGGAGAGCACATAAAGAAGTATCCCTTTTATTTGGTGAAATTTGTGAAAGAATTCCTATTAATATTGAGGATGAACAATCTAGCATTCTAAATACTACTCAGGTATATTTTAGTACTTACACTTTTCTGTTATCTTTGATGCTATGTTTGATGTTGAATTTTGAAAAAAAAAAAAAAAAAAATACTGAATAAGATAAACACACCAGTAGTGGTCAGTGCTTCAGTAGTGGCCACTTCAAGGTTACTTATATACTTTGAAGAAAGAAATAAACAATAATAATATGATTAATAAATTGGTACTTAATGTAACTATCATATTGAATTAATTTTATTCAACAGTTATTTGAATTTAAAGTAATTAAAGTAAGTAATGTAAGTTCTTCGGATGGGAGAATGTCAGATGGCCACTACTGAAATTTTCAGAGTTTGGAGTGGCCACTGCTGGATCAAATTTGAAGTTTGGGGAAAAAGTGAACAACTTGAAATTCTGGCATTTTTAGAAAATGGAGCGATTAAGGAAGAGAGTTGTGCTACAAAACACTCATCGAATTTCAAGAGAGGTAATTAATGTTGTAGGTCCAGAGTTTAAAGACATACTTCACTGTGGCCACTATTAGTGTGTTTTAAATCTTCAAGTAGCCACTACTGAAGCACTGATGGCCACTACTGGTTGTGTTATGTTTTAAAAATATTTTTGTGCTACCTCCATCTGAAATGTTTTTAATGTTTGCTCTATAGTTGAATCTTGTTAACTCTAATGCTTATATGAACAAGGGTGCCCATATGCAAACTTTAAGGGATGGGGGGGGGGGGGGGGCTCAGATATTTTTTCCATGGTTTAGCAGGATATTTTCCCCATAGATATCGATTAAATAATTCCTTTTTATAATTATGTATAGATTGATTCGTCTGTGTGTTGTCTGTATTTTTTTCCTTCTCCTTCCTTTCAAATTTTTCTCTCTGCCATTGAAATGTACTTCCGTTAGTTGAAAAATGCACATGTGTTCTCTGTCTGCTTTTTCCTTATAAGGTTAAGGTTATTGTCTGTTTTCTAAGAATTTTGTAGGGCGTAGGTCCTTCTGGCAATTTTGCGTGTAAGGAACCCTTCTTTCCCACGCTACAAGTATTTTCTGTATTGCAAGTTTTGTGTTTTGCTCTAAAAAGGCTAACTTGGCGATATGCTTTTGGTGTTGGCCGCTTCTCTCCCATTCCAATTCCTGTTTTGGCTCACTCTTGGCGAGATATCTGGTTATTGTAACCTTTCTTGTCGAGCGGGAAAAGTTGTGTTCATCTCTTCTCTTGCAATGTAGCTTCGAAAGTTATAGGATGCCTTTTGGCGTCCTGTTTTACAATGGACCAGTATTTCGTGAGTACCTCTTCCCCTTCATTTTTCCAAACTTCTTTTCTATCCTAAATCCTGTCCTTAAATTTTGGTTTATGTAAAATCTTGTTAAACTTAAAGAAAATGTATGCATCCTACTAAATGTTTTCAGATTAACCTTTGTGAACCTTAATGAAGTTTAAATGTTTTTTTAAACACTTCTAAGTCTGGTTTTTAAATGAATGCTAGCGATAATATGTGATGTTAAAATGTAAGAATTTTCAAGTTTTTTGCTCTTTTTCTTGCTAAGTACATCATAGGAAATAAATCTCCTTCCTTTAAAACTTTCCATCTTTCTTGATATTTTTTTTTTTTTTGTGTGTTTTAAAAATGCTTTTTAGATTAGATTTAATATTGTTTTGGGGGATGTCAGACGCTGGCAGTCTCTGTATGTTGAAACTGAGGTTAACGCACAAAAATAGAATGTACATTGCAGATTTAAATTGTAAACTATGACACTATACGATTTGAATGTATTTTAATGTATGTAGAGGTGGGTTTTATGTCACAGCCAAAACTAATATCTAAAATTGCTATTCACTTGAACCTATCACTACAATATGGTGCCTTTAACTATTACTATCGTCATAGAGTACTCAATTATGCCCATCATTAGTATAAACACAGTATCCACTTAAAAAAATGAAATTGTATTAGGTCTGGTAAGCTGATGGGGTATCAGCTCATAGCATAAAGTGCTATGTTCCCTCTCCCTTCATCACCATTTTGACCAATTGATTAATAAATAATTAGTGGTACATATATGATAACATGCAGAGAGATCTAGTGGTAGCTAAGTGAAATTTTTCAACTCGCTCCTCCATTCAAGCTGCACCAGAGGCTCAATATTCCCAAATTGATTAACTTATGAAACCCCACTACATATTACACCGAACAAGCCTTGCCGAAGTCTATCATCACTGCTGTATTGAAATGTATGTGTTGGAACCCAACTTCAAAATCGAACAATGTCTTTAAAAATGCCCACATCACGAATGAATCACTGACAAAAGCGCTAATTCCAAAATGGTGAATTACTCGGGGCATGCGCACTTGAATTTGATCAGTTCGCAATGAGGCAAATCAGTAGTGATCCAAGTCCAATTTTACATTTGTCGTACTGACGAAACATCTTCACATGGATGAATAAGCCAGATAAAAGTCAGAAAACGATGGTTTTAGTTTTAAATAATTGATTAAATGAAATGAATGAAATGAGTTAGGGTTAAAAATAGTGAAATATTAAAGGATGTAAAATTAACAGGTATTTTGATTCATACATTTTTTTTTTTTGAATTCTTAGATTAATTGTGTTACAAATGTGTATTTTTAGGTCACAGATATTGGACACTATTTTACAAAGCAAATGAGTTTGGTAAAACATAAAGGTGCATTTGAACAAGCATACATTGGCTTTAGCAAACTATGCAAAACTCTTTGGAGGTATGTCAGACTTGATGATGATTTGATTAAGTTTTATTATTTAATAATGTCTTATATTGTGTAATATTGACACAAATTAAGGATAAATCAGTACTATGATAATTTTTTCTTGTGTAAATACAGGCAAATTGTTTCTCTTTTTGAGAACTAAATTTTCATGACTAGACTCAATAATGTTTCCAACTTATGTGCTGTGGATTTTGCTGGAACCTTTTACGTGCCACTGGTTCATTGACAAATTTTAATGCTTGTAGTTTCTTCTGGCAACCTCTCTATAAGTGTAGGTGTTAATTTATTTCTATTGTTAATGCCCAGTTACAAAGTGTTGAAGTTTTTGGACTATGAATTTTGCAATTTGTTTTTGTTTTTTGAATTTTGTTTTGACATTCACTGATTCACGCATGTGATTTCATGTTTTGTTTATTTCTTTATTGTAAAAAATTGTAGTCATTTTTTTTTTCATGAATGTACATTTAAAATGATATGTATGCAGCTCTTATTTATAGAGCCTCCCTCCCCCTTCAACAAAAAAAATTCTGTGTCCTATTTTTTAAAATTTTATCTGTTTTTCACATTTTGATTATTTTTTTTTTCTGAAATAGGAGTAATATCAGTGAACTTAATAAACTCCCAAAAATATGGATAAATGATATTCTGTTAGTTATTGAGGACAAAGAAAAATCCATGCAGTTATGTCCAACTAGAAGAAGTGCAGGGCTTCCTTTCATTGTTCAGGTAATTTGAATGACAAATAATGTTCTGTTGTTTTAATTTTCAAAAATATCCGAATTAAATATTATCAAAAATATTATTTTTGCATTTATTAAAATTGCATACAAGCAAGAATTATCCTTAAACTATATGAGATTTGTATGGTGCTAAAGGGGTAAATTTACTGCTAGGAAATATTCCTAGATTGTAAATGTGAAACTGGGGAGCAGCAATGGAAACACTCTTCATTTTTATCTGCACATTTTAAAACTTTTTTTTTTCCATTTGGAATCTTTTTTAACTTCCTAAGCGTTAAAGCTGAAAAAAAAATATTACTTGAATAATGCAAGCATTAAATCTACCGTAAATTTTTCTTGTCTGTGTGTTTTACTGTCTGTTGTAAATGGCCCGATTTTTTTTTCAGAAATATTATTATTTCTTAAGTACTTTGTCATTAGAAAATTATATCAATGGGAGAAAAAAAAAATCCTAAAGCTGCAATAATCAATTTGAAAAAAAAAAAAAAAAAAAACCTGTTATCCTATGTATTACATGACCACTCTTCAGAGTAGATTACTTACTTCTTTAATGCAAATATATCTTGGTCATTTTCTATGTATCTGTTTATTCTTTTGGATTTGTTGCTTGACTGCTTGCTCTTTAGAATTTATTCTATGTGATGCACTTCTATGGTCCCATGTTGGTTTGCAGAGATGTCAGGGAATTGTTTTCACTTATTTTTGGCTCAGTACCAGTCAGACCCTTGAAAACTCTCATGCCTATTTCCCTATTCAAGGAAGTCAGTCCGCTGATGAGGCCACAATGTTTTTTTCTTTTGCAATTTCTGTTTATTCTATGTTCTTTTTTTTTCTAGTAAGTTTTCCTGCATTATTTTTGCTAATATATATATTATTCATATAGTTTTACTACTCATTTTCAAAACTACAATTTTGAGTTACATTTTATTTTTGATTCTTGCTTATTGCTTCTAATTCTTTTTAAGGGAGTGATGTTTTTTTTTTTTTTTATGTTTACAACTGTAAATTCATTATTTATGAAATTTTTACTGTGAATTCAGAACTCTGTGTTTTACAGTTCCCACTTAAACAATGTCAAATTTTGCTATAAAAAAATAATAACAGATCTTGTTGTTGAACACTTTTTTTTTACTACTGAAATATATATATTTTTTGACAAATTGCTTTTAATTCCAGGCAGTTGTAACATCTGAAATTGAAATAATAAATTCTTCTTTCTTCAAAGAAACAATGTCCAAATTTTTGAACATTGCTAAATATTCTGAGAAGACAAATCCTGATGCCCAAGTAAGTTTTTAAATTATTGAAGTTTTTTAGTTTTACAATTGTAGTAAATGTAAAATGTTTTAAAAAGACGGTTGGTAGTTTAAAATATTTAGTGGCATCGACTTTTGTTGCCTAAAAGTTAATTTCTTTTTAGCAGAAAGCAGGGGATTGGGTGCTGTAAATATTTAAAAACAATAACACAAAATATAATGATAAAGCTCACATAATATTCTAATTTTATCATAGATTAATATTGTCTTCAAACATTTATTGAGGTTAATGTACTGATAACTGAAAGTATTGATAAAGCTAAATGAATGGGTTGTTTTTAATACACACTGTCTCTTAGTATATATAATTTTAAATTGAATGCAAATAAGCAACAGTTACAAAACGATCAAAGTCGTAACTGTGTGGAGTGTTGATGTTTTGAAGCAGTGAAAAAAAAAGGTGTTTATAATTTGCTCAGAATACAGTCAATCGAATTGGCGAAATATGTTATCATGTATGTATGTGTGTTAAATGTATGTATTCATCAAATACAAATTTCCATTTAATAAAAAAAATAATCATAAAAATCGCTGATTTCTCTAATGCTTATAAAGTATTCAAATCATAACATAATGAAATGTCTGTTCGCTTTTTCACAGACTTCAAATGTTTTCTTTTTATTTGTAGGTACATGCATTAAATATTCTTCGAACATTGTTTCGTGATGCAAGTTTAGGTGAAGCTGTGATGCCATTTGTTTCTGAAGGGTTAAAAATTTCTATTTTAGGTTTTAAATCACATTTGTGGAGTGTAAGTGCTACTTTCATGACATTTAGCTTTATTTATTTATTTATTTATTTTTTGCTTTAAAAATAATATTTTTATGAAATTAGAAGCTAAGTTGTTGAATCAAATGAAAACTAGTAAAAGTACAAAAGGAACAATTATAAAATTGTATTTGTGAGTCAGTAGAAATAAAAATTTCCGAATATTAAATAATATACTTGAAATCTTATTTCTTATTTTATAATATACGTGTATGTTGTAGTTTTTCATGAATGAATTTTTATCCCCAAATCAAAATGCTATGACTTTTACAAACAAATAAAAGGCCAACTATCCAAATGAAAATTTATATTTTAATCAAATAACTATCAAATTTTACTCCTATGATTTGCATTGTACATTAGGGTGCTTGGTTTTGCAACTTTTTTTTCTCGCAGAAATTGAAATACCTAGCACAAAGTGGTCAATCACATGAGCATTGCAGATAAAAATATTTTTTAAATCCAATCATGTCTTCTGTGAGAAGTATTGTCTCAAAATTTCGAATAAAAACACCCAAATATTTATTCGCAACTCCAACAAACTATAGGGGGCATGGCATCCACCATCTAATGGCGGATGCTAAAGGTAAAACAAACACATGCCGTAGTGTAGAAAATGCTAAAAAGCCTAGCAATTCTTGTTTGTGTGTATGGTTTTTTTGTTTTATTCTTTTTAAATTCTTTTTTAAAGTCTTGTGGATGTTCTGAGAAAGAAATGAGAATTCAAGAAGCATTACTGAATGTCAAAAGTTAATGCAAATGACGTAGTTCGTATTTTTAAGCTGCCATTTCAACGATGTTGAATTCGATATTTATCAATTCTTGATAGAACTACATTTTTATTATGGCAATAAGACTGACAAGAATAACATTTAATGCTGCATAATTTAATTATATGGCATTATGATTGGTTATCAAAAGAAGAAGATGATACTTCTTTGTCTTGTTCGGCTTTCGCTAATTGTTTTACATTTGTAGCTAAGTTATTTTTCTCAAATTTCCAAATCGGTTAATTAAAATTTTTTTCTGTTTTGTATGTTTCTAATTTAGGAATTATGATTTAATTCTGTCATGCTATGCAAATCATCAATAAAACTCTCATGGATATATAGTGGTAGTTTTCTTTTCAATTGATCTTCCATTATTTCTTTAAACTTATCAAATTCCGTAATCTTTCTACCATTTTATCCACTCATCATAACAAATAAAAATGGTTTAACTGACATGCGAAATCTCGCCAAGAGTTCTTTGCTTGCACAATACTAAAACTATAACCCAAAAAACATTTTCGCGAAACTCTTTAGCTGGTAATATAAGCGATAAAAAGTAAAGTTAGCGTAATATTTTGGCAATGAAAATTCTCCACTTTTGTTTTTGCTAGTTCAAATTCTAAACGTTCTTTCTTGGTTAAACATTTTCATTTCGTTCTGTGATAATTTTTTTCAAGAAAATATTTTACATACTGTCCATTCCAACTAAATGCTGCAGTAAAATTAGGTTAGATAAATTAATTATTTTTAAACTAGGCAGAGATGAAAGCCTTAATTCTTCTGCTGATGTTATCAAATCTTTCTTTTGAGCTTAAGATTTAAAAAAAAAAAAAACCATATTCTTACAAATTCGCACAAAACAATAAAAAAATTTACCTGGTATTACGTTATCCTCTTTCAAAAAAAAAAACTTCGAAAAGATTCGTTGTTAATATCATGCAAATGCAAAGTTTCTTAATCAAGAGTTTTCTTGTGTTTATGCTTTCGTGTATATTTACAACAATCAACTCACTTTTTAGAGCAAAATAATGAAAACTAATGTTATTTTGAGAAGCTTGAGAATATAATTAAGGGTCGAAACAATTTCTGCTGCTGAAAGCAATCTAAGATACATCGAATGAGTTACTAAATACACATAACAAACTGCCTAGACACACGTGGAACACAATGTTTTTCCTTTTTCTGTAATTTTGTAAATTACCTCAAAATAGCGTATTCGAGCGCTGGAGTTGCGAATCACTTTTAGTCAGATTAAAATAGTCATATTTTTACGTTAAAAGATGTCATCTGTAATAAAATTTGATGTACCAACCTAAAAATTTCAGTTTAGTCCCCCTTGGAGTGGATTGCAATTCCACCTCTGGTTTTAAAAAAAAGGGAGTAAATTCCATTCAATGTTTTTTTTTTTTTTTGGCAGTGCCAAAAGACAAAAATGCAAGCTTGTGGGTGCAATGGTGTGCTTATTTTAGCTCTATATTAGCGAACCTATATTTACTTTGCTATGGAAGAAAATTTTAACTTAATAATGCTTTTCCTGATTTAATCTGCAACAGACATATAGATGACATGCTATGGATTAATAATTTATCTGATCTTAGTTATCAAATTTATCGTAATTTTTTCAATCTCAAGAAAACCAACAATAATGAATAGAACTTTCAGTCTTGTCTCTGTAAAATGGTTTTAATTGGAATTATTTTGTCGCCAGAAATTCAATTTAAAAGAATATGTATTACTGAATTCACCTTTAATCAAGACTTTTTTTACTTAAAACTTCTTAATTATTTTCCCTTGAAATTTCTTGAGTATTATTTTTAACGGATTAATGTCACTGAATAGTTTACTCCCTTGGCATATCTATAACTAACCTTTTATGAGAGGTGATGTTGAAATCACCCATGCTGCAAGATATTTTTCGGATGATTCTTGTGCTGCTGGAAATCACGGACAAACTTGGGATTTTAGATAAAATTTTGTCTAACAAATAATTTTTTTTCCTTCTTTTCTTGTTGGAAACTGCTTGAACACTGAATATGGATCATAGATTTATTCTTACTATCTCTTTAGGTAAGTATTGTTTGGCTTAATTTCATCCCTTGGAGTTTTTTGCCGTATTTGTCTTTTGGCACAGAAAAAAAAGGGTGATCCCCTTCCCCCCACCCTTTCCTTTGTTTCCAACTTTGCAATTTGGATGTTCAGTGCTTTTAATGTAATGTCTTTTTTTCGTTGTTTGTTGAGAAGTAAACATTGGGACATATTTTTGTATCTGACTCATCCAGACCAGACAAGACCTGGTCTCAAGGTTATTTCTTTTCCAATTAAGTGGTCCTCTGTTATTGGATTTTTTTTTTTTGCTTCTTTTATTAAATAAAGTTGTTTAAAGTATAATCAAGTCTCAAAAAATTTAATATTATCAGGTGTTAACACTAAACTAATAAAAACTTTCCTAGTTGGTTTTTAAAATAACCAACCTCAATATTGTGCAATATCTAACAAAATGAAAGTGTTCAGGCATTCATATTTTTGTTTTTAAATGAATTGATTATAATTTACCATTCAAATCTTACCATGTATATGATGTTCACTTCATAATTTTTGGTTATTTAAAGGTCCGAAATTCATCAACTTTGCTGTTCAGTGCACTCACAACAAGGATTTTTGGTGTAAATAGATCACAAGATGAGCTTGGAAAGAAGAACAGGCTAACTGGAAAGTCCTTTTTTTCCAGCTACAAAGATCTGTATGACTTCCTTCATGATGAACTTAATCATTGCGTTTCATCTGTACGTCAAAGACAAGATAAGAGGTATGCATTGTTGAAAGTTGACAAAAAGTCATCTGCATGCATCATTTGGCTTTTCAGTCATTTCTTGTAGCTCTATTTTAAATTGACATCTTGAAAAAAATCTTACTTTTAATTGTTGTTTTAAGTCAAAGTTCCACATTGCCTTAATTTTTCGTTGTCAAAGGCCAAACAACAACACAGACCAGTTCTCCCCATCTCCTTTATATACATAAATTAACTTAGCATTAGAAAGTTTGCTCTCTGAATTTAATACTACAGAGATTTGCTGCAATTGAAATTCTACTTGTAATGTAAGCAGGGCCGGATTTAGGGGAGGGCAGGCGAGGCTACTGCCCCGGGGCCTCCACAACAAAGGAGGCCCCACAATAAATTTTTACAAAATATCCTAACTTTCACGGGTTGAAAATATCGGATATATACATATATATCAAAATATTCGGATATATATCAAAGTATCGGATATTTTCGAAAATATGATGATTTTTTCGAACCCTGATAAGGGGTCTCCACTCCTTCGTTGCCCCGGGACTTCCACACTTCCAAATCCGGCCCTGAATGTAAGGAATTTCTCCTTGTCATTCCTGTGTTTTATAGTGTGTGTGTGTGTGTTTTTTTTTTAAACCTATTTCTTTAATTTTAGACCATCTATTGAACCTAGTTTGTACCCTATCTTGTTGATCCTTGGAAGACTTTATCCTGCGCCTGGAGAAAAAGACCACAAACTAGTATCTTTTATCAAATTCTTACACATCTTTGCTGAAAGCTCTATTTGGAAAACCCGAGTATTAGTATCCAAAGCTTTAATATCTCTTACAAGTGTGGAAAATTTACCAGTCACTCTGGAATTTCTTTTAGAGTCTCTGCATTGCAATAGAGAAGGTATCTTGTGCCAAAATCATGTTCATGGTTGTTTACTACAGGTACAAAACATTTGGTATTTTTATGCATGAATAATATTAGCAAGAAAACTCATTCCTGTATGAATAGCTTTTCCTTTGTGCTTGTAAAGCAAGTTCGCAACAATCTTGTTTACTACAGGTACGAATTTTTATGCATGAATAAAATTTGCAAGAAAATTCATTACTTTATGAATAGCTTTTTCTTTGTACTTATAAAGCAAGTTTACAACATATGAAAAGTTTAATCGTTGTTGAGTCTTGGTAAGTGCTGTAGTTGAAAAAAAGTATTTGGGGAGGGGATGACAGTTACAGATATTTGTTATGCCATAAGAGTCAGTTTAGATTGCTTAGTCAGCTTTCATTTAAAAAGCAGGCACTTTACTTTGTATTTTAAAGTGGTTTCCAACTAATTTACAGTAATTTGCATTACAGTATAACCTTGGTTTAATGATTGTCAAGGAACAGGGTAAAGTTATCCTTAAATCAAGGAAATCGTCAAATCGAGGAGCATAGACTTTCAATGCATTCTAATCCGGACCAGTGAAAGTCTTTAAATTGAGGAAATCTTTGAATTGGGTATATAGTTAAATCGAAGTTATACTGTATTTAAAAAATAAAACAAAAATGTCAGTTCCAAATGTTTCGCTCCCCTCCCCCTGCATACAGCACTGGTTATGATATATTCTACATATTGTTTTACCTAGCACATAATGAACTTTAGTTAATATTGAATAATTCAACAGATATTTTCTTGCCCATCACTATCTCACTATGAAAAATCTGTCATTTATTATAATGCAGAGATATTGAGACTGTTATTGTTTTATTGTTGCATTCCATCCATAATAATTTCTTAGGTTTGTTTTATGTTTGTCTTTTGTGTAATTATTAATGCATGTAATCAAATCTAGATGTTTTCCTTAAAAATATTCTATTTCATTAAAAAAAAAAAAATGAAGTGTTCAAAAAACTTGTGATAGTTTAAATTTTTGGTATATTATTGATTGTTGCAAAAAATGTATTTAACAAAATGTCTCTTTTTTTGACATTATTAAAAATTTAAAACAGCCACATAAGTTGAATAAAAAATAGACTTCATATATTTATGCACATTTTCATAGACATTCTAGTCACTACTTTTGATGGAGTTCCTCTGTTTCATTTAAAAAAATGAAATTGTAAAATGTACATTTTATGTATATTATGGTAGTTATTAAACACATGTTACTGATCAACATATTACTCAAGCAAACTATTAGAATTAAATAAACATAAAATGTCTATCAACTCGTTCTTAGAGAGCCATCTAAATCAATGCAGTTAAGGAAGCATGCAGCTTACCTTATATGTTCTTCATCTGTTTTGTATATCTATAGTCCAAATTATATGTTGGAGGAATCTTCCGCTAAATAAGACTGATATCCATAGATGTATATTCACGAACACATTAAAACCATAACTTCTTCTGAACTAAGAAACACAAATTTAATATATGTATTACAGCGCTACATGTTTACAGTATAAGCAGTAAGAGAGAAGTGAGTAGAGTTCTAACAAGGAATTAAAGTTCCTGGTTTGCTATTCGGCGACAGCGCCGTCTAGTGGAGGAAGTGGGCAACATACACAGTTTCTAACATTCCCCCTTGTGTGTTGTAGGACTCGACCGATGCATCGGCCAGGCCGATGCATCTGCGTCGAAGGTTCAACAATTTAGCCATCGGCATCCGATGCTAACTTGCAGGAAACATCGGCCCATCGGCCTTAAAAAACATCGAAAAGCTGATGGAATTGGCCGATGTTTTTGAAAAAAAAAAAGGACCTTTGTTGTTTTACTTTTTAATACAAAGTAAAGGGAGTTATTGTTTTCATATAAAATTGTTTACTTAAATTTCAGTATGAATTTCTATTTTAGTCACCCCTGAAAGAGTTTTTTATACAGCATTCAGGTACCAAATAAGTTATATGTTGCGTTGTTTCTTGCGGCTGGATGTACGTATGTATCTCTCATAATTCATAACTCAAAAATGGTAAACTGTAGAAGGCTAAATTTTCGCATGTGGGGTGTGCGTACGTTCCAGTTCTGCACTTCACTTTTTGTTTTCGATCGGGGGTTCTAAAAAGCCTATTTACTCATTTTTTGTGGCTATTAATTACTTATTTCAATGCAAAACTAATATAGCGTCTCAGACTGACAATCATTCGGCGATATATTGCCGAATTGGAGACCATGGAAACAAATATGAGATGGCGAAACCGGTTTTGTTTCATTTTGTTAGATTCCACTTGAAACGACGGTAATTTTTAATTTTTTCGATATTTGTAATATGAATCACAGTAATGCAGTCTTTTCTGTATTGCTTCGGCGGTGCTATACGTTTGAGGCCCGTCGAAATACATTTTGGGGCCCTATTTCTCTAGCACAGAAGTTGTAAAACATTTATCATAAGCATTTTTGTAACTCCTACGGTTCCCTTATGGTTATGGGGCCTCTCGCGCAATCGCAACATATGCTATATTTTAAATCCGCCACTGCACGTCAAAACATACTCGGATGCAAGTTTTAACAGGGTTTTTCTGTTCAATGTTTATTATTATTTTGAACTTTATTTTTTACGATTATTTTTTGTATTTCCTAGAACACTTGCGTGTCCCTCCTCCAAATCGAACAATTTCTGAAATTAAACCCTAGTTGTACTTCTGAGTTGTTTAAAACTAACACCATTTATAAAATTGGAGATCTTTTTTTCAAGCTTTTTCTATTGTTGTCAGAAATTGATTAAAGACGCTTTGAATGGAAACATAATTCGGAAACCAAAGGGACTTTTGAATTTTTTCTTCGAAAGTGCTGAAGTAGATTCAGAAACTCTTCCGAGGCGTTGGTGGCAGCGGTTCTGTACTAAAAAAATGAGGCCGAAGTTTAATGTTGTGAGTCACTCCAAAATCAGAGGGTGACCCCCCCTAACCCACCCTCGTCGTTTCAAGCACTTCTCAAATATTTAGCGATTATTTATTTTGGTCAAGAAACATCATTTCGCGTATTTCTTATATTTGTTTCACCTATATTTCGTAATCCGCCATCTTTTTTGCATCATTAATAGCGATCGATTTTTTTTTCTGTTGTAAGTAACTATTTTTTTATATAAATATATAAAATAAATGAATAAGTTACTTTCGTGTTCATCATATTTTTAATAATATGTTATAGAAAAGTTTCAAGGATTTTCTATTATGTAATTTTTTAAATTTCAGAAAATTATTGTTAAATTTCAAAATTTAATTTGAACTTGTTTGTAATGCTTCATAAAAAAATAAACAATCAAATTGTTCAATATTACGTGTGAAAACATCAGATCAAGTAGTATATGTGTTCAGTTATTAACTTGATGTAAATATTGAGTTTGTTTATTGTGGCTGCGTTTTAAGAACCTCGCTCTTTTCATTGCTATTTCTTTTTTTTCGCAAAATTTATGTCACGGTTATAGCTTTTATGAAAAATGCAAATTTTTCCTTTCATAAATTTTAAATAAGTATAAAAATATTCTTATTATGATTTAATATTATAATTTATCTATTCCCTTTTTTGTTTAATTTTATGACTAAAAATGTCTACGTGCAATCTTTCCACTTTAATTGCGTAATTTGTTGACGGTTTCATAGTTTGATTCTTAATTTTTTTTTGAATGATTAAACAACATAATTTAATGTTTTTAACGATGTTTAGTGTACCTAAATCCTTACATTATTACAATATTACTGAAATCTTAGTTATACGTTCAATTAAAAAAAAAAGCCTATTGGTTATTAAACAGTCTCTTTGTTTTTCTTCCCTTATTTTTATTTTATTTTATTTATTAATTAATTAATTAATTTATTTTTGATGTTGTTTTTTCTCTTCCATCATACAGCAGTCAAAAAAGGATAAGCATAACTACACCCTATACAGATTGTACGTAGTACGATCCAAAAGTTCGGGGGACAAGCTGTATAAAACCTTACCCAAAATAGTTCACATTAACTAAGCACATCCATCTTCAAAAGGGCACCTTGAGAGACTATGTACTTCTGCCAGTTTTCATATAACTCTTGGAAACACTCCTGGAAGCCATTTTTCGCTACCTTCTGTGATGCAGCTTTATCTTCTCCTGATAGAAGAAGCGGCGTCCATGCAATTTTTTTTTGCTGGGAACAGGTAAAAGTCACACGGAGCTAAGTCCGACGAAACGTTATGTTATTTGTTTGTCACATCAACGTTGGCAGAAGTGCATAGCCGTTCAAGGTGAGTATTTTGTAGATAGATGTACTTCGGTAATGTGAACTATTCAGGGTAAGATTTTAAACAACTTGTCCTCGAACTTTTAGATGATACTACGTACGTATGAGTTTTCAACTTACTATTTCATAACGTTTCTGAGTGACGCAAGTTTACGCGCATGAAGCCATCACAAGAGAATTTGCGATAATTAACTAAGGAGGCGTTCAAAATAGATATTTCGGTCATCTATATGTTCTTAGGTACATATGCATGCCGAAAAAACTTGTGAAGTTTAAGTTGGGTGATCGTAAAATAAAAATTTAGGTCGAAATCTGATTTTTTTCTTTCTTTTTTCTTTTTTTTTTGTGATTACAATTCCTTATTCGTAGAAAGGAAGTAAAGTGAAATGAATCAATGATCCTTTAAATCTCTGACAATCTTATCAATTTATTTCTGTTAGATTTTTTTTTTTTTGCCATCGGCCAACGGCATCGGCCATCGGCAATCGGTCATTTGGAGGAAAACAATCGGCCATCTTTGAACAATCGGCCAACAATCGGCATCGGCCCATCGGCCAAAAAATGCCATCGGTCGAGCCCTAGTGTGTTGAACACTACATTAGTCCAAGTTCTGAGCGAAATTTCTCAAATAGAGGTTTTGCTAGAGGCTTTGTAAAGGCATCTGCAACCATTTCTTGGCTTGGTAGATATATGACCCTTAACACTCCTTTTTCTTGAAGGTCTCTCAACAGATGATATTTCACGTCTATTGCTTTTGTCCTACAGTTGTTTCTATCTGTCTGTGATAATTTTATACAGGAAATGATGTCTTCAAATAATGTGATGGGCAGTTTCTGAGAAAGTCCCAGATCATCAGTGAGTTTGATCAGCCATTGTAACTCTTGAGCTGCGTTTGCTGCTGATATATATTCTGCTTCTGTTGATGACATAGCAACGCAATTTTGCCTTTTGGAATTCCATGCGATGCAATTTTTTCCGATTTTGAAGACATTTCCCTCTGTCGACTTTCTTGTTGTCAAATCATTTCCCCAATCTGCATCTGCATATGCAGTCAGAATTGGTTCATCTTTGCTAATTGTTAGCTTTATATATTTTGTTGTTTTCAGGTATCGGATGACTCGTTGTACTGCATTCCAATTTCGTTGTCTTGGTTTTTCGTTTCTTCTACTTAGCAAGTTTACTGCTAGTGATATATCGGGTCTTGTTACACTTGATATGTATAGTAGGGCTTCGATTGCTTGTCTATATTCTGTATTATCTGGTAGTAAGTCATCTTCTCCTTCTAACTTTAAGTATCCAGTTTCCATTGGTGTATAAGTTGGTTTTGAATCACTTAAGTTAAATTTCTCAATTATTTCTTCTATTTTGTTCATTTGGCTTAGACAATAGCTTCCATCTTCTTTCTTTTCAACATTTATTCCTAGATAGTAGTTTGCTTCTCCTAGGTCTTTTACTTCGAAATGTTTTCTCAGCATGTTAATTATCCAATTCATGTTTTCTTCTTTTTCTTTCTTTCCGGCAATTAGGATATCATCTACATAAAGTATTATGTACAACTGTTTGTTTTTGTGAATAAATAAGCAGGGATTGCATTTACTTTGTTCAAAAGAGTATTTCAGTAATACTTCTCCAATCTTTTCATTCCATGCTTTTGCTGCTTGCTTTAATCCATATATGGCTTTCTTTAGTTTACACACTTTATCCTTTTGTTTCGGATCTACATATCCTTCTGGTTGTTTCATGTAGATATCTTCTTTTAAGTCTCCATATAGGAATGCTGTTTTGATATCAATATGCTTTATCTTCAGACCTTTGTATGCTGCTAATGAGAAAAATGCTCTAATTGTTGTATATTTTACAACTGGCGCGAATGTCAGTTCAAAATCTTCACCAAATTTTTGGCTATATCCTAATGCAATTAACCTAGATTTCCATCGTTCTATTTCACCCTTGGAGTTTAATTTTGTTTTGAAAGTCCATTTACATCCAATTGCTCTCTTCCCAACTGGCAAATCGACTAACTCCCATGTGTTGTTTTCATACAAAGATTTCATTTCTTCTTTTGTGGCTTGGATCCATTTTTCTCTTTGCTTTTCTGGCAAGTCTTGAACTTCTTTCCAACTCTTTGGTGCATAATTGATATCAGTATTGGAGTAATAGCATAATCTTTCTGGTGGTATGCCTTTTGTGCTTCTTTCGGATCTTCGTAGAGGTGTCATTGAAGAGTCTTCTTCAATAGTTTCATCTTCCACATCAGTTTCTGTATTTTCTTCTTCCAGATCATTTTCTGTACTCTCTTCTTCTTTCCTTGCAGAAATAACTGGTGTTTCTACCTCATCTCGATTATCTTCAACAAATCTGACAGTTCTTGATATTATTACCTTCTGGTCCGAAGTTAATATTCTGTATCCTTTGCTTCGATTATCATATCCAATGAAAATTCCTTCTACAGATGTTTTATCTAATTTTCTTCGTTTAGATTTGTTGACATAAGCATAGGCTTTTGATCCAAATGTTCTTATGTTTGATAGATCGGGTTTTCTTCCGGTCCATAGCTCGTACGGTGTCTTTTTGTTAGCTTTGGTTGGCAACCTGTTTTGTAGGTAGTTGGCTGTTAAGACTGCTTCACCCCAAAAACGATTTGGTAATTTGGCTTCTGAAAGAAGACATCTTGTCATTTCTGTCAAAGATCTGTTCTTCCTTTCACTGACCCCATTTGACTGATGACAGTACGGTACTGTTAATTGGTGTTCTATTCCTTGTTCTTTAAGAAATTCTTCACATTCTTTTCCTGTGTACTCTCCGCCATTGTCAGTTCTTAAAATCTTCATCGTTTTCCCAAATTTATTCTTTGTTACTGCAATGTATTCCTTCAGTTTAGATAAGACTTCACTCTTTCTTGTAAGAAGGTAAATCATTGTAAAGCGGGAGAAATCGTCAATAAAAGTGAGGAAATAAAGTTTTCCACCAACGCTTGCATCTTGAAGTGGTCCGCATAAGTCAGAGTGGACGAGGGTCATTAACTCTTTTTCTCTGTGTTTAGATTCTTTAGGATATGGGAACTCACTAAGTTTATTTTCTATGCAAGTACGGCAGTCCTTGATCTGTTCACAACTATCAATTTGAATTCCATCGGCCAAATTTTCTTTCACCAACTGTTTTATTGCTTGGGTGTTTCTATGTCCTAACCTTTTATGCCATAGAGTTATACAATTATTATTCTGACAGTTTGATACGTAGTTTACTTTAATATCTTCGTTAAAAATCACTTCGTACAGACTATTATTTAAAGAAATTGCTTCTAAGTAAATAATGCCATTTTTTCTAACATAAGATTTTTTTCTTTCGAAATGCACTAGAAATCCTTTTTCTGTCATACATTTAACTGATAATAAATTACTTTCAAGTTCAGGAATAAAATATACATTCTTCAAGGTTATGTCAAATACTCCGCTTTCTGTTTTCGTTGTAATTTTAACTTCGCCTATTCCTTGCGAGTGTAGGATTCTCCCATCAGCGATTATAACTTTAACAGGATCATCATTAATTACGAGTGATGAAAACAGTTCCTTTTCTTTAATTAGATGCGATGTGCATCCGAATCAATGTAAAATGGGTATTTAGCGGTGTTTAGATTGAAGATAGACAAATCTCGGTGTTAATTGCTGGGATTTTTTCCGAGCGTGCGATGTAGCTACTACTTCCTTGTCCGTCTAATTTATTGGTTTCTTTTTCATAATGAGTGGGCGTTGAGACGGGATTTTGCGGATTACTCATCTCAGTTGAATGCAATTGATCTTTATTTTTTACTTTCATGCAAACTGAAGATCTTTCGTTATTGCGTTTTACTTTCGATTCTTCTTGTGAAAATTTATTTTTGCGATTGAGATTATTTTTATTTTTAAGATGATAACATGTATCTCTTGTATGATTATTTTTCTTGCAATAAGTGCAGAATTTTCCGACATTATTCGGCTTCTTATTCATCAATGACATGTTAGATTTGAATGCTTGCGTAAAACTATTCTCTGACACATCTTGTTCCTTTCTTCTATTATATTCATCGATTAATTTGTTTTTTATCAACTCGGAAGTTAGCTCTGTTTCCGGTCTTGCTTCTAAAGCGGTTATTAAATTATCGTACGATTTTGGGACAGATACCAATAGTAAAGCGGCTATTTCATCATCTTTTATGTCTTTTCCTACTGCTTTAAGTTTATCAATTAATTCGAGAATTTCGGCCACATGTTTATTCATGTCTCCTCCCTCGCACATCTTTGTCGCATATAACTTTCGCAACAAGAATAGCTTATTTGATAAATTGACTCTTTCATGAATAGATTTTAATTTTTGCCAAGTATTTCTTGCGGTGGTTTCATATTTAATGTGAATTACTTGAGAATCTTCAATAAAAAGATTTATTAGTGCTCGCGCCTGGCGGTCTCTTTTTAAGTACTTGTTATCTGGTGATGTGGGTGGTTCATCTTCTACTAAATCAATTAAATCTTCCTTAATCAATATCATTTCCATTCTAAACTTCCATATGGAGTAATTGGAATTATTTAGCTTAGTGATTTGAGGGTTGTTATCTTTTAGCAGAGACATTTTATAGATAATTCAACTAGATGCAAAACAATATATGAATATAACTTATTTTTATCTAAATAGTTAATGCTGCATTTATTTATAGACTTTCAGTCTCATAATCTATTAGAATTAAATAAACATAAAATGTCTATCAACTCGTTCTTAGAGAGCCATCTAAATCAATGCAGTTAAGGAAGCATGCAGCTTACCTTATCATATGTTCTTCATCTGTTTTGTATATCTATAGTCCAAATTATATGTTGGAGGAATCTTCCGCTAAATAAGACTGATATCCATAGATGTATATTCACGAACACATTAAAACCATAACTTCTTCTGAACTAAGAAACACAAATTTAATATATGTATTACAGCGCTACATGTTTACAGTATAAGCAGTAAGAGAGAAGTGAGTAGAGTTCTAACAAGGAATTAAAGTTCCTGGTTTGCTATTCGGCGACAGCGCCGCCGTCTAGTGGAGGAAGTGGGCAACATACACAGTTTCTAACACAAACAATTGTACAAATTACTTTGCACCAGTCTAAACAGAAAGTCACTTGTTATGTTTTTACTTTAAAGGTTTCATTGTCATTTAAATTGTGTGTTAAATTCCTTTTTTTTTCAGATCAATTCTAGTTAATTATGAAAATTAACTTCATTAAAGATAATGGAATTTACTTATTGAAGTTTTTAAAATAATATTTTACATGTACACAACTTTTCTGTATAAAAAAACAAGCTCTAAAATTGAAAGATTGATGCTCGATTGAAGTTCGAAAAATTCCTTATCTCTTCACTGTAAATTTTTAACCTTATTTAATTATTTATACTTTTTGTGCATGTGTGTTTTTATGTTGTTTTTATAACTTATTCCATAGATTTTAAATATTTTGAAAGAATGCCCTGTTTTGCCTGCATTTCAAGTGGATTGTATCAAAAACAAGTTGAAGAATTGGATAAAGCAGAACTTTGAACAGTTTATTATGTAAGATTTAAATTTTTTTTTAAAAAACCCGCTATATTATTTACATTGGTTACCTCAAATTGTAAAATATAAGTTTATAATGATTTTTTTTAACATATCCGTTGACTAAAAACAAAATTTATTTAGTTCTTGTTTAATTACATTTGATTTAAATGAAGTTTATTAATTCTTATTAATTTAAAATTGCTTCTTCAAAAATGTATGATGATTTTTTCATAAATATTCATTTTGTGAATTGAACTAGTAATAAAGTTTAATACATGTAATGTATTCATCAGATTCAAATTTAATTAATAATTATAATTTTTTAGCACTGACTTGGTGTGAAGAAAGCTTACAGCTATGATTTTCTAATGTGCGATAAAACCAAAGAATTTTTCATTTACAAATGTCAGAAAATAAAATTGTTGTCAATGACATTAAAAAAAAAAAGAAAAAAAAAATTACCAAAAAAAAAAAAAAAAAATACAATGGCTGTGTCTACTAAATTCAGCTCTCAGTAAACATAGTGGACACAGTAAAGGATAAAACAAAACCTGAGTGGTATATATATATATCAAGTAATTTGTTACTGAGAGTGACAGTGTTCGCCGATATATATCAGTCGATATACATCATCATAAACACATAAACATCGTGATACACATCAGATATTTATTTTTATCGTAAAATTTTGATATTTTCGATATTTATTTTTACAACTACGGTATTTTCAATATAAAAATTACATTAGTCATAGTAATATTGTTCATTTATTATTAAAAATAACCAAAAAGTTATGAACTATATTTTATGATGTATTAGTACATCATTAATGCAGCAAAGTAATATAATATTCCTTTTTTATTTTATATTTATAAAATTATTAGTAAAGTAACAATTTTAATTCATATTAAAAGTGCCTAATTAAATATTAAACGTTGGTCAGAAAAAAAGATGATGTCTTATATGACTGTGCACTAACTAATGCATATTTTTTATTCCTAAATGATATAACAATGAAAGTAGCTAACAGAAGAAAAATGAGTAAATCCGCCCCGGGTGTCACCCAGAGTGGAATTGCAAGTTTCTAGAAAAAAATGAAGCTAAAATGCTTTTTTAAGACTAAAAATTTGAAAATTTTTAGGTGGGAACCCTCCAGACCCCCCTTTTCTCCACTTCACATCATGGAGTTTACAATATACTCCGGATTAGGTTCATATTTACAGTACTCAAACTGAAAATTAATGCATTTCATGCTTACATTAGAATAATAAAACCCTATTTTTTTGCGTTTGTGTGTGTGTGTGGGGGGGACCTTAAATTATTGCCCTGGGTGTCATCTATGCTAGGTATGCCACTACTGTTACTCATATGAATGATTTTTTTACTTGATAGGTTGAATAACTGCTTTGCAACTAAGGCTGTGTTTCTTGAAATTTTACTACATTCAATGTCCCTGGATATTTATGTTGGTAAGTATTTAGTCATTCTAAGTGCATTTTATTCTTGCTTTGTTATTTATTTAACAAAGTATTTGGATTGCTAAATCTGCAGTTGAAGTGATTTGGATGGGAAATTATTGTTCATTAAGTGGTGCCGTACAAAATCTCAAATTCGAAGGTAGTTCGCTATCTTGTGGAGTTTCTTTTTTTGAATGACTTATTACTTATTTGAACTTTTACACTATTGTAGTCTGTTAGGGTTGTTAAATATTTTTTGATCAATCAATATTAATTCTGTTGTAACAACATTAGTTAAATTGTTATTCTTGTCATGCTCAGTCAGGGGCTGAGAGGTGGGGAATCTAAAAACAATTCTGGTAAGGAAGAAAATATTTAATTACATAAGTTTTTACAAGCAATATAATAGTACTGTAACAAAATATTTTTTTTTGTTGGTACTGCAGCTTTATCTGAACTTTAGACTAAAGGTTACTGGTCGGGATACAGACTACCATTTTAAGGGGGCCATGCTGAGGAATTCACCCCCTCCCCCTTTCTCCCCTACAGTTTCAGGTGCAAAAAATTTCTGAAACTGCTTGTTTATCAATAAAAAGTACCAAATCAGCCATGAATAATAGGGCAAAAACATTACTATTTAATTTTATAAGCAAGGAATGTAAGTAGTAATTCAAATGCATATTTTAAAAATTTCAATGAAGTAAAAATATTTTTGCAATTGCTTACATTTTATTCATAAATTTTTTGAACACATCAACAATTTAAGAGGGGGGGGGGAGAGAGAGATGGGGTGACCCGCCTCCTGTATCTGCTCCTGACAAGTTATACCTACAAGAATTTCATCTGTCTTGTTTTTAAAACAGACCAGAGGTTCATTTATATATTTTTTTGTCTAAAAACCTGAAATATGAATTTTCAGTTGAAAAGAAAATATTGTGATTGAAAAAAATAAAAAGGTAGTTTTTCTGGTTTGGTTTTTTAGACCTGGATGTCACCTTGCAGCTGTTAAACTCCATTTTGGAAGATGCATCAAGAATAACTCAGGATCCAGACAAAGATCATTACTTGTTTCATGGAGTTGTTTTTTCCTTGCTGAGCTTGTTGAATTATGAAACTCTACAAATAAAGTCAGAAGCTTATTTTTCTTTCAATGAACTAGTTTTGAAATTTCTTAGCAACAACCATAAAATAGTACAAAGCACAACCTTAGAGTTTTTAAAACTGCTTTTTGAAAACGGTCTTGAGAGCCATCTGTGCTCTGAAGAGAAATCTGTAGATCCAGTTTATTTGAAAAATGTGGAAGACATACTTTTAAATGTACTGAAGAGAATTGAATCACCTGCTGCAGTTTATAAGAGAAATTCACTGCTAGTTACAGAGGTTCTGACACTCTTGAAAACAGAGAAAATTGGTTCATCTTGTTTTTCCAAAGTAAGTTGGTTTTCTTATTTAACTTCTAAATAGAACAATTGTATTCCTTTCTTGTTTTGAAAAAAAAAAGAAAAAGAAAAAAAGTAGAGATTAAATTAAATAACTTGCCAAAAATCAAGTGAATACTTCTTTTAAATAACTATGCAAAATGTTCTGAAAAATCACTGCTGCTCATAATGACATACATTTATGGAAATGATTTAATGCTAACAAAGAGTTTGTTTTTTTTTTCAATTATGAATAGCTAGATTTAAGAAATAACTTCATTATTTGCAAACAATTTAATCATTTTTAAGACGAACTACTCTTTTAATACTTGTTCATTATCTGCAAAATTAGATACCCTCCTACCCTCTAATGACTGATGGATGGCGTTTGAAAATTGTTTCATCATCAAAGGACGAAAAATAAAACAAAGTTGAAATGGGACATAAAATGATATTATTCCCAGATGCTTTATAGTTAGCATTTTCCACATTTTCTTTGACAGTCAAGCTTCTTTTTAAATTGTCCATGTTAATTTGTTATAAAAGTACTTAACACATTGTGGACAGGCCACGTAAATCCTCGTGATTTTCTCATTTTGTCAAATGACCTTTTTTAATAATCACCAGGTTTTGTACCATTGGTAGCGCTCACTCACTCTCTTATATTTTTTCATGACTAAATGCTCATATCCTCAGGCCTGAATTACATCTGAATATTTTCACTTATGTTTCCTCATAGGACACCCATTCTTACTTTGTTTTTCCATAATGAGTTGAAAAAAAATGTATTTTAAGATTTGTTGTTGGCATAAAAGCTTAATTTTTGTTTTTGTTCAAAATTTTTTTTCTCTTAAAACGATTTTGTTAGTAGACCAAGCGAGAATTATGGGTATAGGTTATAGGATCATACCCCCCTCCAACCTTACAGTACCAGAGTTTGTTAACATTGTATTTTGTGGACTTCAATTTCAAAAAATTACTGAGGGAGAACCCCAGATGGCTTGTCTATGCCTTTTTGACCCGACATTCCACTTATGCACCCCTTTCTGATTCATGTACAGAGGTGTGAAAATTATTAGAATAGTTATGACTTTTTTCAGTTTTCTTGAATAATTTGGTATACTCTTGCAATAATTCATGAATGATAGTTTGTTTTGATGTTCCTATTAATTTTTCACTTCCTTAGAGTAGTTTTGGGGACATTACTTTGTTAAATATTGGCATTAAAAAAAAAAGAAAAAGAAAAATATTTGATCCAAAGTAATGAAACTGTTTTCATTGCATAAATAATATTTTTGATTAACAACCAAATTTAAAATAAAATTTTAAAAGTCTTATTGCTGTGCTAGTGTTTTATTTTCTTTCCTTGGGTTGGCAACAATATTATTTTATTCTTAAAGCAATTCTTTTTTCAGCTTTAATTAGTTTATAATTGGTAGCTTTATTTTTCTTTTGTCAAAGGATTCTTTTGTGATCATGAGTGAAGCAAGTGATATTTTTCCCAGAAAATTAGCGGCAATAAAGGATTTTATCCCAGAAAATCACTTCACACAACAAAAAATCAGTAAAAAACTAAAAATTTTGCAAGCAGTACAAAAAGTGTAGTACAAAAAGATATTTTGACTTCAAATGTGAATACATATATTCCAGTGTAAGGAAAGGGAGTAGGAAAAGTATATTTACTGCAAGGACTGATGGAAATTAATTCAGATTGCTAAAGCTAACAAAAACACAACTGATTATGAACTAAAAGTCTCTTTCAAACGTTTGGAATACAGACGTGCGATTTATCTACCCGTAGCAAGCTCATCTCAGTTGATATCTATGCTCGTTGTCCTTGAAAAAGGGATACAATCACATTTTATTATGAAAAAAAGCCTTGCTTAGTCAAAACTTGTGCATGAACATTTTGTAAGTAGTTGGAACAAAGTGAGAAATAATAATTTTCCTTTAAATATTTATTTGAGTTCAAATTAGTCATTCCTTTTTCTGAAATCATATTAGTTGCATACTGACGAAAGATTCAGAACTGTTTTTAAATGTAGCTAAAACTTTCTTTATGAGAACATTTCTTAATGAATTACATACGTTAAGGTATTTTTTACCTGTTAGGTATAGTTTCTGATGAATCAAAAGAATACAGTCAGTATGTCTGTCGAAGTACCAGTAAAGTATTTTCCCCGAATTGCATAGCGCAAACTGTTAAACATCCTACCCAAGTCATGAAATGGAGGGCAATTTCCACTCAGGGGGCTGGAAGTTTATACATTGTAAAGGGCATGATGACTCAGTATCAGCAGGAAAACGTACTTAAGTAAAGGTTCCACAATTAAAAGATTGGTTTCCAAACAGGAGGCTTCATATTCATGCTTGATGGAGCTTTCTGTGTCGTAAAAGTTTTTAATGAAAAAAATATATAAACACTTCCATGGCATGGAAACAGTCCAGGTATGAGCCCAGTAGAGAATATTTTAACTGTCGTAAAGAATAAGTTAAGGAAATAGAACTTTACAAAAAAGAATTTTCTGATAGGAGGACTCAACCAAATTAGGCACCATAACCAGAAAATGCAAATTAATTGCCGAAAACTAATAAAAAAATCTGCCAAGACGTATCGACTCTTTAGTAAAAAACAAGGAAATGCACTCTCAATATTAAATGTATCATTTTTTTAAAAATAAAGTACTATTTCTTTAATATAACAAGATTTCTCTATAAATTTCACAAATACTCTAATAATTTTTCACACCTCTGTACTCATATTTCAATACCTTCAAATCAAGAAATTGGATACCTTATACTAAAGTAGCTCTTTAAACTTCTCAAACTCATGTACATATAAGCAAAACATTTCCACATAAGCAATATGTTAAGCTTGTAATTAAGGCTCTTTAAATATCTTAACTTATTTAGTGGTAATTATAATGAATAAAATACTTATAATTTCATACTAATATGCACTAGGATGGTTCAAAAATACATGTAAAAAAAGTTTCTCCTAGATAATGGGACTCTTCTTAATATTTTTAGATTTGTGGATAGTAATATACTGGAAGAATTTTAGCTTTCTATTTCAACTTCCCCTCCCCCAAATTTCATTAGTATAGTGAGGGGTGTTAAAAAAATACATTGAACGGAAAAAACAGTGCTACATATTACAATATATATGCATTTACATTGCAATAAAATAATTATTTACAAACAAAAAAAAAACCGGGGAAACTAAATGTTTCTAAATTTGGGGCATTTTTTATGCTATGGCTAATGTTAAATTAAGGGGTCATTGAGCACCCTCTTAAAATTTGAGAAAGAAGCTAGAACTTTTACAGCTTAAAATCTATTAGTAAGTCTAAAAAAAAAAAATAGAGAGTGTCCTGGACTCTAGCTGAAAAAAAGTTTTTTTGAACCACCCTAATGTGCACATTGTTTTCTTAATTGCATTTTGATTTAGGTTTTTACTATGTTTCTTTGAACAAAATTTTCTTTAAATTTTTATTGAAAGGCATATGAAGTTTTGTGTTTGATGCCTGATGCAATGGTTGTGGAATGGGAGTTTATTGACTCAACGTATAACTTTGATATGCTGAAAGTAAGTTACCATTTCCAGAAATTATTTTTTGGTGTTGTATTATTTTTTTATAAATATTACCCTTTCTGCTATTTCTTTTAGAAAATGGAATTCGTTTTGAGGCAACTGGAACAATGTAATAGGTAGCTACAGTTTTGGTTTTTTGATTGAACTTTCTATAAGTTTTCTTTCCATGTAAATTATTGTGAATTATTGCTTGTTTTTACTTGGTTATACAGTCGACGCTCATTATAACGACCACACATTATAAAGACCGTCCCATTATAACGACCAGTGGTAAAAGTCCCAACTTTGTTCCTATCAACTCTACGTTAATTTGCCTTCGTTATGACAACCGTTCTGTATCGTCTAATCAAATACAGCGACCGAATTCAGCGGACGTTATTTCTAGTGTTCTTCCCAATAAAACAAATTTGTAGCTTGAAATGGCCTTGATTATTGTTTACGGACATCTGCCTGAAGTTTTCAATGTCAAATCCAACTTTGAGAGGGGGTGCAGGGGGGATTACCCTTCACCGCAGCTAGCACAAAAAAAATAATGGGGGGAAAAATCGAGAAATTTCCAGGTTCCTAAGAAAAGGGAGTTTACAGATGTGTTGCTAGTTTGGTATTTGAATCTAGTGGTTTTTAAGATTTGGGGGTTCTCGAGGGACTTTTAAATGTTTCTTTGAAAAGCAAGAAAAAGACAATTTATCACCTATATCTGAAACAGAAAATAATGTTTTGCAAAAATCACGTCTGCTAAAACGGCAAACATCTGTTTCTAGTTTTAGAAAATGTAGTGCTGTAGTGGTAGCAGTAGTAGTAGCAGATTTGTAAGTGTGTAACATTTTCCTCCCTATATCTTCTACCCGAAAATTTCTTTAATGTTCTGTCATAGTATTTTGCACACGATTTTTCTAAAAATTCCTATGATAAAAATAATTTGAGCATTTAACTGGAATGTTTGAAAAAGTACCGTTTTTTTTTTTTTTTTCGGAACAACAGGGCGTGAATGATGACTGTATATATATTTTTAAATTATACCTCTTATAATGACCACTCGTTATAAAGACCTTTTTCTCTGGAACCGAGATGGTCGTTATATCAAGCGTCGACTGTAGTTTTAAAGATATGTAATTGAACTAATGCAAAATCTGTTTTATTTTCTGAAGAATAATTTTTTTTTATTATTTAGAGAGGATATTTGCTGCTCATTATTGCTGTTTTCTTCTCAGATAGCAGTCAAAATTTATTATTCTTTAAAATCTTTCGAACAAAAGGTATGTTCATTTTTCTTACTGAAGTGTACCATGAAAATTTCAGGGTACTACTGAAGCACAATAAACAAATATTTTATTTTTGTTTTAAGTTTAACTGTCAATAAATACAAAATTTTTGTTTTATTTTTTATGCTTTTAGGGCTCTAATTGTTGCATGAATGACAAAGAGGACAGTTTAAAAGTTTTTGGAAAATGGCTTCAAATAGTCGAAGAATATTCACAACCAGAAAGCAGTTATTTGCAAAGAAGAACAGTTGTTACAATTCTAAAACAAATATCAGAAGCATTTGTGTTTAACAATGTTGTTATCATAGGTATTTTTTATTATTGCTATCATTTTCTTTTCTCTTCACAATTTCTTTGCATTTTTGAAAGTTATGAATACTGTGGATAAATTATATTATTAGAATGTTTAAATACATAGATTATGGCAACCAAAACTGCATTTCTTTACATGCATTACTGCATTCAAAACTTTTAGTTTTAAATATATTTCAGAAAATGTATCAAATGACTTGCATATTATGTATTTTTCCGAAACAGTGTTAGTTAGTGTAAGCTAATTCTTGAAATATTTGTTTTAATGAACTGATAGCCAGTGTGCTGATTAGTTTCTCATTGAGAAGATTACTTTGTTTCAGCATACACTGTAAGTATTGTTGTTCATTACATACTTTTGTATAGTAAATGGTCTATTCTATTAGCTGAAACAAACACTAAAAGAAATCATTCAAAATTCTTTTTTGTCTCACGGATCGCTAGGGCGAGGAAAAGACCATTAAAGGAGCACTGAGTTAATATAAAGAGATGCTACTACACCCAGGTGAAACAGATAAGTTAAATCTTGTGCATTTTGATGTACAACTAACTTTTTAAAAAAATGTTGAATTTTGGAAAAAGGATTTTTTTTTTATTTTTAAATTATAACACTACCATCTTATGTAGATGTTCTGGTGCTTCTGCACTGAGTTTAGAGGTTCCAAAAATTTCTATATTTATTACAACTTTGTAGCTCGCTGTATGAATAATTACTAACTTTAAAAAAAAAAAAAAAAAAGCAAATAACTAAACAGAATGCAAAAGTATCCTTGAAAACATTTCTTAGAACAGACAAATTTGAAAAAATATAACTAGTCACACTTAATCATACAAAAAAACTTTTTTTTTTAAATTATGGGAGGGAAAGGGGTACTAAAAATAACTACATTGTCTCTGGGACTTGTCCTTGACTGAGTCGCATCAATCAAAATGTGAAGTAATCGCAACATGCGTTAGAGCCAAAATTATTTCTGACCTCATTCAATGTTGCAAGGTTAAAAAGTCATTCAAAATAAATAAATACTCAAAGAAATCTAATTTGAAACCATGAAAAGTTCTTCACAGAAGAAAATCAAATCGATTTGATTGATCAATTGAGTATCAACTAAATTTTTGGTAAGCAAATTTAAAGGTCTTACGAACATCTTCAGCTATTAAAATGTCAGTAATCCAACGTTATTAAGCACAAAACTTGCAAATGATTGCAGACACGTGTTTCGGTGTTACAAGGAACACCTTTTTCAATGCAAAGAAGTGTGAGCTTTTGGATGAAAAGTCATCCGAGAAAAGCAACACGGTGGAACAGGAGGTAGTATAAATATCAAAAAATAGAAATTAAACAAAACAAAAAAGATAAAATGACACATGGAGACAAAATTTATTATATAATTCCATCAGGAAAAAACCGTTAAGTAATAAATTTTAAAAGAAAACCCATAAACAATGCAAAAAGTCCAAAAATGAAACCACTCTGAATAAATTAGCAATAAATTTACCAGCGGGAAAAACTATGTATGGAAGCAATGTATCAAATGGAGAAATGCAGAAAAAACAGAGTGAAGGATAAACATATTGGAATTAGTTAATCACAAAACGAAATAAGAAAGCAAAAAATGAAAAAATAAAAGTAAGAAATGTACGACGTTTACATAAAAATAATAGAAAATCTAAACCAATTTTAACAAAGGAGTCCACACAGAAGAAAAATAGGGAATTGCAGTAAGATCGTTAACTAAATTAGAACGGTTCCTCAGGATGTGAAAAGATTCCCAAAAATCAAGATCCAACGAATTGGGGCATTTTTGGATAATTTGATAAGAGTTAAAATCAAAAGAGTGATTCGATTCCCAACAGTGTTGAGCAATACTGGATTTATTCAGCTGTTGTTTTCTCACATAGCTTTGATGTTCTTTTAACCGAAATTTCAAAGAACGGCGGGTCTGTCCGATGTATCCGAGTCCGCAATTGCAAACAATTTTATAGATCCCACAGCAATTAAGAGGGTGAATAGAATCTTTAAGAGAAGAGAAAGAAAGTTTATTAATAGGAGAAAATACCACTTGGAATTGGAATCGCTTCAGAATCTTAGCAACCTGAAAACTGATACCAGGGAAGAAAGGCAGAACAACTAAATTCTTAGTGTTAAAAGTTCTATTAAGAACAACATTTTGAGATTTTTTGCAAAGTTTTTTATAAATGGAATCAACTAAGGTGGGCGGATAGTCTCTATCAACAGCCACAGCTCTTATATAGTTATTCCATTTATAAAAAACTTTGCAAAAAATCTCAAAATGTTGTTCTTAATAGAACTTTTAACACTAAGAATTTAGTTGTTCTGCCTTTCTTCCCTGGTATCAGTTTTCAGGTTGCTAAGATTCTGAAGCGATTCCAATTCCAAGTGGTATTTTCTCCTATTAATAAACTTTCTTTCTCTTCTCTTAAAGATTCTATTCACCCTCTTAATTGCTGTGGGATCTATAAAATTGTTTGCAATTGCGGACTCGGATACATCGGACAGACCCGCCGTTCTTTGAAATTTCGGTTAAAAGAACATCAAAGCTATGTGAGAAAACAACAGCTGAATAAATCCAGTATTGCTCAACACTGTTGGGAATCGAATCACTCTTTTGATTTTAACTCTTATCAAATTATCCAAAAATGCCCCAATTCGTTGGATCTTGATTTTTGGGAATCTTTTCACATCCTGAGGAACCGTTCTAATTTAGTTAACGATCTTACTGCAATTCCCTATTTTTCTTCTGTGTGGACTCCTTTGTTAAAATTGGTTTAGATTTTCTATTATTTTTATGTAAACGTCGTACATTTCTTACTTTTATTTTTTCATTTTTTGCTTTCTTATTTCGTTTTGTGATTAACTAATTCCAATATGTTTATCCTTCACTCTGTTTTTTCTGCATTTCTCCATTTGATACATTGCTTCCATACATAGTTTTTCCCGCTGGTAAATTTATTGCTAATTTATTCAGAGTGGTTTCATTTTTGGACTTTTTGCATTGTTTATGGGTTTTCTTTTAAAATTTATTACTTAACGGTTTTTTCCTGATGGAATTATATAATAAATTTTGTCTCCATGTGTCATTTTATCTTTTTTGTTTTGTTTAATTTCTATTTTTTGATATTTATACTACCTCCTGTTCCACCGTGTTGCTTTTCTCGAATGACTTTTCATCCAAAAGCTCACACTTCTTTGCATTGAAAAAGGTGTTCCTTGTAACACCGAAACACGTGTCTGCAATCATTTGCAAGTTTTGTGCTTAATAACGTTGGATTACTGACATTTTAATTTTTCAGCACAAAGGTATTTATTCTTTATCTTCAGCTATATCGTCGCCTCAGAGCAACAGTAAGATATCCAAATACCAGGAATAACAGTAAGATATCCTTCTGTTGCTCTGAGGCAATGATATGCTGCAGTGATCTCATAAAAGCTTGTCAATTGTTTTAAGTAATTATGTAATTATTAATGATTATAATAAAGCATTTTCCGCAATAAAAATAATCTTAAATAGTAATTAACAACAGAGAAAAGAACATTGTTGTCCAAATATTTAGTTTTAAGTACTCTTTTACAACTACAAAATCGCCCATCAAAGTATGACGGGTAAAAACTACTACATTTCAATGAAGCAATTGCCTGTTTGGTGATATTTTGATAGTTGAAATTTTAATCTTAACTCCAGTGGATTAACCCTAAACTCCAGTAGATAGCGTTCACTGTTGATCACTTTTTCGTTTCTTCATTCTCCTAAAATGACAGTTTTGCCAGTGAAACAGTTAAGTCACCGGATCGAGTTCAGCCTTGTCACAATAAAACATTTCCATGGCATGTCAAGCATTACCAAAGATTATTACCAAATTATCATGCTATGGTGCTAGTTTCATTGCTGGTGATGTCAGCTTTACTCGATCAGTGAATTGGCAATAATGTATATGAGGATTTTTTTAAATTGAACTTTTTAATTTGTGGTAAGTTGTAATAAATAAATACATATATCTTACTTTTTTAATGGCAAAGAATGGTTTTGATATTTGTTTTCTGTTATTTTGTTTATATAGGTAGGACGTTATCACTATGGAAAATTTTGCTAAACCTACTTATTGATGATGAACCTGAAATTAAAGTGCTGGCATCAGAAATAGTGATTTTGCTCAAATGTTTCTATGAACCAAGTTAGTTTTTTTTTTCTAAATACAGTCATTTCAAATCTGTATAGGGTCATTATCACAATAATAATTGAGCTTATGAGTTCAAAAAAATTAAAGTGGATCAAAACCATTGAAATATTTTATACGAATAGATGTATGCCATGGGCTTTGTGAAAAAATATATGCCCTGAAACGTATTAGCATTATTCAAATAAATTAGTTTTGAAATCTGAAAAATGAGCCGATGAGACACAAGATGATAGATAGAATAAGATATTATCAGAATGAAGTATGTTTTACCTTAAAAAAATTCTACAACATTAAATCAGAAAGTCATAATAATATTGTGTGTAGTAATAATAACAACTGTGACAACTTCAGTTTAATAGAACCATACAATCAGCCTAATTAAGCTGTCTGTTTTCTTTTCATGTTATGAAATAAATAAGTACAACTACCTATCATTTGAAGTAAATATTTGCACTTTTTGTATAAAATACAAAATAAAAAAAGTTTTAAAATCACAAACTCGGAAGTCAAAGTTGCATACGTTTTCGAAGATACAGTGAGCCCTTTTTTTTTCAAAATGAAAAGATGGATAAAAAGCTTGCTCAGAAAAGCTTTTGTAGAATGTCTATTCAATCATTTCATGTTTTGTATTTATTGTGTTTGTCCAGTGCCTGACATGCATGTTGTTTTAAAGTTCACTACTTAGTTTTGTTCTGGATTTAGTGTTTTTCTGCCCATCCCTCATTTTTTTATTGAGTTTGCCTATACTGACAAATCCAGTATCTCTCTCTCTCCCTACCCCCCCCCCTTCATAATCCTGCTTTACTTTTCTTATGATAACATCTTTATTTCAAAATGCAATTATACAGTTAGAAATGCATTGAAATAATTTTCCTGCATCAATTTCATTTTACACTGTATTTATTCATTTCAGATTTGAAACATCTGCCAGTTGCTCCAACTGTAGCATTAGATTTTTTCCTTGAAATTTTTCTCAAAATAAATTGTTCTTATCCTGCTGAGTGCATAAGTGCTTTGATAAATTGGATGCTTATCTGCAATAGTGAAAATTTTGATGATTTGGTAAGTATAGTATGTAGATTTTATCTAGAGTAAGCATTTTTTTTACATTTATTTAAAGTACCACTCAAAAGTTGTAAAAACTTTTTTTTTCTTTTGCGTCAGAGAATGTTTTTGGTTCTAATAATTGTACTAAAATTGGATTTTTAAGATGATTGCTTGGAAATGATTGACTTAGAAATAGCATTATGAATGTAATTTCTGCTAAGTGTTACAAATAAAAAAGTTGTCAACAGTTTCAATTAATTTTCGCACATTTATGTCATTTAAAACTGTTGTTTAAAATATACTTTGCTAGTATGTTCTGTTCATATTAAATGAGCTCTTAGAATGCTGTTCTATCTTTGGTTACGGAAATGTTCATGTTCATTCAACATTTATTTAGTTTTATTCTGCATTGTTTATTGTTTTTATTGTCATTTCACATTAGTTTTCAGTCAAAGAAGGTCTGTAAACTATAAATATTTTTTTTATGTAGCCACATTTGAAGACCAGTTTCTAAAAGGCTCATAATTTTGAACTCCTTTTGTATTATAAGCCTCTCATTTTAAGAATGAAATGCTCTCATATCAATCTCTAGTATGCCATTTTGTTGCTTTTTATTTTGGGGGTTTCAGCAATTATTTGACTGTTCAATATGAAACCTTCTCTTCGTGAGTTAGAAGCACATCAATCTTTCCTTTTTCCTAGTGGGACTGTCTAAAGTTCTTGCTTCACAATTGTGAGCCATGAGTTAGTGCAAAGTCATCTCTGTAAACTTCATTGCATGTTTTCTTTTTCCTTTTTTTTTAAAGACAGAAAAGAAAAGCCTAGAACATGTCTGAATAAAGATCTTTTTCAATATTTTTTTTTCCTTTATAAGTTTGTTTGTGAGGTTGTAATGCATTTTGCCAATCTTAGCTAATCATTGAATTATGGGTACCAAACAATTGCTCTTTGCCACTCTTGTACACTGCCTCTTCTTGTACAATATTAGTTTTGCACAATATTGTACAAACTAATATAGTACAAAGTGTGTGTACACTTCTGCTAGCTTTGTAACCTCTCTACAGTATAAGGGTTGTCCACAAGGTTGTGCAATAAGGCTCAAGTACAGTAGATGGCAAAATAGTGAAAAATTTGCAGACGCTGCCCTTTACCATCCCACGGCAGTATTGCTTTTGACCTGTGTACTGGGTACATGTACCCAGGGCCTGATTTAGAAATTTTAGGACTGTAATCACAACGAACCTGTGGGGCCCCCCTTGACTTGCAGAACCAAAGAACGTGCTCAATCACACATCTTTTTGTCATTGCAGAGGTTCCCACCCCCCTAGAAAGATGGCATACCATCCAAAAAAACTGAAACCCCCATCCCCCCCTCAAAAAAAAAAAAAAAAAAATCCACCATTGCTTTTTTTAGGTTGACCTCATTGACGTTTGCATGACTATAGGCTGCAGTAAACCGAGGGTGTAAATATGGAAAAAATATATATATGAAGAGCTCGGGGCAGGAATGTGATAAGCCACACTTTTGAAAAAATGAGTCTTTTGTTCTAAATGTTTCTTGGATAATTGAAACATGACAATGGATTATGCCATTGTCAGAAAAAAAGTATCTGGTTTTGGTATTGCAGAATATAGAATGTATAACATCTAAAAAAAATACTTGTAGAATTTTTCAAAAGTTGGAAATTGGCCTTCTGGAAAAAACTCATGTGGCATATTACATTCTTGCCAGGAAACCTTCATGAGTTTTGATAATGTCACTGAATATGTTAAAGTCATTTCCTTCCCCAAACGGTTCTCCAATTGCTTGCAAAAAGAGAAAAAGTGCTTTTTTTGGGGAGGCCCAAAAATGTTTTTAAACGTCCCCAAATTATCCTTGGAAAGGAAGTTCCGAAGCTGTTTAATTTCTGAATCAATGTATTTGTACTTTGAAACTTACATAAATGAACAATTGCAAAAGATTCAAACATCTTGAAACATTGTAAATCAACAGAAACAAAATAAATGCCTTAAGCAGTAAAATAATTAAAACAAAAATTTTGGGGTCCCAAAGACATGTACCCTTTTTTTGCATTATTCAAGAATATAGATTAGTTGACAAATGTAAATGGAAGTAAAATTGGTGTTTATATGAAATTCCTTTGTGTAAATTATGGAGCAAGAGATGTAAATATTGCATTATTTACATCTCTTGCAGTCATGAACACAAATAACTTTCCCTTTTCATTGAGCACCCACAGAAAAAATATGCTTTCAAAATCAGTCAAAAGTTACTAGAGCTGAACTCAGCAAAAAGTTTAGCATTGAAACAGCCATCAATTAATTAAATTTTGACATTTCTTCAATTTTTTTGTTATATTTGAAGTATTTTCTAAATGGGGGGGGGGGCAGATGCCCTCCATTGCCCTCCTCTGAATACGCTCAGGCGTGGAATCCCATTTCCATTTGAAAAAGAAGTTTCAAGTTTCTGAGGTTAAGCAATAGTGATGATGACTTGATTGCTGCTGCAGTCGGTCTTAGATCCTCCGTGTTTGCTAATGGTTACTGGGGCACATTAAATATGCTTGTGGTCACAAAGTCCTCCACGTGAATGAATACCTATGGAGGTGATGGATCAGGGATTGCTGTGCTCCTGGTCCAGTTCAAAATAAAAACAGAAGTGTCTCCAGGGTCCCATCTAACAGGTTCAACTATGCATAGTGATAGGTACAGGGAACCCTGGAATGGTTATGCTGTTTAGTGTCAGAAACTGAAAACATTTTTGCACTGAAAATGTTCCCTGTAACCTCAAAACGCATAAATAATTTATGTGCTTTAACAAAGTTTATTTTATAATTTATCGTTCCTGCACAATATCTCACTTTTTATTAAAATAGTGTTTTTTGCTTTTAGGCAGATGAGCGACCATTTGACAAAGGCGAAATGAATGTATTTGCTGAGGATATTGCAGTTACATTTCTCATTTCAAAGCACTTGTCAAACTATTTACAAGAGCAAAAATCAAAATTAAATGAATTTCTCTTTAGTATAAATAAAAATAACTGTGATACGTTAAAACAGAGTCCCAAGTTGAAGACTATGAATGTTGGTGAAGTTATTTATTCATGTCTTATTGGATGCAATGAAATATTTGATGGTATATTAGAGCGTAGGACGTTACTACCATATCTTGATAGATTTTTTGATGAAGAGTTGCTAAAAATCAGGCAAAAGCTTTCTGTGATTATAGTTTTATTGCCTTACTGTAATAAAGAAGAAGAGTTCAAGTCACAAGTGGAATTATTGGTTGAAAAGATTGGAAATTTTAACTATAGGACCGTTTTTGTAAAACACATTTTATCAGAACTCAAGACGTGTTTAGACAAAATGTAAAAAAAAGAAAGTATTTTTTAGCTGATTTTATGCATTTGTTTTTATAAATAAAAATGTCATGAAAGAAATGGGTGTATTTAATTAATAGGTTTTATCTTCTTAGAACTGTATTTCGCAAACTATGGAACAGTGAGAAGGGGCAGAAACAAAGGCTAGTTTTTCTTGTGAAGGAAATTTAACTTGCATTATTTTAATGAACACTTTACTCAAACTAAAAAAATATCAATCTTTATTAGTCAAAGATTTCAGAACTTAAGGGGCGGCCTGTGAATGATATATTTTGGAGTAGGGAGCAATGGAGTAGATAGGTAGGGCCAGGCCCGGATCTACATATCCGCAGACCCCGCGGCAGTGGCGGATACAATGGGAGGGTCATGGGGGTCATGATCCCTCCCCTAAACCATCGACAACAGTATCCGTCCACATTGTGTTCAAACACTTTATGCATAAAATGTGAACAATTACAGTATCTTTTCAATTAATTTATCATTTTTGAAAGTGAATATTTGAAATATTACTTCTCACACATTCATTGCTTATGAAATTAATTTGCAATGTTTGTCCCCCAACTAGGTGCCTTATTCCTGGCCAATTTGGTGCTTTTTACTGCCTCCAATCAGTTTAAGAAATTTTTCGTTCCCAAAACCATAGGTTCGTTCATGGGGGGGGGGGGGGGGGGCGCAGTGGCGGCTCGTGGGAGGGGCCAGAGGGGGTCCGGGCTCCCTTTGGCCTTCACGCCACTTAAAACAATCTTTTTCACTGTTCAACTTCTAGCTCTTTTCTGCATTTGCTTCTAGCGAAAGAGCATTTTGTTCTTTGGAACTTCTAAAAACGTATCTGAGAAACACAATAGGGCAGAAGGGATTTTAATTCAAAAGAAATAATGATGTTAGTGTAAATCTTAACTTCTTAAAAAATAAATCTTTGAATTAAAAATTTTCAATAATTACAACTAATTGGTCAGCCAGTTGCCCCCCCCCCCCCCCCGTCCTATTTCTTCCTTCTTTTTTCAAGTTTGTCTGAAAATAAAAGAGTCTCTCCTTCGAATCCTTCCCTCCCGCCAAAAATATTACGGAACGTCTCAACATTCCTTTCCAGTTCTTCAATTTTGTTGAAAAACAGGAAGATAGATTTTGTTTTAAAAACTAAGTGTGATCATTGTGAATTCCCACCTCCATGAACTTGAGTTTCAGGGATGTAAAGTAATATAAAAAAGAAGTGAACATGTTTTCATGTACTTAATATGTGCAGATTGTAGCAACGAAGAAAAAAAAAAATTCCCTGAAAAATATATCCCTTAGGCTTTTATTGATGGAAAATTCCTCACCTCCGTGACAGACCTTATCAATGGCATTATTTCTGAGGTGAAAATAAATGATGGAGGGGAAATACATCAATATTTGAAATTCTACCAAAATTAAAAGTTGCCAGTATATTCTCAAATTTTTAAATAAAACTTTTTAGTTTGAAGCAACTCTTTCTCCCTAGAGTTTCAATAGAAATGAGTTCAGTGAAAGTGATCAAGTTCAAAGTGAGAAATTCTATTTGTCCTTCTTCATAGCCCCTATCAACTCCATCAACTAAAAATGAATAATATTTTTATTTTCTTTGCGTGAATTCCAAGGCTAAAAAAATCGCTTCTTTTTGAAAGCTAATCAGAACTTTAGTGAAATGGACAAAGGGCAAAAAAAAAAAAAAAAGACTCAAAATAAGAACTTGTATTTTCAGCATTCGAAACTCAAAACATATGCAAACGGAGCTGTTCAAAGAAAGGATTTTAAAATATGCTTTGCTTTGAGTTTTAAGTTCCGTGATACAAACTAAAACTAATTCTGGTGTTGTTTCTAGAGTAGAAACGGTCGCCCTATGGGAAACATTTTGAAAGAAGCATTCCTCACCAAAGTGTAGAGAATGTCCTTACATGTCTAAAATGGGTACTATTATGTCACTGTATTGATTAGAATCAGAGCTGGATTTACCCATAAACTTAGCATATATAGGTCCTCCGCTTCTTTGGGGGTTCCCAACTCTCGAAAAATTGTATGATTCGATCCCAAAAAGAAAGGAAAAGTACTTTAAAAATAAATTTAATTTTCACGTGTTTAAAAACTTAGAAAATTTTAAGCTTTTTCAAATGCAAGATGGAGAGGGGGGGGGGGGGGGGGGGGGAGGATATCAAAATGTTTCAAATTCAGCTCCTTGCTACATTCTGCATCAAAAATGAAAAAAAACATGGTTATCACACGTTTCTGTAACATATTGCTTGCTTGAGATATATTTTTGCATGACTCGCACGTTCACATTTTGCTATTTTATTAAAGACGAATTCCGTAATTAGGAAGGAATTTTGTTATTGCTTGCTTTTTTATTACTTCTACTGCAGACTATCAATCTGTCTAGAACGAGAAAAAAAATATTACTACCTCTATTCCTTTTCGTTTTCTGCTCTACTTGTTATTAAAATATACAAGTAGTGCAGAATAATAGGTGTTTCTTACTAAGTTAGAAAGATACTGCAAACCGATACAATCAAGTATTAAAATGTCCGAGATAGGAAAGTACAAATGAAGTGCTTTGAATAATTTTAACTGTTCTTGAGGTTTTGAAAATAATTTAAAACGATTCTAAACTGCTTGAAAAGTGCTTCAATTTTACTTCTTACCAAGTGTATAAAGTATAAAGCATGAGTTGTCCGAATAGTTAGGGTGTTACTTTCTCATAGCATATATTTTTTTTAACTTCCACCATTTCTTTTAAAGCGTTTTTTAAATCTTGATCAATTTTCAGTTCATTCAGTGATGTGTTTGTCGGTGGGTTGAAGGGATGATCAAAAACTAACTATATACCGTACTTCGATGTGAACAAGTGACAATGCGTTATCGTTTCTCCTCCCTCTCTTTCTCACTGTCGATTAATATCAACAATTTGTCGAACCAAGAGCAGTTTTTATTTTGTATTGGCTTAATTTGCAAAAGAGTGCATAAGTTTTAAAAAGTTTTTATTATCCTATGTTTTCTAATGTTTTTGTATTTCCAATTACCCCGTACAAGGCCGCAAAATGCAGAAATTCTTAATGTATTTTTTAAAAAATTTCCCGGAGGAGAAACCTTCGAACACCCTAAAAATGGAGTTATTCTATCGTCTACCCTAAACTCAAAGTAGGTTCCTGCATCACTCTCCTGATACCCCTCCTTCTAAAAAGTTAAAATAATAAATAGACAGCGGAAATTGTTTTTAAAAAACACACACATTGACAAAAAAACATACTGGGGGACAAAAACTTAAAAAAAAAAAGATGACATGTTTTGGTGTTGACGTAAAAGTTGTCCGAGCTACAAGAAGGATCCCCCTACCTGAAATAACTTAGGGCCCTGTTAAGTCTAAATCCTGCCCGGTATACTAAAGTCTCTTTTAAAAATTATTTCAAAGTTTAGATTAAGAAACATCGCAAATCAATTTTCATTGAAAAAAAGACTTTCAGTAAATAAATAAATAAATAAAAACATTTTAATGGATTCAATGATAATATTTAGGATATTTATGTGAAAACGGAGCCTAGAACTAGAGAGAGGAGGTTAAAGTAAAAAGTTAGGGACCCTGAGGAAAATTGCATTTGGGGCCCATAAATCCTATTGACGGCCCTGAGCCGTTCGTTCTTTAATTAAGAGAGCTGAATATTAGATTCCTACTAATCATTAAAATAGCTCATTGTCATGGGCGGATTTAGGACTAAGTTCTTGGGGGGGCAGGATTTTTTTTTGGTGCGACATTTTTAATTGCCCTCCCCCCCCATGTTTTTATCTGTTTTCTGTGATGCATAAGGCCATCATTACTTTTTTATGTGTCGTTTTTATTACTGTGTGTAATCATGCTGTCCTTTTTGAATTGACTTAAAAAGAGAGGTTGCTGGTATTAAGAGAGTGACGCAGGGCTCCCTTTTAAGTGGGATATAGAATATCTCCAATTTTAGGGGGCCCGGGGGTCTTGGGAGGATTTTATATAAAATGGATATAAAATTCTGCATTTTGAAGTCTTATAAAAGTTAATTGGAAATAATAGGCAAATTATTATTTTTTTTTTAAGTTTTACGCTTTAAAAGGGCTTTGTGATGCAAGTTAATACTTTAAAAGAAATGGTGCTCAGATTTAGAGAATAGGTATAAAGAGGAGTACATACTACCCGTTTGAACAATTCTTAATTTATACACTTGATAAGAAATAAAATTGAGGCAGGCTATACTGCGCCTGTTCTTTTCAGGGATTTTTAGAACCAATAATTTGCACTTTCCAGTCTCAGAAATTGAGTAGTAGATTATACAGTTGTACAGTATTGTTCAAACTTTGTAATAAACGGCTATTTTAAGTTTAAAAGAAAAAAATAAACTTTAATTTCTCATTACAACTTTTTTTTAAAATTATAAGTAGTGCAGAAAACGAAAAGGAATAGGGGTAGTGTATCATTTTTTCCCCGGGCTAAACAGATCAACAATATGTAGTAAAAGTAAGATAAAAGCAATCAATACAAAGGAATTTCTGCATTCGGGATTAAATAAATAGCAAGATATGAAGCATGTGAGTTACAAAAAAATTTATTTCAAGTAATATGTTACAAATGCAAGAACCATCATTTTTACATTTTTGATGCAAAATGTAGCAAGGAGCTGAATTTATCACATTTTGGCATTCCTACCCCTACAGTTTGTTAGAAATTTTAAAATTTAAGGTTTGTAGCCACACGTTTCCCAAATATTCAAGGTTTTCAAGTACTTGAAAATGAAATTAGTTTTTCAAGCACTTTCCATTTTTTGAAGGAACGAATCACAATTTTTTGGTAGTTAGGGTACCACTTCAAAGCAGGGGCCCTAAGCTGTAGCTTGTTTATTTTATAGGCAAATCCGGCCCAGCATGTAGTTCACTCTTACCTGCAGATTTTTGTTTGATTTTTTGTAATTTTAATGAAACTTCGTCAGTTTTTACAGTTAAAGGATTTTTACGATTTTACCAATCTGTGTAAGGTTTTTATCGGTTTTCATCAAATTTCAGTAAATTTTTCCAAAACTTTTGATGACTGTTTTACTCAGATTTCAATAATGACAATAACTGTCTCATTTAGACTTAGATGATTATAACTTACCTTAATTTTTAAACAGTATTTAGAAAGTAAATAAAATGGTATTTTCCCTCTAAGTAAAAAGATTCAATTAATCAGAATGTTCAGATAACTGAAATTTATTCAGTTTGCGATAGTATTTACTTTTCTTTCTCAAAAAAAAAAAAAAAAAAGACAATTCGAAAATTTTTCCAAGCACATGAAGTACAGTTCTAAATATTAGTTTCATATATACAAATTTTTTCCTTTAAAAAATAAAGAAAACATAGAAAAACATTTTATCAGGTAATAATGCGATCTTACAAGAATTGTGCAAAACTTTTGTGCCGGAAATATATCTCCCTCACTTTTTCTTTTATTCAGACGTTTTCCTTACAATGTATGATTCTGGAAAATCAGAAATTTAGTTTTGAACTGCTAGGGATTGAGATTCCTATTTTTTCCCCTAAAAAATTAACGCATTGTTTACAGTGATTTTATGTTCTGTTTGTTCAATGGTTGAACAATTTTTCCAGTTTTTTGTTTCATTGTTACATATATTCATTGAGTATGGTGTTAACTGTTACATTTGATAGTATTTTGCTGTACAAAAACCTTTTAGCTATGTACTTCTTTTGCAATAGCATACATTTCAAATCATCCAATTTCACTTGAACGTGTGATACCAGAAGGTTCTTCAAAATCTTTCGTCTGTAACAACCCAAAACATCTAGTTTTTGAAATCACGCAAATTGAAAATAAACATTCTGAAAAGAGAGAAAACAAATCGTAATGAGTAGATCGTTCTGTTAGCGCATATTGGGGAGGGGGGAGGGAGGGTCCCAAACGCTGAATGCATAGCTCGTTTAGCCTATATTTTCATTCATATACTTGCCCAAATGGTTTTCAGTCCAAAATAGTGAATTTAGACCAATTTTCAGTACCTCAGTGACAGCCGTACTATTTGTATTTAATGTTCGCTTTCTTTCTTTTTTTTTCTCCTTCAGAAAAGAACATTCGCTATTCTCTTCATTTTCATTAAACTATTCAAAAAAGAAAAAATCATGATTTTTTTTTGTTAGAAGATTTTGGAAGATAAGTTGTTACTATATAAACTCCTCTCAAAACTGGGGGGCATTGCACCCTTTGCCCCCCCCTATAAATCCACCCATGCTCTTTTAAACTATTCAAAATCAAAAAAATAATGATATTTTTTAAATTTTTGTAAGATGTGTTGTTACTACATAAAGTCCTCCCAAAACTGGGGGGCATTGCCCCCCTCTGCCCCCCCCCCATAAATCCGCCCATGCTCATTGTTTGCACAATTAACAACTTTGATGTTATACTGGCCTCGATTTCTAACCATTAAAAGTTTTCTCCCCCCCGTGAACAAGGCATTTTTTAATTTTAATTTTTTTTAATGAGTAAAACAATTGCAACTTAGCTGGGCCATTGTTTATGGTTACTTCTAGTAGGTAACACTTTCATGTAAGAATGAAAAAAAAAAAAGGAAACAAAAGGTTTTGGAATTGTAAAATATTTGCGTTCAAAAGTTACATTTTCTGGAGAATGGTCCTTGAACGACCCCTCATTTCATAAAGGGAAGCGTAAAAAACGTCGAAGGTACTTTTTTGACCTCGCGACCTTTGGACCATAAGTCCATTAGACATCGGCTGATGTTGACAAGGCTAAGGAGGTCTTGACATGACCCACCTGAAGCCCTTCGAGAATCTACTCCGCGGAAGATTCCTTATACCTTATCCATTTTACTCCGCCATCAAATATAACCTATACATATAAGTTCCTGAACTTAAATTTCAACTATTTTCTGGGGATCGCATCCTAATCCTCCTCCTCAAGGAGTGTTTGAATTGTCGCTTTACACGTTCATTAAAATTATGCATTCTGTTTCCACGCGATATCGCGTGAAAAGTCTCTCTTCTTCAATCGCTATTGGACATAAAGCCGGCATATACTGACTTGGGAAGGGGTGGGGGGGGGATGTATCTATAACAAACTTGTTAAAGAATTTCAGTTTCCAAAACATCGCCCTCCCCCAAAGAGAGTCAATGGTCGGTCTAAACTGGCGCTTTGGGAACTTCAAAAGGGAAATTCTGCCTGGAAAGAATTTCTGCACCCCTTCCCTTCTCCTAATCTTTCCAAAGATAGCTTACACTCACGTTTTTAAGCTGATTTAGATAAAACTTTGTAGGAATTCTCCAAATCCCCCCTTTCGCAAACATTGCCCAAGATCGTCTAAAAATAGTCTAGCAATACGTTTTTGTAGCTACAATTTCGAAAATTTTCCGGGGGAGTCCCCCCAAACCCCCCACCGTCTGCACGAATGTTACACTTGCAGGTGTTCGTATTGATTATTGCTTTTCTCTACATTCGTAAACGCAATTCTCCTACTTTGAGTCCTCAAATTCTAAAGTTGACTTCCTCCTAAATTTGGAAGCTGTATCCGCTTTCTCTTTCAAGTTTGAAAAAAACTAGAGGTTGGGGGGGGGGGGGGGGGAGCGCCTCCTTTTCAAGGAACAACTTTTAAGTGGTCGGCCGGCTAGTAAATGCCAGTGCCGGTTCATGCTGTCCCATCCGCCACTGACAATTGTCATCACAGTTTTAAATTACTTCATGGAACACGCTTGAAGCTCTGGTAAAATTATGTGTGCACACTTTAATTTACGAAACAGAAACTTCTTTTTCGGTATGGGAAGGGAAAGTTACATACGCTCAAAGAGCTTTTTTTAAAAAAAAAAAAAAACTTTTCGCAAGAGAACAGCCTAGTGGGGAACAGCTAGTTTCCTTAAGCACATTAAAATTGCACCGAAATGTTAAACATATGGTAAATATTTTCCACTTAATGATACACCCAAACCCTTTTTTTTTTGCTATCTTTTTTGTGCGATTTTTTTGGTGGGATTTTTAATTATTTATTTATTTATTTATTTATTTATTTATTATTATTATTATTTTTTGTTAATGCGGTGTATGAAAATTTCAATCAGATTGGGACTAAAACGGACGAAGTCATTTATAAAACGAACAAACTTTTTTATGCGATTTTTTTTATGCGGTCCCTATTCACCGCACAAAAAGAGGTTTTGGTGTAATACATTTTACTGCTCGTTCATCAATTATAACATATACGTTGGAACATGTTAAACAAACTAAGAAAGGTTGAATTTGAATTTTATCCCGAGTCAAAAAGACTCGATAAAAAATGAGAGGTCTATGATGATTAAAATACCTTGCCTCCGAAATTAGCAAAGTGCACCGAAAATTCCATTTTTATCAATTCGGTAAGACACAATTGAAATAATTTATTTTGTATGAATTTTGCAATCTGTAAAACAAATTACACGAACCATTTCCAGAGTTTTGTGGAAAATTCCACATCACCTATCTCAGTATTAATAGTTTAATTCGTAGACAGTCTTCCAAATAACTTTCGACTAGATTTGACAAAGCACGATTTGTTACACGTACAACGGGAGAAAATGGTCGTATAAGGGTTGTACGGCGCCCAAGAGGAATATCAGTATTCGATTGTATGGATGGAAAGAGATTGCGTCCTTGAATTGAAATAGTGTTATAAGATTGAAGTGGTTCCGAAATGAAATTTCTCATTTTGCAGCCATTTGCAAATGTCTGCGATTCAGATCCGGCCATGAAGAAATCAATATGTCTGAACTCATTTCAAATTCGATGCGTCTTTTAAAAACGGTAGTACAGTCGGAACCCGATTTAATGAATTCATCGGGACGGGAAATTTTTGTACGTTAAATCGGGGTTATTCGTGATATCGGGATGTGAATTTTTTTTTTTTTTAAATTTCACTTAGCTTATCTAAAATCCCTTATAAGCAACAGCGCAAAAATATCCATAATGGGGTCGTTTCCAAAATTTTAAAAGTATTTTTTTTCTGAAAGAGTATGCTTAAAAACATTTTTAAAGTAATTTCTTTAAGTTTAATATTTTTAAAAAATTACTTAAATTGGTGCTCTTTCATCGTTTAACGCTTCTGCCGATGACATCACAAATGATGAAATGCCATTCAGTGTTGCCATTCACGGTCCAAAATGTTTAATTCGCATCTTTTCTCACGTGTATTGGCAACGATATGGTTGACAGCAAGCGTAGAGTGCAATTGTAATTCGCTTCTTGATTATCATAACGTGGAAATGCTGTAGAAAGATGCGCCATAGTGCATCATTTCTGACGTCATAAAGACCACGCCTTGTTTGAAGAATCGGACATTTTAAATAATTAATTAAAAAATAACTGTTGGTAAAATGAAAGTATTTTCTGAGTCCTTTTTTTTTTTTTTTTTGCTTATTCTATCAATTTCAGTTACAAAAAGTACTACTTTTGACTAAAGGAAAGAACCCCATTAGAAAGCGTACACTTTTTACTCCGTTTTCCACGACTTATTACACACTAGTTATGTGAAACTTTAAACTACTGAGTGATAGATGTTTGACAATTTCCTTGATACTTGACTCGAAATAGTTCTCTTTCGACTTTATGGAGAGAAAAAAATACTGTGCCATTTTCAGCCTGCTACATGAAAGATGTTTTTAGTTTCCGGACCATGTAAAGCTTTTGAAAATGTAAGGTTTAATGGGAGTTTCATTATTGCTTTCTGCATCAAAATCAATACTCATTGGTTGCCCCCTCGTCCGTCAAAAATTGCTAATTCCAAGAAGTATTTTTCTCCTTCGAACAATATGGATATAATATTTAGAAAACAATCCAATATTTCCGCACGCGAATTAACCAAAGAAAAAAAAAAATTTTTTTTTTCGGCTGTTAAAATAATTTATTAATGCGGGGCTTTTTATTCGCTAAATAGGGGTTTTTGCCTTCATTTTAGTCGGGGAAAAAGAAAAATTCGCTCAATCGCGAAGTTCGTTAAATCGGGGTCCGACTGTAATATTATCGCAAAGCGTCTCTCGCCAAGTTACGACTGTTTTACTAAAGACTTTATCCCTCAATTGCAAAATAGCATACAATATCTTTTCAGTTTCTTCACTTAAACCAGTGGTGCTCAACCTACGTCCAGCGGGACACATCTGACCTACGAAGCTTACCCGTGGTTTTGTTTAACGCTACTAATTGAAAAGCACGATTAATGAAAATGTTTCAAACTTGGAGCCGAATATTCAGAAATTGGTTCTTGATGCATTAAAAAAAAGAAGCATAGTAATGATAACAATAATTTTTGGTTTTTAATTTTCTTTCCTTTCCCATATTTTCTCATGTTATCAAGGAATTTTTAAAATATTTTAAAATTTTACATGCGTTCTGGTCCGTGAGCATCATTTTAATGTGAGGTGCGGCCCTCAAGTAGAAAAAAGGTTGGATACCACTGACTTAAAAATAAAAAAAAAATGTATACATTGGCAATGGGGTCGTTTCCAAAATTTTAAAAATATTTTTTTTCTGAAAGAGCATAACATACAGCTTAAAAACATAGGATCTGACCACTTTTTAAGTAATTTGTTTAAGTTTAATATTAAAAAAAAATATACTTAAATCGGTGCGCTTTCATTGTTTACGCTTCTGCGGATGACATCACAAATGATGAAATGCCAATCACTGTTGCCATTTACAGAGCAAAATATTTAATTCGCTTCTTTACTCACGTGTATTGGCAACGATATGGTTGATAGCAAGCGTAGGGCGCAATATTTAATTCGCTTCTTGATTATCATAACGGGGAAAGATGTGCCAAAGTGCACCATTTGTGACGTCATAAAGACCACGCCTTGTTTGAAAAATGGGACATTTAAAAACACTAATTAAAAAATAACTGTTGGGAAAATGAAGGGGATTTTCTGGGTCCATGTTATTATTATTATTACTTTTTTTTTTTTGCTTATTCTATCAATTTCAGTGACTAAAAGTAGTACTTTTGACTGATATCTCAGTGGTTGGTGGAAAGCTGGAAATTGCTTTAATCTATGCCGTATGGGTCTGAAATGACCATACTAAGTGAGCTTTAGCCGTGGTGGCCAAATTAGTGACAAAAAACACCTGTTTCTTCATTAATATAACAATATCTCATAAATGACTCTTCCAATAGTCATACATATAGGCAGATTACTTGTAGAGATTAAAATTCTGAACAAAACTAAGCAAGCGCTTCAAGAAAGAACGTACCTTTCCCACTCCCACCCGCCCTCCCCGAGACTCCCTGAAATAGAACGCCGTAACACCAGAACACACAGCGGTGCTTTTCTACCTACGGAAGCATCTATACACGTGCGTAATCATTAAGTTGACATACTAGATGTTGCAGAAAACAATTTATTTCATTTCAATGTCTTAAAGAACTAAAAAAAAATCCAATTTTTATACAGAAGTCATTTTATTTCTCAAAAGGAAGTACAAAAATACTGATAGGTTAATTTCAAATAGAATTATCTAGAGAAAATGACTGATTTTGAGGGATATAGTTTGAATTAGAAGATTAGTTTTTTGTTAAAGGTAAAAAGTTCTCCAGTTGGCTTCTTGAAGTAAATCAATTTTTTACTTTAAGTAATTTAAACTAGGGGACTCGTGCGGAACACCGCACTGTGCTTTAAATTGTTTCATGTGGCAATTCACTCTTTAAAAATTTCAAAGAAAGGACATTATGAAGAAGAATGAAAAAAGTAAACGAATGTTGGCACAAAAGAAGGCATGTAATTTGAAGACATCAGTAACAAAACCCCTGTAATTACAATGGTGGTAGTGATAATGTGACCATTGCTGTCTTTTTGGTTGTACGTATTGTCAATGCAAACATAAATATCATTAAAAGTTTTTATTCGTTTAAAAGCAGTAATTGTGCATGTGAAAAAACGGGTTCTGGCAAATACTATGCCTATGTGAACCTCTAACGAAAAAAAAAAAAAACCCCACTAAAACGATAGTTATTGGCACGGATTCGAACTAACGCCATTCTGATTATCTGCACGACACCTTAACCAACCGAGCAATAATGTCTCCGTTTTCGAATGCTATTCCTTGAAGTGCAATGAAAAATTAGCAAGAAGGAAAAAAAAAAAAGAGAAGCTTTTTGACAGAAGAAAAGTAAAAAAAAAAAAACGGATTCACGTCACTATGGCTCTGAGGTACAGATATATTGGTCTGGTCTTTTGATACTGGCAAGGCGCCCGAACGCTGGTAGAGGGTTATCAGCCGAATGGTATACCGATTGAGCTACTCGGCTCAGTCGGTCAGAAAGCAAGGATTAATTTACCCGATCAAATTTGAGTCCGGTCCATTTAAACTTTCTTTTTTAAGACACAGGCCAAATGTTAGATTTTTTTCGCCGAAAGTAGTTGGCAAAAGTGGAAAATTTTAAATAAGAATTCTGCCGATAAAAAAAAAGGAACCGAAAATTGCCGTGCCAGATACGATTTTGCCATCTTATCGTTTATACGCAAAACTCCATCCTACCGAGCGAATACCTAACCTAAGCTTTCAAATGCAATCCATTGAACTAATATATAAAACAAAAAGAAAAATAAACGTTTTTTTTTAACAGAAAAATTTATTTTTAGGCCGTAGTAAGTAAGAAAGTTCTCGCGCACCGACAGAAAAACAGTCTAGAAAAATAATTTATATAAGATACGATATTGAAAATAAGAATTTTTATTTTTTAAAAATTTATACATATTGACATAGCAGGCTGCTTGAAGCGGTACAGCTTAGATGGCAGCACGTGTTCATCATTTAACCGAACGGTTAAAATACAAAAAAAAAAAAAAAAAAAAAAAAGAGAACTATGTAGTAGCTTTTCGAATGTAGTCAAGATGTGACTGGTTTATTTTTCGCCGAAAGCAGAAGAAAAAATAATATCTTACTCATGACGTTGATAGTAATTTTTATGCTTTCCTTCACATTTTCATAAATAATCATACGTAACCAAATAAAAAGCCTAATTTCAATTTATGGTAGTAATTTTTTTTTATTTATACAAATTGTCAAAAACTGTCATTAGAAGAATCTGCATTTCAGTATTCAAAAAGAAAAAAAAAAATAGAATCTGCACAAAAAAAATATTCTCTTGAGATCTGAAACCTTGAATCTGATGCTTCTATTAATGGTATTCAGCTCAATCGGTCACAGCGCCAGTTAAACTTTTAAATTTAACCGTAAACCTCAGTCCGGTGCTTTAAAACAATTTTTTTATTTGACAGAAAAATACAATAATTAGACCGTGGGTCTTTTTTTCGTCATTAGCGAGCACGATAAGCTTTAAAATTAGGTGTAAATCAAAGAAATCGATCAAGAAATGAGGATTATCTCACGTAGCGATAAGAAACAGGTTAACTTGAAAAGCATAATTTCAATTTGGGGTAGTAATTTTTTATTTGTACAAAGGTCAAAAACTGTCATTAGAAGAATCTACATTTCAGTATATGATTTTTTTTCTGAACAAAAAGTTATTCCATTTTAGTCTGAAATCTTAAACCTGATACTTATATTTTCGCTTACATTATGCTTTAGTTTTCTGACCGGGGCCAAAGTTTAAAAAAAAAAAACTTACAATTAAAAATCAATTTAGCTACAGGTTGCATCAAGTTTTCGTTCCAGCAAGGAGCGTTTCCATTACATTTATTTTATTACCTGCCTTGTGTTATTTATTGTTTTCAAGTATTCATGTAACGCGTTATATTTGTCTAACTTTTTGATGCAGATCGTCGGGGTCGGGACCGAAATTCATTAAAAAGTTTCAAAAGTAAACATTTGAAATATTACTTCTTTTCCCCGACACACAAAGGAAGGAGGTTATGAGTTTGATGTGTCTGTGTATCTGTGTATCTGTCTGTGGTACTCCAGCGCCTAAACGGATGGACCGATTTTGGAAAAAAAAATGTTCGAAAGGAGAATGGATCGAGAGTGTTTTTAGCTAAGTTGCATCTTTGGAAGATATTAATTAACGGGGATATTAATTAAAAACCTCTTAAAGGTTTTTCGCGATTTTTGCCGTGAAAACATATTTAAAAATTTTAAAAGTTAATACCAAAATAAAGAGAATTTGCTTTCCGCGTCTGATAGAATGTGTTTGGAACTTCCATGTTGAATGTGTTGATGTGTTTGAATTATATCGTTTTTTAAGCAAATTTTAATAACGGATAAAGTCTTTATTCACGCGATTGATAAGCGAATTCATTGTTGGACGACAAGGAAATTAAACGCAATGATTAAAAATTTTTATCTGTTGCCAGTTTCTATTTAATAGCAAGCAAAATACTTGACATTGATTTTCTTTACTAATAATAAAGAGGAAAGTCTCTCTGTCTGGATGTCTGGATCTCTGAAGCGCATAGCGCCTAGACCGTTCATCCGATTTTCATGAAATTTGGCAAAAAGTTAATTTGTAGCATGAGGGTGTGCACCTCGAAGAGATTTTTCGAAAATTCGATTTTATTCTTTTTCTATTTCAATTTTAAGAACATTTTCTGGAGCAAAATTATCATAAGATGGACGAGTAAATTACGAAATTATCATGACGTGGAATGGGAGAGCGAATGAACGTAGCCAATTGGCGAGAAATTCATTATCCATTATTTGTAAATATACAGCCGAACCAAAAGTCCTTTTAATTTTTCTATTACGGGCAAAGCCGTGTGGGTACCACTAGTTAATAATAATTACTATTAATAATATAAGGCTTTTAAAAGGATTTTCAATTTTTCCTCTTGATTCTACAGTTGCGACTCAGTTGGGGTTTTTTAAAATTTTTAATTTTATCGTTGCTTGTTGCTTATGAAATTAATTAGTAACGTTTTTGTCGTATTATGTGCATTATTCCTGGCCAGTTTGGGGCTTTTCATTGACACCCATAGAATTTTTCGCACCCAAAACCGTAGGTTCGTTCGTAGGGGAGGAGAGAGAGGGGAGTCATTCCTTTCAGCCTGACCCCCCCCCCCCGTAAAATGGTAGTTTGTACCCGCTCCTGAGCCATCCAGCCGGCTCACAGTGTTTCGATTGATACAAGTTAGGTGGACAAAAGTCAAGTTCATATAATTCATCATTTCATCTCACTAAATTAAAGTGTTCCTAAATTCACATGATTTAATTGTTCAAGATGGATATTATTTACACTAGTACTAGCTGCGTTGCCCGGCTTTGCCCGGTCTATTTTGAAAACAAAAATTGTGTCAAGTGACGTATATTCAACAATCAGGCATAAATAAAAGAAAAAACACCATCATGCAAAATTTCCCCTCCAAACAATGACAAGAGATATTAAAATACTTTTAAGAAATTTAAATGAGAAAGCTGAATTTAAAAAGCGTAACCATGGAAACACAAAGTAAAATAAGTTTCAGAATTGAAAATGAGAAAGATGGAAATGATGGATTCAAAAAGCGTTACCGTGGAAACGCAAAATAAAATGGTTAAAAACTTGAATAGAGAACAGATTTTTGAACTTCATTTAATTCGCTTGTAACTTTTTTTCTAATGGAGATAGAGGGTTAAACTTCCGACCATAGGTCGAGTTAGATCTGGAGTAAAAAAGGTAGCTCTTTTCAACGGTAGGACAATTCCTTCAATTTTTATTGATAAATTTAATGAAGACAATAGTGCCTAAATTTCAGCTAAGCCTAAACAAATTCGAGCTAAAAACGTAAATAACTCCCGCCGCAATTAAGTTAGAGCGTTGGAACAAATTGCGTAGAACGCGGAAAATTCTTCTCTTTCCAACGATATATAATATTACTAATTGCGAGTAATTTTTCACACCCATATTCGGGAATTTATGCGAAAATTTTCCCTAAATTGGAATAAAAAAAGAACTATTCATCGAATTGTTTTCGAACTTGTCTGCAAACCTTTTCAGGACTTGAAGGAACAAATTGTGAAAATTTCAGCAAAATCGGCCGGGTAGTTCTCGAGTTTTAAGAGTTCAAACAATCAGACGCTTTTTGGACACTTCATTTTATACTATGTAGGGAAGTGCTTTTTTTTCCCCTAATTTAATCATTCTATCTGATAATTAAACAATATCAACATTTTTTTAAAAGATAAACGAAGGAGTTTTTGCTCGTTTAAAACCTTTCAAGTAATGGTAATGATTTTACCCTTTTGTACCTGGGCTTAATTTTCTGTATATAATAGCTGCACTTCTCCCATTATTAATAAGGCGTATTGCAGTCAGTACACTCGAGTATAACATTTTTTTTCTCTGGAGTAGGGTAACGACCCCAGTATTTGGTACTTTAAGAGTTTGTCCTTAAACTTACCTCTGTTTTCGTTACTTAGAAAGAAAAAAATGTTCACTCGCAAATATTTTTGTGTCAAAGAATGCACATCTGTGCATCTATTTAGTTCACTAAAAGCAAAAATATTTCAATTGATATTTTTATAAAAATATATATATCTATATAAAGTTACCAAAATCAACAGTAATTGGCATCTGCAACCCCAGTGTATGACACCTTATGATCCAGTAATCGGCACACGTTAATAGAACTGGAAAATCACTTTATTTTTCACTTTTATATTACATACAAATTCTATCATCATAAGAAATATAATTAATGTCATTTTAAAGTAAGTAATTTTACATAAATTACTGTTAAAGCACACATCTGGCCGTGCTGAAAAAGTATTTTAGAGAAATAAAAATAAATTTGGAGTGTTGCATGGAAAAAAAATCGAGATTATTGCTGTTTCATAAGCCGGTATGCAGTTTTGATTTCACGAATTATAGCTACTTCCAGAGAAAAAGGAACATTAACCCGATGACTCTAAGGGATCATAAAAAATGAAAGAATTCTTTACTGTCGCAATATCTGACTGATGGCCAAACATATTTGTTTTTTATTGCCTCTCTTAAAAATCTAACAGTATATTCTAAAGGATTCAAATCAATAGTAAAACCCATTTAATATAATTGCTGCAAAAGTATCAGAAATCAAACCAGTGACATATTGCACAACACATTATTGTTTATAGGCTTATGTGCCAATTACTGGAGACTAGCAAAACTGAAGCACCGCTAAATGGCATCCATCATTACTTCAAAAATCCAAAAAGGAACAAAAATATAATTCTACCCACTCAAAGTAACACCTTTCAACTAAACCAAACTTTTGACAACCAAAATTTAAAATATATTTGAAGTCAGGTTTTAATGGATTGATGCGCATGCTTCCCTTAAGTCACAGAAGACGCTTTTGCAAGAAAAATGGCTGATTTAACACAAGCCACAATTTTCCCCCTTTCCTATGCACTGCTACCATATAGTAACATGAATTGAAGTTGTAATCTTTAAAATCAATGTACGTTCAGTTGGTATATAGCCTTCTACTTTTAGAAGATTGGATACAAATCTTATTTTAGAACATTTTGTTGGAAGTGCCAATCACTGGTGACCTGCCAATTACTAAGGGTGTTAACCTACTTTCTTTGGAGTAGGGATTTCTTCGAAGAATGATTGAAGCACCCAAAGTTTTGGGTAGAAAAAAAATGTTGTACTCGAGTGTGCTGACTACAATACGTCTTGTTAATAATGAGACAGCTGCAGCTACTACGTATAAACAAAAAATTTAGTCTGGGTACAAATGGGTACAAGTCATTCCCATCACTTGAAAGTTTTGAAACGGGCGAAAAATCGTTTATCTTTAAAAATTTTTTAAACATTGTTTAACTATCAAATAGATTATTTAAATTAGGAAAAAAAAGCACTTACTAGTATAAATAATATCCATCTTGAGCAATAAAATCATATGAAATTAGTTACACTTTAATTTTGTGTGATGAAATGATGTCTGGAACTCAACTGATTCAGTCTATTACAAACGGATACTTACCTTTGAACCTTATTACTCACGTGACGGAAGGGAGTTAGACATAAACAAATAACTAAGTATCATGTTTTGGTTTATTGTTTGCACTATCCTAACACCAACGTTTCGAATTTTGAACATAACTTTGTCCAACTAGTTTGTACTAATGAGAACACTGTGAGGCTATCCTAGCATATTAAAAAACTAAAAGAAAAAAATCGCATTATTGAGTTAAAATATATAAAATCATAATCAAAAACACTCACCTTAAAATAATATTTTCATCCAAGAGGATTAGAGTTTTTCAACTTAGAAAAAGTAAACCAACTGTAAAGAAATGCATTAAGTTATTAAGAATTTTATTTGCTCATTAACTGAAATCAACAACGACACAGATTCTGCTTGCTTAAGCAGTCCTCATTATTCAATATTTTAATTTTTTCTCGCAGATTTCTTTTTCGCTTGAATAATCTAATATACTCTTTAAATGAAAAAAAAGTATCTCAAAATCATAGTTGGAAGGAAATAAAGATTTTTTTTTTGCTTGTAAACGTTACTGGCTGCCGAGTTTTAAATTTTACTGATGTGTTTGTGAAGGATTTTCGATTTTTGCAGACGCTGTTAAGAAAATAGTAAATTATTTTCAACGAGGAGGTTTACTAAATTTGACTTCAAGTAGTTGAGGATAACATTATGGAATCGAAAATACGGATCCTAATTTTATCCAGCTGACCAGTTATTGGAATTATCTAAGATGGGAGAAAAATACGTTTCTAAACCGTTTTGTTCTTCCAATTAATTTTCTAAAGTTTGTAAAGTTCATATCTTCATTCAGTTGACTTTTAGAAATAAAAGATTAAAAAGAAGATGATAAAAATAAAAGTCTGAAGGTTCTCTCTCATTTAATGTTTTTATAAAAAAAAAAAAATATTTTTCTTTTTATAAGTGGAAAAAAAAAAAAAAAAAAATCTGAAATGAAACAAAAAAGAATGAATGCGGTTGTACGAATTTGTCTCGCTCGATATTTTTGAAAACACAAGCTGATGAATTGAAACATGTAATTTTTGTGAAACATGTAATTTTCAACGAGAGAAGAGAGTGCAGAAATCAGTCGCGTCAATACGGGGGGAGGGGGAGGGAGCGGTCACCCCGGGTGTCACTCGTCTGGGATGTGACACCCAAAGCGGAACCGCAAGTTTTTGGAAAATATGAAGCTAAATACATTTTTAAGACTACAAATTTGAAAATTTTCCTGTGGGCAACCCCCCGAACCCGATTTTTATTTGTTTTTTGTACATTAGATCACTTAAAATTTCGTTCTGACACAAATGTAGTTGTTTCCGAAAAATTACACGAATTTCATGTTTTCAAATAAAATTTTAACATTTTTTTTTCTTTTGCGTTTGTAGGCGCGGGTGGTGGGTGGGGGGGTGGGGGGGTGGGGGGGGGGGTGAGTCCAAAAATTACCGCCCCGGGTGTCATCCTTGCTAGGTACGCCAGTGAAGTTTTAAAACACTTTTTTGACATTCTGGGACATCTCGACATATTAAGAGAAGTAGATGAATAGTTAATTAATGACTAGAAAGTCGCCCGTCAAGGTATGACGGGTGCAAATTGCTTCTACATTTGAACGAAGCCGTTGCCTGTTTAGCGATTATTTTGATAGTTGAAATTGCAACCCTAACTCCAGTGGATTAACCCTAAACTCCAGTAGGAAGCGTTCATTGTTGACCACTTTTCCGTTTCTTGATTTTTCTGAAATGAGACAGTCTTACCAGTAAAACAGTTAAGTTACCGGATCCAGTTCAGCTTTGTCACAATAAAGCATTTTCCTGCATGTCAAACATTACCAAAACATGTTATCAAACTATCATGCCGTGGCGCGAGTTGCATTGTCGAAACCCGCGTGTTACTTGATCATTGGCTATTATTTATCTGAAGATTTAATCTTATTTTCTTCAGAAAATATTTATTTGTGCTTAATACAGCAGAATCTTATTTATCCGGACTAACTGGGGCCAAAGGCAATCCGGATAAAACGAAAATCCGGATAGTGAGGGTAGTATGGGCAACAAACAAAGTTAATCCTTAAATAAGCAGACTTACTGTTCATTGCGATAAAAAACAATGTTTTGTGACAACATTATTCAGAATGTTTACTTTTTATATGATTTATAACTTTTCATATCCTTATATAAATACTGGCCGATGATCGAGTAACCCGCGTGTTTCAACAATGAAACTCATGCCACGGCATGATAATTTGATAATGTGTTTTGGTAATGTTTAACACGCAGGAAAATGCTTCATTGCGACAAGGCTGAACTGGATCCGATAACTTAACTGTTTCACTGGTAGGAATGTGACACTGGTAGGACAGGAGAATTAAGGAGACAATTAACGCAATCTACAGGAGTTTAGGGTTAATCCACTGGTGTTAGGGTTAAAATTTCAATTATCAAAATATCAATGACTTCGTTCAACTGTAAAAACAATTTTCACCCTTCATACCATGACGGGCGATTTTCTAGTTGTTTAGAATGTTTACTTTTTATTATTTACTTTTTATTCTGTACTTTTTATTTTATGATCACATGAAGTAAATAATTTGAAGCAATACTTCGGAAGTTCGTTACGTGTAACACCAATTAAAAAGATTGCAAAATAACCTAAGCTACACAAAAAGTTCTGTAAATAAATTCTTTGACTTAGAACATAAGAATAGCGTATGGTCGGTTAATTGTTCATAAATCATTCTTCTTATTCATTGTCTAACACAAAATTGAATCACTGCTCGCTGTATAAACACTTCAGCAATATTTTCATCGACTCTAGAGAAATCGAATTAATTTGGGTGACACAAATTGAGTTATTCCTCCTGACCTTGCACAATAATTGCTCTTCTGTGCTGAAGTGAAACATTTTAGATCTCTTTTCCAAAAATAAGTGCGCACAAATCACGATCAATTTATTTCGATTGTGTTATCGTCAACCAACTTTTCCGATTGAAGGAGATTTTCTGCATAAACGAATTTGTTCGTATGTACTGCATTATAAAGGAAAAGTTAAATGCTATTTACAAAGTACAAGCAGATTAAAACTTATGATGTCAGTTAGGGACTATTCATTAATTACGTAAGGATGATTTTGGCAATTTTTGGCCCCCCTACTCCCATGTAAGGGTACGTAAGATTTTTTAAACCCCTACCCCCTATTTTAACGTAAGATTCCACTTTGTTTTCCAAAATAATAAAATGTTGTTAGAAAAAGATCAGTTACACTAAAACTTCCAGTTTGCCGTAAATCAAACATTTTAATTTTTCTACAGATAAGTTATATTATTTTATTGCTATCGCTAACGTTGTAGTTGGTCAGTGTTATCTAAGTACTTTAAATACTGTTGCGCGCAGCGTAATTAAATACGCCGCGCGTACATAAACAGACATCTCAATACAGTTCTTTGTCTAATGTATAAGAATCTTACATTTCGCTGGAATCGTTATTAAATTCACTATTATTAATTTTTTTAAAAATCTTTTTTGTGTATATAAAAATGTTGGAATTCATACTGTCAGTATGAATATTTTTACGGCATTTTTTTTTTTTTGATGTGATGCAATACTAATTAAAAATAAAACATGCCATACATAGTGCGATTCTTTCATTATATTTTACACTACCGCACTATGCTACTTGAGCCTTCAGCTGCTACTTGAACCCATGAGAAAAAAGTGTTTAAAATCCGTCCTGGTCCTATAAAACTCAATGTATAGACTTAAAAAACCTTCTCCATGACAGGTAGCAGTACTAGGCAGAAGCTGGAGCATGAAACGAAGTTTCTGTTATTCCCGTCTTTTTCTGATTGAGGTTATGATTGCAAGTCGTTTAAACAGTTGTTTTAGCGAAAGTGTAAACCAAAGTTTCAAAAACTGTGGTCCGCGGACCCCGAGGGTCAGGCCCGACGAGAAGCCATGTCAGTCTAGTCGGAAGCTAGGGGCCCAAGCCTTGGGGGGGGGGGGGGGGTGGCGACACTGACGCAAAAAAAAGAAAGAAAGAAAAAGAAGAAATGAAGAAAGAAAAAGGGAGAAAAAACTCCGAATAAGAGAAAACGTAAAGATTAAGTAATTTACTGTTGTGGCACTTAATTGTTTTCTAGTAAGCAGTATTGATCCATCCCCTTTTTTTTTTCTTTTTTTCCCCTTTATTAGGGCCCGCGTTAGCTCTCTGCGGCCCTGCCGGGGGTTCGCGGTGCTATCTAGCTAAAACGTTAAATATAATTGAGATTGAAGGACGACTAACGATATTTTAATTCTAAAAGAAAGCACATTTATGAGGAATAAAAAAGTTCTGGCTTAGAAACATGTAGGAGAAGGCAGCCCCCCCCCCCCCGGAACTCTCGTATGTAAACACACAACAAATTTATTAGTTCTGTATATACATAGGTACATACATAGATACATACATAAATACGCTCAGTTTTTAATTATATAAGATAGGATTTTACGGCTAAAGTTACTAACATCATGGATGCTAGTAACTTTTACAGTAAATTTTCAGGATTTTTTTTAACAGCGCAGACTTTTCGACGGAAGTATTCAAACTTTAATTCTTTTTGTTGATTTGGTGTACTTGGTATTTGAATTTTAGGAGATAGCTATGATACATAATTTTTTTCAAGTCGGTATTCAGCGACAAAATGAATTATCAATCAAACAGTACTTCAAAGAAAACAAAGATAGAAAAATAAAATGAACGAAAAAAAAAAAAAAAAAACTGATAACCCAGTTACTTCATTTTCTTTGATTTTACCGGCTTTCAAATACCCCCGCAATTAATAGGAACAAACGGAAATTTATATCGAAATCTGTAATATAGTTCCTTATTTGTATCAGCGATACACACATTATAAAATCACCTTTTTTTTATACTATTGATTTACCTTCATTAGAACTTTTACCTTGAACTAAGGTTGAAAATAATCTTTTCCAGGTAGTATTTTGTTTGCAATTACACCAGGATTTAAGTGCTTTCTTTGACGTTAGATTAAAACTTTTTTGAAGCCAATTGATCTTTTTTATCGATCTACTTAGAGCAAATTGCAAAAGAGAAAAAATATTGAGAGGACATTCTTTGATATGAGAAAAATACATAATTTCTGTTGCAATCGAAATTTCTCTGGCGCAGAATGTGAATTGACCGAAACAAAAAAAGAACTCTTTTTGTAAGTACATTTGGAAAAGCAATGATATCACAAATCAATAGCTATTGAGACGAATTAACGTTAAAACATACATACACATGCCGTATCTAAATGAACATTTCTTCTTTTAACTGCCACACAATTTTGATACCTACTTGTGTGTAATGTACGCTTAAAATAAAAGTAGAAGCCATTTACGAAACCTGTAATTCGTTCTGTTCTAGATTGGCCTATTACAGTTGAAAGTTGTCATAAACCACCACAGTTGGACTGCTGAAAAGTAGTAGTTTTGGAATCATATATTTTATTCAGGTTTTTATTAGGCGATGACGATTGTCTCACTGCTAGTTCCAGGTTCTACATGTCGTAAATTAATTTGAGGCATGCGGATTAGTACTTTACTTGGTGCATTCGCCTCCTTTTGCGTTGTGTTTTTGGTACCTGCACTTAACTATCCGCCAATGTCTAAAAAAAAAGTTCTCGAAGATCGTTGTTGTTAAGATACAGAAGAAAACATTTCACTGCATTAATTCAAACCCTCAATATTTACACTGAAATACACCGCCAGCTCAGGCACTCCAGCCAGGGACTGCAGTTTCGTGCTTATTAGCACTCATCTGCCCGGCATAGGAAGTGACTGAGCTGGAGGTTCTTGGAGTTCAACCGAACCATTGCTTCGGTCACTCGTCTGGTCAGAGCTAATTCTATATTAGCTACCAGTTTGTTTGGCACTCTTGGCTTCCTTAAGTGGTTTTCCACCTCCAGCTCAGTCACTTCCTGTGCCGGACTGATGAGTGCTAATAAGCACGAAACTGCAGTTTGGGGAAAAGTTGGAAGGGAAGCGGGGAAATCTGGATTTATGTGTGTGTGTGTGTGACCATCTGGCAACACTGTATGGGCGGTAACTTACTGAAAATACCACAATATTTACTCCAGTAATATGAGACAGTAACATTCTAACATGATTAGATATAGTTCAATCTTATAACTAGGGATGTCCGATAAAAAGAAACTGCAGCATGTACACCGGAACATGATGTGCCTTGTATCTCACATTGTGCAGATCAGAAGCCACACATCATAGTTGCCAGCCGTTTTATAAGAGAACGACGCATTCAAACACACAGTACTCTACACAAACTACACACTTTTGCTTTGTTTCTCTTCGAAATCATGCACGATTGCGATAATTAGGGAACAATTTTTTTTTAAGCAATCACGATTGCTTATTGTTCTCACTTGACTGTTTTGATGTGCTATCATTTTATTTTCCCGCCAGCACCCTCTGCAACATCACCGTCGACCGGCTCCTCACAATGCTGCTCCTATAGCGAAAGCCGTCTCCAGGTTGCGTCAATATCCTATATTTACACGCATACATACACGCACGTACTAACAAACACATACACACACATACATACACCTACAAACATACACAAACACATACATGCATACATACAGACACCTACACATTCACACACAACTACATACACATTCAACACAATCATGCCTACACACAGACACAAACATATATGCCTACACACACATACACATTCCCCACCACACATAAACACTCATATACACAACTACCCACACACTCATACCTGCACACAGACACACACATACACATACCCCCTACACACAAACACATACCCCCCACACACATAAACACACATGCCTACATACACACACACACACTCGTGATTGCGAAAAACATAATTTGAATTCAAGAGGTCAAAATTCAAATTAATTTTTTTTTATCATAAGGTGTTTAAAACATTCGGTTGGGAAGTTATGCACTTGACTTGAAATAACGATTTTACAGGTAAAAGTACACACCAAATTGGAACTCCCACTACACACTGGTAGAAGAAGTATCATTTTGCACCCATACTGCGTGCTGGACAGCACTCTACCAATTACTACAGGAAATACAAGGGGTGTGGCTCCTATCCCGAGTGCGTCGATTTCCCCTGCTTTACCCTGTACTGCCGTGGTCAGGTAAGAAGCAGTAACTGACATTTTTTCATTCAACATTTATTTTGAATTTTTGTCGTTTATTGTACGTTAGCTTTACTGTACACTAGCGGTACCCGCATGGCTTTGCCCGTAGTAGAAAATTAAAAGGTCGTTTGGTTCGCAAGTATATTTACAAATAATGGATGATGAATTTCTCGCTAATTTGCTATGACTATTTGCTCGCATGTGTTACAGTTTCACATTATGATAATTTCGTAATTTACTCATCCACGTTATGATAATTTCCCCGATAAAATGTTCTTAAAATCGGAATAGAAAAAGAACAAAATCGAGTTTTCGAAAAATCTCTTCGAGGTGCTCGCCTCTATACTACGAACTAATTCTGTGCCAAATTTCATGAAAATCGGCCGAACGGTTTAGGCGCTATGCGCGTGACAGACATATAGACAGAGACACAGGCATCCAGAGAGCCAGAGACAGACTTTCAGCTTTATTATTAGTAAAGATAAAAAAGTTTGTATGTGTACTTATTTGGTTTCCGCTGAAAATTAAAGCTACAATAAAGTCTTAAAATGCGAAAAAACGAACAAAATTTTGATGTTTCATTTTTTTCTTAAAATTAATCTTTGAACTGTGGTTTATTCATAGCAAAATTTTTTTTTCAATTCGGACTATTTTTACAGAAGTTATAAGCTGTTCTCTCACTGTGATATTATACATTTTGTTAACAAATATTTCATTTAAATGCAAATATCTCATGATCGTTAAATTCTGATTCATGTATATCTTTCGAACGCTTCCTGCAGATCAGGATTTGTTTAATTGCTTTGAGTTTTTTTCAGATTGATAATGATATAAAAATTTAAAAAAAAAAAGAAAGAAAGAAAATAGGGAGGAAATTTTCAACACCATCATTTCTTTTTTCTAAAATCAGGCTTAAATCCTACTTTTATTGACTTTTTTTTAGAAAAATTCGAAATTTTAACGAAAACTGTTTTTGACACCTTTTGAACAAAATATTGTGGCTAATGAAATTTTGCTCTCCAAGTTTTCTTTAAATATGAAACATGCATCTAGAAAAATTGAAAAAAATCAAGTTAAAAAAAATCGGTTCTCATGGAGTGATTTTTGCGGTTCAAATATTTACGATTAAAAAATACAAGGTTCCTCTGTATTTTACAAACTCTCTCTCTCTGTACAGAATGTTTCAACAAAACTTTACATATTACTTCCCCTCATAAAGGTCTTTAACCCATAAAAATTTTAGTACTGTATCTTCAAAATTAAAAAGAATGATTTTCATACTCTATTGTAGCCTTAAGCATGAAAAAAAAAAAAAAAAATCTAATTCCAACATTGTTCTTAGAATTGAATCCTAAACACGTTTCTTCAAATACCTTGAAACTGATTTCTGCGGGTGTTATTGCTGTTTGCCTGCCCATGGCAGTATGGCAGTATAACCGGCACGTCATTGCATTGATTGGATTTCTCGATGTTTTCCTATCAAATAGATAACCGTAATAATAAGTAGGACAGTTTGTAATGGCACCCTGAGGCAAAGCATTCCTTGTTTGCACATATTTAGAACAGCTTGAATTGTATTTTACATTTGTATTCATTTGGCTGAAGGGATGATTCAGTCTATTTCATTCGATTCAAGTCCCTAATAAGGACATGAATGTCCATAATAGGGACACGTGGTTCCTTATTTGGGCACTTGTAGAGCCGCTATATAGATAGGCCGATGCATCAGCCTAAGCTTAGCCATTTTAAATCGGATTTTTCATTGTTGCACTGCTTGGGTTACCACAGTAAAGTTTTGGATTTCGCCAAATTTGCCGAAAATAATATTTTATTTTGTAAACAATTCATGTGCCACTAATAATTACTCACAGTGAAGAATCACCAAACGCGATAACTCGCCAGAAAAGGCAACCACTCAAAAACGCGTTTCGATCCAAAATGGCTAATCTTAAGTTGATGCGTCGGCTCGTATATATAGGGGCCTTAGGCACTTGTAAACATTTTTCGTTTTTATCATTTAAATTAAACAAGAATAATTAAACCAGATTATATGGTTGCTAATTTTAATAATGATTCGATCAATGAATTTTATTAGTCCAGGGATAGTGGACATGCATTTTTGGAGTTCGATGACGTGCACACGGGGGTGAAACAATTATAATTTTTTTGAAGCGTTCATATTGGAAACAAGAACTTTATTGCCAATTCACAACACGGAAAAAATTCATTTGTTTATTCATTGAAGTTTAACGAAACTAAACTTATAAAAGCAATGTGAAAGTCATTTTTAAAATCAGTTTCAATAAGTGAAACCTCATTATAATCAGTTTCATGCTAAACTATTTAAAAATGATCTAAAACAAATTTTTAAACAAATTAACCTGTTCTACATAAAAATAGTTTTTGAGTAAGTCGAGTGCTTATGAATTAAATTTATTGAAATTTACAACTGATCAATCACTGGTATAACTTTTAATATTTCAAGTATTCAAAACCCATGAATGAACGTTTTAAATTTTCGTATTTTTTCTTAAACTTATACATGAAAATTACATTTTAAATGCAATAGCACAAACAAATCTGTATTGCCATGATTTTACTATTCATACGTGAGAAGTTAGGTACTTGCTGCTACATAAGATTGAAAAGAGAAGGAAGTTTAAAGAAAAAAAAATAACTTTTTTGTACTAATAGCTTGAAGTTGGTCGAGATATAAAGAAGAAGAAAAGAGTGCTTCGTTCATCAAACAACAAAATCTTAATTTCAGTGGCACACAAAAGATAAAAAATACTAAAAGGTTTATAAAAACTGGAATAATTTTTACGAAAAAAAAAGAAAGACTTTTTCGTCTCAATGTTGGTTTTCATTTCTTTATTTTACTACTCCCTCTTTCTTTTGTTTTGCTTTGTTTTATTATTTTTTTTTTTTTGAGCTTTTGACAACAACAAATATAAGGCTCAGCAGGTTCTCTAAAGCTGAAGAAACTTTTTGTCTGCGTAAAATTCAAGCGTCCATGAAGAATTCCTTTACTCGACTTTATTTTTGCAAGTTGACAGAACTTTTATGACTTTTCTAGCGAACGTCCGTGAAAGGATTAATTGAATCTTATCAACTGACATCTCCAGAGCTTATGCTCATTTTTTAAGGCTTGCGTTAATCGAAACATGAAGAAAATATTTCTGCCTGAATAAAAAATAATGCTCTCTTTAATTGAATCATGGGTTTTAGCCTATTTTTCCAAATAAATTTTTGGGGAAACTTTACTTTTGCAAGTTGACAGAACTTTTATGACTTTTTGTAGCGAACTTCTGTAAAAGGATTATTTGAATCTTACCAAATGACATCTCCAGAGCTTATGCTCATTTTTTAAGGCTTGCGTTAATGGAAACATGAAGAAAAAATTTCTGCTTGAATAAAAAATAATGCTCTCTTTAATTGAGTCATGGGTTTTAGCCTATTTTCCCATATAAATTTTTGGGGAAAATCAGCATGTGGGAAAAATTATGTATACAAAAAATATAAGGTCAGAAATAAATTAGAAATCGCAACAAATACAAAAAAAAAAAAAAAAAATAATTTGAATTTTGACATCTTGAATTCAAATTATGTTTTTCGCAATCACGAGTGTGTGTATGTAGGCGTGTGTGTTTGTATGTGGGGGGTATGTGTGTTTATGTGTAGGTGGTATGTGTATGTGTGAGTAGGCATGTGTGTTTGTGTCTGTGTGCTGGCATAAGTGTGTGTGTAGTTGTGTGTATGAATGTGTGTGCGTGGGGGCGGGGTATGTGTATGTGTCTCTGTGCAGGCATGAATGTGTGGGTAGTTGTGTGTATGTGTGTGCAGGTGTCTGTATGTATGCTTGTGTGTATGTGTTTGTGTATGTGTGTATGTGTATGTAAGTGTAAGTGTAAGTGTGTGTATGTGTGAGTGTGCGTGTGTAGTTGTGTATGTATGCGCGTGTGTGTAGGACATGGATGCAACCTGGAGACGGCTTTCGCTATAGGTGCAGCATCGTGAGGACCCGGTCGACGGTGATGGTGCATAAGGTGGCGGTGGGAAAATAAAATGATAGGACGCCAAAAACAGTCAAGTGAGAACAATAAGCAATCGTGATTGCTCAAAAAAAGAAACATTGAGTAATAATGTGTGTTAAAAATTGGAAAAATGTGGTTCTGTCAATTTGTGCTTTTTAATAATTTTTGAGGTCCGACTCAAGCAATCTATTTTTGTTCGAAACATCTCGTTTGTACTAAGGGCAGCCGAGAGCTAAGGCGGGCTCCTAGTCAGTTTGATCGCCGGCCCTCCTTCAGCCCATACAAGAATTAAAATTTATACCATGACGATTACGAGATGGACTCCCCAAACGAACGGGCCCCTAGTTTCCGACTAAGCTGACACGGCCTCTCACCAGCCCTGTTAGCACTCCTTATTATTATATTATATATTCGAGCAACTAATTGTTATACTTTTAACAGTTCGAAAGTTTTTTAAATTAGTACCTACGGATAAGTTTGAATCCTAAATAAATTCAGCTGTAATAGACGAATTTGCTTCAGACAAACTTTGTTGGAAAGAGCTCTTGATGTAAAACATATTCAAAACGAATTTATTAAATTGATTACTAAGAGGCAGTTTTGTTAAAAAAAAATATAGATAATTTAATTAACACCTAGCGGAGATATTCGATCTTTTTTTACCTAAAAAAACTAGCAACACTAAGAATATTTTTATCACAGAACAACAGAATTGTTTTAAAAAATCCCTAAGCAGTTTTCATAAAGCACTCAAAAGTACAAAATAACTTTTCTGAAAGGACAATTTGAGAATTCCTGTAGTTTTCGAAAAGTTCAAGAAAGTGACACCACAAACGAAGAAAAGTGCGGCTCAATTCATGAAGAGAATTTTTTATTATCTAGCTTTCAATCATAACTTTGAGTGTTGGAACAAGCATATTTTTCTTATTAGGAAAGTTTGGTTTGAAATGACTAGAACCGCACTTTTCTTCGTTTGTGGTGTCATTTTCGTGGAATTTTCGAAAACTACAGGAATTCTTAAATTGTCCATTCTGACCCAGAAAAGTTATTTTGTCCTTTTGAGTGCATTATGAAATGTGCTTAGTATTTAAAAAAAAATTCTGTTATTTTATCCTTTTTAGTGTAAAAGTATTTCAGAAATAGAATAATTTTACCCTCACGAAACTTCCCCTTATTTTTTCATATAAATGCTCGGTATTAAAAGAGAAAAAAACCTGTATACGTGTCTAAAACTTTAAGCAGTTGGCACTAAAATTTAATCCTTGTTCCTCTGTAGGATTTATGCTTGCTAATTTCATGCCTGCTTCAGAGAAGCCTTGATTCAAAATTTTCATTATGATTGCTTTCAACGTTACTGTTGCAAAGCAACAAAATTTGTAATAATGGGTTTTATATTTAAAGATTTAATAAGAAAATTACATAAAATTTGCTGTTTTTCATCCTAATTGAAATAATAATTTTATTCCAGAATTTTAATTTTTCAGCGCTAAGTTAGACCTTAAGATTAAGCAAATCATTCAGTGAAATCCCGAAGTCTCTAAGTGGTCTAGTTGCAGAGATATACACTGGTGTGCAAAAATTAAGGACGAAGTCGAAAAATTAGCATATCAGCGGAACGAAGAGGCAGAGCGGACAGAAAGACCAATCAGGAGATTAAGTAAGGTGATGTACGGTAGCACATGCGCAGATATGCAGGCAGACGTAATGGGGGAGTGTCTGAGTAGTATAAAGCGGTGTATTTCATGTATAAAGCATGTTGTCGGTGTAAGATCAGTATTTCTGGCAAAGAGATTGCATGCCGTATAGCAGTTAAAATCACACCGAGTTGCTGCCTCAGCGAGAAATGGCGAATAATCAATCTGTTAGACGACATCTGGATGCTTTTACCCGAGGTCGAATCATTAGGAAGTTGGAGGAAGGCCGCAGTGACAAGTGTGGCTGCAGAGTTCGGAATTGCTCACAGCATCGTTTCACGACTTTGGAGACAATTTCAAACTACAGGAACAGCTTTCCGGGGGTTCAGTAGTGGTCGTTCACGAGGAACCACACCCGCAGATGACCGGTATATTGTCTTACAGGCCAGAAGAAACAGGCGGCAGACAGCGGGAGAAATCGCTAGACACACGACACAGGCGACTGGACGACCGATATCGCATTTTACCGTGGCCAGAAGACTGCACGGTAGTGGTCTGTTTGCACGACGCCGTATACGGTGTGTACCTCTAACGCCTGCCCATCGGAGAAGGCGTTCTCTGTGGTGCCGGGAACACCGGAATTGGAGAGACAATGAATGGGGACGAGTACTCTTTACAGATGAGAGCTTTTTCAGTCTGAGTAGCGATTCTCATCGCATACTCATCTGGAGAGAGCGGGGAAGCCGCAATCATCCCTCGAACATCATTGAAAGGGACAGGTATGGAGGTCGCGGTGTTCTCGTTTGGGGAGGCATCATGCTTGGTAGTCGTACAGACCTTCTTATCTTCGACGCAGGTTCAGTCAACGGGACCCGTTATTGTAACGAGATTCTTCTTCCATATGTGCGTCTTTTTAGAGGCGCTATGGGTCCGCAGTTCCTTTTCATGGACGTCAATACACCATGTCATCGCATAGTAGCTGCCGAACAGCTCTTAGGCCCTGTTTATGCACACTCCGGCTTCACCCCGGGTTGAAGCGGAAGGTGGATAAAAGGGGGATTGCAGCCGGGTTGATGGGAAGAGCCGTTTTTTTCAAATCGTGGATTCTCTTTTACGTTCCCTTATGCTTTCGTTTCGGTGCTATCCCATAGAATGCTGCAGTTGGATTTTTCCATAATTAGAAGAAATTAGTTTCGAAACAAAATCACCAACGCAAAAAGAACACGCACAACAACACCAAAATAAATACACACCAGGAGGAGACACGTGACCACGCAATGCACTGTGGGAAAAATCCGCCAATAATTCTTCAATGTAGGTGGAGGGAATTCGCTCCTGCATTGAACGCGACTTGAAGCCGGGTTGGATGCATAAAACAGCCTTATTTCGCGAAGCAGGGTTGACGCCGGGATGAATCTAGCTGCATAAACAGGGCCTTAGAGAGTGAGGATATTGAACTTATAGATTGGCCGGCACGATCTCCGGATCTCAATCCCATCGAGCATGTATGGGATTTTCTAGGCAGACGCTTGGCAGCTCGTACCTTACCACCAGTAACGATTCGGGAGCTTCGATTGGCGCTGCAAGACGAATGGGCAGCAATGCCTCAACAACTCATTGACACCCTCATTCTCAGCATGGGCAGACGCTGTGAAACCTGCCTAGCAGTCGGGGGAGATCATATCCCCTACTAAAGACCGGATGTTTCTTGCTGGACACCCATCACAGGGATGTTTCGGCCTTCAGTCGCATTGCGCTCCATGCTACTTTTTCAATAAAGCTTCTTTTTATCCCTCTGATTTCTCTTTTAGTAAGTGTTGCTTACATTACACATGTCCTTACGTATTGGGGATCTTACGGTATTAAATGTGTTGATTTGGAAAGCTTTTGTACAAAGTTATATTGAAAAAACCGTCTCGTCCTTACGTTTTGCACACCAGTGTAAGCAAAACCAGGCCTCAGATTTCTCCGCGACAATCAGGCCAAGTATAATAAAAGTGCTTTAAAAAAGGAAAAGGTCAGAAATTCTGCTTGTAGTATTTTTAGTTTTTTTTTTACATTTCAAAAATTAGAAAAAAAAGTCATTGACAAAAAGAAAAATCCAGTGTCCCAGACTTACATTGACGAAAGTCGAATATTGACTGATGGGACTTCAGAGTTCTTATGTTTTCATGCTATAAAGATAACTTCTGCACCATATTTTACTTGCCAGTGCCTCATAATTAGGAGGGCACGTCGTAGTTTCTCTAAATCAGTAGTGCCCAACCTTTTTTCTCCCGCACTTCATGTTACCATGAATTTCGTGAGTCAGAACACATATAAACTTGAAATGTTATTATTTATGTATTTTTAAATAGCATCATAAGATTATTGCCTCATTATTTTCTTAATAAGAAAGCTTCTAACGTTTTTTGGAAGTCAATTTCTGACTATTTAGCTCTAAATTTGCAATAATCGTTCGGCCTAAAAAATAATCCTTTCCTGAAGAACTTTGTCTCGCTAAGCACAAAAATAAACATAGAAAGTTGAGATTAGATACTTCATTCTAAGATACAAAACCAACCTGGGTGATAAAATCTCTCTAAAGTTCTTTTTTTTTTCTGCCAGATGAAAGCGCCTCCCATTTTTTGACTTCGACCAGAATTGCGACAGAAAATCTCACTGAATAGAAACACAAATAGTCTTCAAGACATTCAAATTTCAGGGAGAATTCATCCCTGTAAAGAGGAAAAATATAAATTTATTTAACAACAAGTTGATGCTTCCAAACAAGCATTTCTCATTAAAATAATACCTAACAAGCGTTTTCATGAGACCCTATTGGGGACCCCTTATTTTTGATTTTAAACTTGAGCACCCGCTCTAATTTTCAAAATCTGGCGCCGCTTTATGTAGCTTACATATTTACGTTAGTATAAATGTATAGAAAGGAAATAATGTTCCAAATGGACACAGAGACGGATTTCCAGACCATAATTTTAGGGGGATGGGGGGGGGGGGTCATGCTGAGGAATGTATGGTTTTGGGTGCCAAAAATTTCTGAAACTGCTTGGGTGTCAATAAAAAGCACCGAATTGGACAGGAGTAAGGCACCCAATAGGACTTAAGCGTTACTTATTAATTTCATAAGAAATGAAATGAAGTAATGTTTGAAGCATTCACCCCTAAAAATAATTATTGAATTCAGAAGCTTATTGCAATCGTTTACATTTGATTCATGAAGTATTTGAATGCAATAAAGATGGATAATATTGTCGACGATTTAGAGGGCGGGAATTCTGATCCCCAAGACCCTTGAATCCACTCTTGACTGGACGTCTGTATATAAAAGATTTTGACCACCATAAAAAATAGTCACTTCTTAAAGTGCTTTCTTAAAGCACGCTGAGCTAACTATCAAAACTTCATCGTTATCTTTACTAATAATAAAGCTGAAAGTCTCTCCGTTTGTCTGGATCTCTGGATCTCTGTGACGCGCATAGCGCCTAGGCCGTTCGGCCGATTTTTATGAAATTTGGCACAAAATTAGTTTTTAGCATGGGGGCGTGCACTTCGAAGCGATTTTTCAAAAATTTGATTCTGTTCTTTTTCTATTCAAACTTAAAGAACATTTTCCCTAGCAAAATTATCATAAGATGGAAGAGTTATCATAACGTGGAACCGTAACATGGGCAAGTCGGAGAGAAACTCACCATACATTTAAATATACAAAAAACCAAAAGACCTTTTAATTTTCTACTACGGGCAAAGTCGTGCGGGTACCACTAGTTCTTAAATATAAGCGTAAGACAGCCATTTCAACCGCATTTTTTAGAGCATGAGTGATGAATGTTTCACGAGCTTTTCGTAAAAGAGAGCTAATTACTAACGCAACTGAGTCCAAAGCGGCTAATGATATGCGTTCTTTCAAAATGGGGAGGAAAAGTAAGGGGAGAAAAAAAAAGCCAAGTTAAAATTAACTGCTAACTAAATGCTATTTTCGTCCTTAAGTAAGGAAGGAGAAGATATGTTACAAGGATATTCGAGCCGTTATGTTTTACGTTTTATTGTGTCATTAAAAATAAGGGAAGGTATGGATTTGAAACATTAAATGTGTGTGTGCGAATCATCGATTTTTTAGCATGAAAGCACAGAAGGTTTATATTTTAGTGTTTTAATTTTCTTTCTGTAAGTTTTTGTTATTTAGACTATATTTATTTCAGGACAATTCCACGTGTAGCTGAGTGACATTTTTAAAGCAAAACAACGTGTATTTTGCAATATTCAACAAAAAATTTAACTGTACAAAGAGATCTTTTTGCCTTGAATATTGTATTTTTTAAGCTAACTATAATAAAGGGTGTTTTTTTGAGAGGTATAGAACTTTAAGTTGGCAACACTGTTTGATATGTGTGCCATTTTGATAGCTGTCACTTGTTTTATGTTCAGTTCGGTTTGCCATTTCATCATGAATAGAGAACAAGGCGGTGCAACATGCCACACAGCGCGTGTCACAATTGATTTATTGAATGAAACGTTCGGTGAACGAATAATTTCAAGTAATGGACCCGTGAATTGGCCTGCGAGATCATGCGATTTAACACCGCTGGACTACTTTTTGTAAGGCTATGTGGAGTCTCTGGTCTGCACCGATAAGCCACAGACGATTGAAGCCTTGGAAGAGAACATTCGCCACCTTATTACTGATATACGGCCTGTATTGCTGCAAAATGTGAGAAAATTGGACTTTCCAATTGGACTTTCTCCGAGCCAGCCGAGGTGGCCATATGCCAGAAATCTTATTTAAATAAAAATGGCAAGGAATCATCTTTCGAATAAAGCAACATTCATGGCAATTAACAACATTCAACTGTGTTTTATTTGAACTTAAAGTTCTCTATCTCTAAAAAAAAAAACACCCTTTAGTATACTTTTGATTGAATTCTCGAAATACATTTCGGATAATTTAAAGTTTTTTTCAAACGCATAGTAATTGACTGATATATGCTACCTTTTAAAATGGCAGTCATTTACAGGGTTTTTAACATTTTTTTAAAGATCATCCAAAATTTATTTCGAGAATTCAGTTAAACCAATTGATTCAGTTTAAAAAATACAATAACCCAGGATAAAAGATCGTTTGCGCAACGTTTATTTTGAGTTAAGCGTTACAAAATACTTTCTGTTTTACTCTAAAAATGTTAGTCGAATACCCGTGGAATTGCGCTACACAGTTATTTTGTTAAGCTTTACGAAGACATAGCGCATATTTTTGAAAATTCATTTGACTAACACTGTGGCATGTTTGTAATTTTATACTCATTTGCAATTTTAAAAAACAACTGACAGTTTGTACTTGTGTTTTAGACAAATCATACATTTTCCGTTTTAGTTTCAAAAACTTCATACTCTCATGAAACTTTGGAAAACATATTTTTTGTTCTCTTCGAAAGAGAGACAGGATGCTGAAAATTCTTATCTACGAAAGTTCAGATTCTTAATGAAACATTGGAATTATTTAAAAACTAGAAAAGCTCCCGTCATGGTATGACAGGTGAAAATTGTTTCTACCCTTGAACGAAGCCATTGCCTGTTTGGTGAGATTTTGATAGTTGAAATTATAACCCTAACTCCAGTGGATTAACCCTAAATTCCAGTAGATATCGTTCATTGTTGGCCACTTTTTCGTTTCTTCCTTCTCTTGAAATGACATTCTTACCAGTAAAAGAGTTACATTACCGGATCCAGTTCAGCCTCGTCAAAATAAAGCCTTTCTCTGCAGGTCAAGCATTGCCAAAAAAATATTATCAAATTATCATGGCGTGGTGCGAGTTTCATTATTGGTAACGTCAGAGAGTTTCCCGATCAGTGAATTCACTATTACAGAGTTTCCCAAACTGTGGTCCGCTGATCCCCGGAGGACCGTGGTGCTATCCAGCTAAAACGTTAAATATAATTGAGATTGAAGGACGAGTAACGATATTTTAATTTTAAAAAATTCACATTTATGAGGAACAAAAAAGTTCTTGCTTAAGTACATGCAGGACGCAGCCCCCCCCCCCCGAGCTCTTGGAAGTGCTTACCTGAACCAGACACCAATAATGACTGGATAAGATATTCCTTTCAAAGAAGGAGCCATTGCTAGTCTTTCTTGGGTCTCCGAGAATGAGCAAGATGAATTAGAAGATTTATCTTGGAGTGGTTTTTTTCAAAGAAAATGATTTAAGGTGAGTTGGGGGAAGTGCAGCCCTTAAATTGTACAGTTCGACTTTATTAAGGCTTAGACATTACAAGACTTGATACAAATTTTTTAATTTTTATTTCGTATGTTATCTGTTTTAGTGTGTTTCCCGAGACATGAGCCTGTTAAAATCATTGCAGGTAAAAAAGTTGAAAAAAAAAAAAACATTTTAAACTATTGTGCTCTAGGGCCGCACTTTCTCAATAAAAGTGGGGCAAGAGCATCACCTATCTGAATTTTTTTTAAAAACAGTTTAGGAAAATAAGGGGCAAGTGCAATCAATAGAGTATTTTTTCCTGATTAAAAACGATTTTTTTATTTTAATTTTCACCTATTCATTGGGAAGTTATTACATTTTTCCTAACGAAACCTGTCAATGTAAAATGAAGAACGTTTAAGGAACAATGGATTATTAAACAAAATTATGAAGTTTTTATTTTAAATTAAATAAGGAACACGAAAGATAACTTTTATTATGCTAATAAGCTTAAAAAAACAAAAACAAAACTTGCATACCAAGGAGTAATCTTTAAAACTTGAATATCAACGAACTTATAAAATATTAACTTAATAATACAAAAGGTAACTATACAACTGACAAAAGGTAACATGTCTTTGGCGAACTTGAACATATTTTTTTGTATAAGTACACTTAGTATAGTAATTAACAATAAATAAGTATAGTAATTGACAATTTAATTTATATTATATTCTGAGAACGTTACTTGGAATATCAAATTTCCTCTACGATCTGAAGAGGGATTTGGAAGGATTGATGCAATGTCGTCGTCTTGGATCTCGCTAACGTCGTCTCTTGAAGGATAACTAAACAGAGTGCTATAATTTCGAGCCGCTTTTAACTTTAAAAATTTAATTTCAGAGAAATTATCATAATTTATATTAGTAATTTGTCCTACAAAATGTTTAGTCATCTTTTTTGTAGAAAATCTCACAAGAACCCAGTTGCCTACCTTTGTCTCCGTTGGATTCCTTCCCCACTGAATGATATCTTCTTGCTGTTTTTGCTCTGTGGCAATCATTTCTTCGACTGTCATTTCATCATGTAAATCTTCCCTTAAACTCATATTTTCATTATCGTCACTTTCTTCCTCCTCGAATAATTTCGGAGGAATTACAAATTAATTACATTGCTTCATTAAATCGTTGCGAACAATGTTATATGTCATAAAATAACATTGCCAGATTAATGGGAAAGTGCAGCCCCAAAAAATGCGAGGCTGCACGTGCCCCTTTTTTTCGGGCCGCACTTTCTCAGTCGTATAATTTTCTGGGGCAAGTGCAGCTCTAAAATTAATTGATTTGAAAGTAAAAAATAATAAATCTCAGCTTCAAAAATACAAAAAGCAGACATGAAATAGTTGTACTTACGTTTTGGAAGCACGAAAAAGTGAGAACAACAACAGAAGAAACGATGATTTATCGAACCATAACAACATGGCACTGTAAAGTGGGAATGAGAAAAAATTTTTTTGGAAAAAAATAGAACCGACTTCAAAATTGCTCTAAAAAGGGAAAAATAATTTTATTCTTTAAACACCATCGAAAATACTTTTAAACATAATTTTTGAAGTTGGCGCAAAAACAAAAAGTAAAATCCAGTGTAACCATGCTTCGTTCATATTTTTTTCAGAAAATCATCCAAAGTTAGAAACGAAACATTTATATCGTTACTCAAAGATGCTGTTATCAATGCATAATGTATGTGGTAGTAAAGGAACTAGGCCTGGTAAAATTTATAGTTGTCGTTGAATTATGGCGGTGAATGATCTGTTCTATCGTTTTTGCGCCAACTTCAAAAATTATGTTTAAAAGTATTTTCGATGGTGTTTAAAGAATAAAATTATTTTTCCCTTTTTAGAGCAATTTTGAAGTCGGTTCTATTTTTTTCCAAAAAAAAATTTTTTTTTCATCCTTTTTAGTGTAAATGTATATATTTCTGTAAAAGTCAGAAGTTACCATCATGAAACTTTACCCTTTTTTTCCTGAAAATGCTACATACTAAAAAAAAAAAAAAAAAAAATATAAGCACATCTTAAACTTTAAGCGATTGACACTAAAAATGTATTTTACCACTTGAGATAATGCCGGAATTTTCCAGAATCGGAAAGATACAGAAATAAATAGACCATTCGAGAAAATACGAGAAACAGTAGAAGCGAAATCTTAGTAAAATTCACTTTGTCTTAGTCGGGATTTGAACCCGGGTTGCTCGCGTGGAAGGCGAGAATTCTACCACTGAGCCCCCGTTATCCACGGAAGGTAAGCGCGAACTTCGTTACAATATTTAATCATTTAATAGGGAAATTGCATGAAATTTATGGTTTTTTGCCCATAACTTTTTTTCTAAAGGACAAATATGGTCAAACAAAGTAATGGGACCTAAGTTGAGCCATCCCCTATCCATTAGAGAAAGAATCATCAAAATCGGTTCACTAGGTGAGACGCTGTGAGTGGACAAAAAAAAAAAAAAAAAAACATACATACGGTATGAACTGATAACCGCCTCCTTTTTGAAGTCGGTTAAAAAGTTAAGAAACCAGGAAGGGAGTAGAGTTACCATTCAAGTAGCGCGATCTAACGCACGCAGTGCAAAGTAATAACGTTTACCAAGCTACTCAGATGACAGCAGTCTTGCAGATATTCCCGGTTTCTGATTATTAACCTAAGCCGCACTTTCCCCAAGATCGCACCTACCCCAACTGACCTTATGTCATTTTTGGTTTCATGTCGAGCCAGAATTAAAAAATTTAGCAAACAAAGCAGTGAAACATCTTCTCCCTTTTTCTTCAACTTATTTGTGTGAACAAACATTCTCATCACTTTGCAAAATTAAAAGTGTAAAAAGGAATCGACAGTAGGTGTTGAACCAGCCTTGAGGTTGAAAGTTTCGAAAATTCTTCCTAAAACTTTGGTCATAATAAACTCCAAGAAACAGTTTCATACATCCCACTGATTTTTATTTATGAAGACTGAAGCAGTGACGTCGCTACGAAGGGCGAGGGGGGCAGTTCGCCCCGGTTGTCACGAGTCTGGGGGTGACACCCAAAGTGAAGTTGAAAGTTCTTAAAAAATATGAAGCTAAAATAGATTATAGTAGAATAATATTAGAAAAAATTGATTTAACTGTGTCAAATAATAATAATAATAATTATTATTATTTTTTCCGCGCGCAGGCTATTTTTTCTTTTTCTTTTGTTGGGGGAGGGGAGGGGGGGGGGTCCGCCAAGTTCATAATTTTTCCTTAGGAGGTCCGCGGAGGTCTGAAGTTTGGGAACCTCTGCACTATTATACATATGAGGATATGAAAATAAATAGTTTTTGTATACATTACACAGAAATGAAAATAGCATAAAATATTTTCATTCTTCACGCATTCATTGCACGTTGTCTTGTTGTCTGCATGCTGCTTCATACGGATCCAGTGCGCAATCTTTACTAATAGTAAAGCTGAAAGTCTCTCTGTCCGGAGGATGTCTGGATGTCTGTAGGATGTCTGTGATGCGCATAGCGCCTAAACCGTTGGGCCGATTTTCATGAAATTTGGCACAAAGTTAGTATGTAGCATAGGGGTGCGCACCTCGAAGCGATTTTTCAAAAATTCGATATGGTTCTTTTTCTATTCCAATTTTAAGAAAAAAAATATCATAAGATGGACGAGTAAATTACGAAATGATCATAACGTGGAACCTAACATGGGCCCAAGCCAATTGGCGAGATACGAAATTATCATAATGTGGAACCGTAAGATGGGTACAAGCCAACTGGCGAGAAAATTCACCATACATTATTTGTAAATATGCAGGCGAACCAAAAGACCTTTTGAGTTTTCTATTACGGGCAAAGCCGTGCGGGTATCACTAGTAAGCAATAATTTTGGTTAATAACAAAAACAGGACTGCGGAGTAGGAGTTGGACTGGTTCTGGGGTAAAGGAGTAGGAGGTTTAATGTTCTTACAGTCGGAGTCTATCATTTCCCCCCAAAGTCCGTAACTCTGTCAGAACTTGTGGAGTGAGAGTCAAAGTCAACGTTTCTGAAATTGTTGGAGTCGGAGCCGGTTATTTTTCCTTCCGATTCCGTAACCCTGATACGAAATAATGAATAATTAAATCGTACGCGCACACGCACACGTACAAACACACACTCAAGCGTCCCCGCATATTTTATAAAATCACTAGTGGTACCCGCAAAGCTTTGCCCGTAGTAGAAAATTAAACGTTCATTTGATTTGCCTGTTGCCACGTTATGATAATTTGGTAATTTATTCGTCCACGTTGTGATAATTTGCTCGCTAAAATGTTCATAAAAATGGAATAGAAAAAGAACAAAATCGAGTTTTCGAAAAATCGCTTCGAGGTGCACACCCCCATGTTACAAACTAATTTTGTACTAAATATCATGAAAATCGGCCAAACGGTTTACGCGCTGTGCGCGTCACAGACATCCAGACATCCAGAGATTCCGATATCCAGACAGAGAGACTTGGAGTTTTATTACTAGTAAAAATTAATAAATAGTGAAAATATCTACTGTAAAAGCGAATTTATACTAAATTTTTTTTTTAAAAAACTAGATTAAAAAAAAAGGCCTGCTAATGCAAATTATCTATTAAATTAGATTGTAGTAAAAATGCACGTTCAAAATTGAGAATATAGATGGGATAATACACAGCAGAGTCAGTCTTTTATTATCTGTTCCTTACTTAGAGAAGGAATTAAAATGGAGGGATTAAGTCCAATTATTGGCTTAGCTAAAGCTGACCCACAGACCCCAAGTCACGTGACTCAACAACGACGAATGGCTGGATCGTTTTGCGTGAAACAAGCGAATGAAACCTGATTTCTTCCAATGCTTTGCTTTAAAGTCTATCACGTGACATAGGGTCTTGATTTCATGAATGAAAGCCTTCACTCCCTCCATTTTATCTCTTCTCAATGGTTCCTAACCTGAGGTTCTGCACTAAATTCCGGGTTCTGGTCAACCTTTCTTCTCGCTGCACATTTGAGTATATCTGATTTCTTCAGAGAAAGGCTGTCATTGAAAAAAAAAAAGAACACTCAAGAATCGATGGGGTGGTTTCCAAAATTTTAAAAGTATTTTTTTTTCTCAAAGAGCATACCTAAAAACATAGGATCTGACAATTTTTTAAATAATTTGTTGAAGATTAATATTAAAAAAAAGCTTTAATCGGTGCTATTTCATTGTTTACGCTTCTGCCGATGACATCACAAATGATGAAATGCCATTCCCTGTTGCCATTCACAGAGCAAAATATTTAATTCGCATCTTTACTAACGTGTACTGGCAACGATATGGTTGATAGCAAGCGTAGAGCGCAATATTTAATTCGCTTCTTGATTATCATAACGTGGAAACGCGGTACAAAGATGCGCCTAATTGCATCATTTGTGACGTCATAAAGCCCACGCCTTGTTTTCAACATTTTTAAAAAATTAATTAAAAAATAACTGTTGGGAAAATGAAAGTACTTTCTGGGTTCATGTTATTATTTTTTTTTTGCTCATTCTATCAATTTCAGTGAGTAAAAGTAGTACTTTTGACCGAAGGAAACAACCCCATTTATTGAAATATGATTTTTAGAATAAAACATTTATTTAAATGACTTGCAAACTATTTAAATTCTTTTTATTATTTTTTTAAATCTCCTGATTTTAGTCGAAATCACTGCATTTATTTCATTAAACATTATTAAAGTCACATTCTTAAGAATGTATCTGTGAGTGTTTGAAAACAATGCTTCTTTATCAAAATAAGGAAAGAGTACTTAAAATAATCAACTAACCAATGTTTTGAAGCACAAAAATTGCAAATTACTGCAGACACGCGTTTGGTGTTACAAGGAACACCTTTTTCAATGCAAAAAGTGTGAGCTTCTGGGTGAAAAGTCATCTCAATGAAGCTGAAAAAAGCATTGAAAAAGGTGTTCCTTGTAACACCAAAACACGTGTCTGCAGTAATTTGCAATTTTGTGCTTCAAAATGTTGCTTAATTAATTATTTTAATTTTCAGCACAAAGGTAGTTATTAGTTGTTAAAGAGTACTTAGTTTGAGCAGTTTTTAAAACAGATAAGGGCGAGTTTTCATATGACATACTAGCATTCCCGTACCCGGTATTGTTCGGGTAATGGAATTAGCAGGGGTTAACAGTGCTTGGTGCACCTAGTTTCGAAAATCCCCTATAATAATTACTTATTACCTATAACTTTTTCTAATTTGGGGAGGATCCCGGGGACCCTGGACTCCTTATATATATATGCCCTTGTCCTTAACCGATCTTTAATTGTTATTAACGATCCTTTTAAAGTATTGATTATCTTTGCAAACAGAGGTCATCCACATTTTATTGTTATACCTATGTTTAAGCTAGAACTTCTTTGTATACAACATTTTTAGTTTTTTTTTCTGGTGCTAAAATTATTAAACTGCTTGATGAACTGGCTTTGGAGCAAGCTACATAACATTGGTCGTGTGAAAAAAAATCTTCTCTTAAATCGATCCCTGCTACTTTTAATGTCTGTCCTTGTGACTTATTAATGGTTATTGCAAAGCAAACTTTAACAGGAAACTGCACTCTTCTAAATTCAAAAGGATAGTCCGCCTGTGATGATGTTCTTAAAAACTTCGTTTCTAGTTTTGAAAAAATAAAAGCAAAAGACAGAAACATTATGATTTGACTTGAGAAAAGCCTCGAAGAATCACGTGAGAAACAAAAACAATATCAAATATATAGTTCGCTATCGACCAAAAGTTGAGATGAAGTACTGAATAATGATTTGAATGGAGGAAAGCCTTCGAAAATAAGGGATTTGAATTCCAATGACAAGTTTTTAATTTCGCAGAAATTACGGGGTTTTAATTAATTTCTCCCGAACTAATTGAGATTTCGAAAAATCCTTTCTTAGTGGTTACTTTTGTAATCATGCGGACATGCCTGCCAAGTTTCAAGTCTGAAGCTTCAGCGGTTTCGGCTGTGCGTTGATATATATATGTATATATATATATATGTTATCTCAGGACATTGATTTTTACTTTCTTCTATATCTAATATATAGAAGAAAGTATTGGATTCGTGCAAATTTTCGAATTTCGAATTTTGACGGATTCAAACGTTTTGAGGTGTGCTGAGTTCATTTCGACTATTTTTGGAAAATGTCTGTCTGTCTATGTGTGTGTGTATGTATGTGTGTGTGTATGTATGTGTGTCACGTCTGTGTGTGACCAGTTTTTTGTGGCCGCTCTACAGCAAAAACTACCGCATGAAATCGAACGAAATTTGGTACACATATGTGCCCGTATGTGAACTTGTGCCCATTGGTTTTTGGCGCGAATTCCTCCAAGGGGGGTGGAGCAATGGGACGTTTTTTGAGTTGCGCGTGCTTGCTATTCCTCAGGAAGTAACTGGCGGAATCAAACAAAATTTGGTCCATATGTTGCCATTAACAGGAACAGGTGCTGATTCAATTTTGGTGTCAATAACCCAAACGGAGGTTGAGCTATAGAACGTTTTTTTGTCGTCCATTGTGACTGCTGTATCTCAAGAAATAATGAACGGAATGAAAGAAAAATTTATCGGCAAGTAGCCCTTAGTGGGTATAAGAGCTGATTTTATTTTGGTGTCAACAGCTAAAAAGGGGGGTAGCGCAATCGTGCGTTCTTTTTTTCCATTGTGAGTACCCTATCTCAAGAAGTAATGCTACGTTCTGGTTGAAATTTGGAATATATGTGAATCCATACGTAAACAGGCTTTGGTTCAATTTTGACGCCAATCGCTCCAAGAGGTGTTGATTTTTTTTTTTTTTTTTTTTTTTTTTTTGCGAATAAAAATAGCTTTATTAATGCAACAATAAGAAAGATAAATCGTAATAGATTGTCGTCTGCGTATTTCTCGTGATTTTAATTGTATGGAAATGATCGGAAATATTATCTCAATGATTTAAAATTTTTAACTGTTGCCATCTTATGTTTGTTAACAAATAAAATATTTGTAATTAATTCAAGCAAGGCTTTTAAAATAACTTTCAATTTTCGCTCTTTGCTTTGCTTTTGCAATAATTCAGACATTGGGATGGTCGTCAAGTTTTTGCATGTGTAATTTTGTTTTTGTTGGGAATATTGCTTCCTCGTCAAGCATGGGGAGGGTTCAGAAAAAAAAAAAGAAAAATATAGAAGAAAGTTTCGTGATGGCCACAACATACTAGTTATATATTAAGATTACTGTCTGACCATCGACTACATGAAAAGGCTAATATCCGGTTTATAGGTGGAAATGGACGTATCTATTAGTTTACAGGGGTGTTAATTGGATTGTTTCAGATGTGCACTTTCGCATTTCTATTATTTAGCCTTAGTTTTGTAAAAATAAAAATTTGCTCACAGCAACATTTTTTGAAATTTAAAGCATATTTCATCTACATTCTCATGGCAAAATTAATTGATTTATTTATTCACAACAAAGTTTTGAGCTTACCATTTTGCTTTTACGTTCATGAACGAAATGAAAATATTTTATTTTCTTTTTGTTGTTCCCATGGTAACTATTTTTGTTTCCCCTTATTTTATTTCTAAGAATGCAATAAATAAATAAGGCACTAGTGACATTATAAAACACGTGTATCAATATCCCATCGCTATTTTCCCATCTTCCCTGCTAGATTCATTCAGATGAAATCGTCTTTACTTGGCAGATTGCCAGATTACATACAATCTGTGGTCAAACAGTACTATGTCTAAAACATCCAAAGAGCAAAAATTTAGTGAGTACGCTAGACAAACGTACTCTGGCCAAATGTTGGCTAAATAAATTAACATGTTCATCTCTATTAATAGAGCTACGAGCGCAAAAGAATTAAAAAAAAAGTAATGACTCATAGTTTCTTCACTTTTAACGTGGGAAGATTTATTTTGGCATAATGCTTCTGAAAAAATTATGTCCACTCTGAGGAAAATGTTAAAAAAATCAACTACGAAATAATTAGAAGAAAGTAAACAGTTTTGTCCTTCGCATTAAAATTTAGCTCTTCGTGCAGTTGTCCGACGTAAATTAATGATTTTTCCTGAAATTTCTTTAATGAGCGTAAATATAAAAAACTAATTAACTTTCTTTCATCCTTTAGGGTACATTAAAGATTCATATTCCAAGTTGCGTATTTTAAAATATAATGAGAATGTTTTGAAATCATTGTTTTAACAGGGTGCGATGAGCATAACGGTACTAGAATGAGGTCGTTTCCAAAATTTAGTATTTTTTAAGTAGTATTTTTTTCAGAAAAAGTGTGCTTAAAAACATAGGATCTGGCCGTTTTTTAAATAATTTGACTAAGTTTAATATAAAAAAAAATACTTTAATCGTAACACTTTCATTGTTTACGCTTCTGCCGATGACATCACAAATGATGAAATGCCATTCACAGAGCATAATATTTAACTCGCATCTTTACTCACGTGTACTGGCAACGGTATAGTTGATAGCAAGCGCAGAGCGCAATATTTTATTCGCTTCTTGATTATCATAACGTGGAACCGCGGTAAACAGATGAGTGAAAATACATCATTTGTGACGTCATAATGGCCACGCCTTTTTGAAAAAGTGGATATTTAAAAAAATTATTTAAAAAATAACTGTTGGGAAAGTGAAAGTATTATTTGGGTCCATGTTATTTTTTCTGCGTATTCTATCAATTTCAGTGACTAAAATTAGTACTTTTGACTGAAGGAAGCAACCACATTATTATAATTGTTTAAGGTTTTACTTTTTCAGTATTTTTTGCTTTATATCGGGGTTTTCAGGCTTTTTTAACCCGCAGACTGGAGCAAACTTTTGAGAAAAAAAAAAGGGGACCGGGGTTTTTTTTTTTTTTTTGGCAAAAATAATAAATACATAACACTTTACATGGTATTAAACAACCATCACAAAATTTTTAAATGTAATTACAAATCATTATTGTAAATTATTCATAAGTAAATATAAATTTGGGGAAAGGAAATTGGAGAGTTTATCACAAATTTCAAGTAAAAAATAAAGTTGTTGTATAGTTATCATCATGCTTTTCCCTTTTTCTTTCTTTATGTATTTAACAAATTTATTTTTTGAGCAAGGAAATTTTTTGACGTGAACGAGCAAATATCTCTGAGATTCGGTAAACTTTTTCGACGTACCAGTGCTGGTTCTTAAATGGTGAAACACTTTATAAACATTCTGTACATTGAGCAATTTCAAAATATAAATTAATTCCATGCATTTGCAGAAGATAAATTTATTTTTCGCTTAAAAGTAGCGCTTGAATAATTCGATATCATTTTATACGAGCGTTATCTTAAAACCCTAAGCATTTTTTTTTTTTTGAAAAACTTTGAATAACATGTACATAGATACTTAGAATATTCTCATTAATCTTCAAACCCTAAGTTTTTCATAGAACAGTGTTGATGACATTAATCACTACACGAAGAATTAGCGCAAACATTTTGTGATAAGCTCGAATCAAATCACGATCAAACTAGGAATTCCGAATGGAGACACATAGGGCATGCTAATGTCATTCCTAATTACAAGCGCAATTACAATGTACGATTAAAGTCTACCCTTATCTGAATTAATATCATTCCGATTTCCTAATGAGTAAATTGACAACACCATACAATATATCTTAATTAAACATTGTGCGGTACTTAGTTGAAATAAAAAATCTTCAAGCGAGTGGACTGTATGCGTTTATTGCTATGAACAGACAAGACAGGTTTTCAATGGCGATTTTCTTATCGTAACAAAAAGAAAGGTTGCCATATGTTGGCGTGAATAGTTCAAAGAAAATAATTTCGCCAGGGCGATAAAGTTAAATACTGAACATCCCGCCCGGCGTTGAAATATAACATTATTTCAAATTTTCAAGAAATTACACAAAACAATTTTAAACACAATAGATAATAGAACATTTTAGAAACATAAGAGAACAAATATGAAAATTACAATAAACTGATTTAGTTAACAGGATGAAATTTGATTATCTTCAAGTGGCAAAACACTAATTTTTGATATTGGTCTTTTAAAAATGCCTTTGGCCGTACGTATTTCGGCAACTCTTACGTTTCCGTCTGGACCTGGAATTACCTTAACAATTCGACCCATTGACCAATTACATATGGGAAGTTGAACGTCCTTTAATAAGACTAACATGCCTGGAATTAAATTTTGCCTTTTAAACAGCCATTTAGATCGCTGTTGCAAATGGCTCAAATAGCTATTTTGCCAATATTTCCAAATAGTTTGGACTATTTTTTGCGTTTTCTGCCACCTATTTAACAGATTATCCCTTTTATCAACAAGGTTAGGTTCCGGAAGAGAATTGATCGGTTTTCCTATTAAGAAATGTCCTGGAGTTAATACTTGGAGATCGTCAGTATCAGTAGATAAAGGAGAGAGTGGCCTTGAATTGAGAATGCCCTCAATTTGGGTAATTACTGTTATGAATTCCTCTAGCGTTAACTTTGTAGAACCAACCCCTCTCTTCAAGTGATATTTGAAAGCCTTCACTCCCGCCTCCCAAAGGCCACCAAAGTTGGGTGCTCTGGGAGGTAGAAATTTCCACGTGATACCTTCTGATACTAAGAAGTTAGAAATGTCTTCACTACTCAACATTAATTTGTGTAAGCGTTTGAGTTCGGCGGAAGCCCCAGTAAAATTACTAGCATTATCGCTAAAAATTATAGAGCTTTTACCGCGCCGTGCAAAGAATCTTTTTAAGGTCGCTATTAGCGCTTCTGAGGTTAAATCTGAAACAAAATCTATGTGAACAGCCTTAGTTGTCATACATACAAATATAACAACATAGATTTTCTGAAAAATACCCTTTCTTTGACCCTTATATTTGATCTCAAAAGGCCCACATAAATCGATTCCAACATTTAAAAATGCAGGACTAGCGGTAACTCTTTCCGTAGGTAGATCCCCCATAATCTGGGTTGCCATAATGGGTTTGGTTATGAAGCATTCAATACACTCATGAACTACCTTTCTCGCGGCACTTCTACCACCAAGAGGCCAATATTTTAAGCGAATCGTGTTTAGTAAAGCTTGGGGTCCTACATGTAAATCCCTCTTGTGATAGTACTGGAATATGAGTTTTGTAAGTTTGTTTCCCGCTGGCAAAATAATAGGATGCTTTTGGTTAAAATTCACATCTGAATGCGAAAGTCTGCCCCCCTACTCTTATTAATCCTTCCTGGTCTATAAAAGGATTGAGAAATTTTAACTTGCTTGTAGGCGTAACTGAAGTTCCCTTTTCCAGTGCCGATATCTCAGGTGAAAAATACCTTACCTGTAAATTTCTTAAGAGATGGTTTTCGGCATTTACACATTCTTCATGCGTGAGCGGACCTGTTTGCTTCACAGGAGACTTGCAGTTTCTGCTAAACCTAAAAATAAATGCTAGAATCCTAATTAATTTTTGAAAGTTGTTAGTGATATCTAATAATCTGTCAAAGAAGTTAGAGTCACTACTAGAAGTTAATGTCACTTGGGAAACAGGTTTAAGCTCCTCGGTGTAGAGTTGATTTGACAAATCACTGGAATTTTTCAGAGTCTGCGGATCAGTTAAGTTCAGCTTGACAAGATTCGGACCATTCCACCACAGTTCTCAAGTAGCAAGAGATTTGACATCCACTCCACGTGAAATCTTGTCGGCTGGATTATTCTCCGATAAAACGTGTGACCATTGAAAGTTCTTTGTCATTTGCTGGATTTGCGATACCCGGTTGCTTACAAAGGTTTTGAGTAGACTCGAAGAGGTATTAATCCATGCTAGCGCAATAGTAGAGTCTGAATACAGTTCCACAGAGTCTATATGCAATTTAATAGCGGCTAAGGCTTTTTGCGTAAGTTTGGATTAGAAGCAAACATGCAGAAAGCTCGAGACGAGGTATACTCATGAATTTGGTCGGGGAAACTCGTGATTTACTGCACAGAAGTTGCTTCTTTATTTCGTTGGTTTGAGAAACAGTTTTCACATATATAACTGCACCATAAGCCTTTGAAGATGCATCTGAAAAACCTTGAAGTATAACAGACTTGGTGTCGGATTTTAAAATACATCTAAGCACTTGGATAGATTGCAACTCAGGGAATGTTTTGACGAAGTTGTACCATTGCTCTGCAATTTCTGGAGGGAGCGTTTCATTCCAGTCTAATTTATGTAGCCATAATTGTTGCATAAATATTTTTGCCTTGGAGATGACAGGGCCTAAAAGTCCAAGTGGATCGTAGATGCGTGCGATTTCCGAAAGTACATCTCGTTTGGTGAAATTGCGATTTGGATTGTTGCTAACCTTGTACATAAATGAATCACTTGAGCTATTCCAAAGCATTCCTAGCGTTTTAACTACAATTTCTTCAGAATTTCTGTCCAGAGGAAATTCCTGAAGTTCGGTCGTAGAACCTTCGTTGCTGCACCACTTGTGTAAATTCATGCCGCCCTTTTGGAGAATTTGCGTCAATTCTGACTGAAGATTCAAAAACTCCTTCAAGTTGGAACTACCAGAAAGGCAGTCATCCCTGTAGAAATCTTGAAGAACGGCTCTGGACGCCAAAGGAAAGTCCTTTCCCTCGTCCAATGCAAGTTGCTGTAAAACTTTCGTTGCTAAGAACGGAGCAGATGCAGTCCCATACGTGACAGTTTGTAACTGGTAAATCTTAGTTGGTGCAAATTCACTCTCTTTTCATAATATTTTTTGTAGCTTAGTTTGAGAAGAATCTACTTCAATCATCCTGAACATTTGTTTAATGTCAGTGGTAAATGCGTAAATATACTTTCTAAATCTAATTAGAATTGAAAATAGATCTTCCTGAATTACCCCTCCTTTACTCAATAAATCATCCAAAGAATGTCCGCTGGTTGTTTTCGCACTTTCGTTGAAAACTACGCGCAATTTAGTAGTTTTGCGGTCGAAAAGTACCGTGATGAGGGAGATAGTACCTGACATCTGTTCCCTTATCTTCTTTTATTTCTTTCATGTGATTCAAAGTTTTGTATTCGTTAAGAAATTCTGTATACCGCGCTTTCATAGCCGGATCCCGTTCTAATCGTTTCCATAGTTGATCTAATCTTCTAGATGCCGTTTGTTTAGAATTTCCTAGCATGATTTCAGAACATTCTGGTTTGAATGGCATTTGAACTACGTATCTACCATCCGAATTCCTGAAATGCGTTTTTGCGAAGTGTTCATTGCAGTAGTTTAATTCATCATCACTACAGGGCGTGTGATTTTCGACTTCTTCGATTTCCCAGAACTTAGTTAGAGTAATATTGAGAGTTTCCAAATTTTTTGACAAAAAGCAGTGTTTTGCGGAATGATCAGAGCTGCTGTTTAAAATGCTACCCGAAACAAGATAACCAAAACAACTCGATTGTAAATACAAGTTATCTTTCAGCTTTCTTTTATCTACCTTTAAAAATGCGAAGAATAATTCTGCACCCAAAAGAATATCTACTTTTTGTGGAATATAAAACGCTGGATCTGCTAAGCATACATCGTTTGGAATGTTTAAATGAGCGATATTAATTTTCTTAGAAGGCGTGAAATCTGTGATTTTTGGAACAATTAATAAGTCGATTTCCCAATGCGAATCATCCCCTTTATTAGACAAGTGAGCTGTTATCTTCTTCTTAATATTTAGCGCTGAATCATTTAATCCACTTATCGGAATATTTATTCTTTCCCTTTTGAAACCCAAAGCTTCCGCTGCCCTAACAGAAATGAATGAACTTTCACTTGCACAATCCAAAATTGCGCGTAAGCCCCTTCTTATGCCAGTAGAATCTCTAACATAAACTATTACTGTATTTATCAAAACAGTTTTCTCGTTCCCATTAGTAAAGAAAGAGACGCGAGTATTTTCTGACATTTGCGAGTCAAATTCAGAATTCCTTATGTTCTGTTGTTGGCTTAGTCCTTGCGATTGAATCTGAGGCGTTCCCGTCGAACCACCACAATCTGCGTTATTTTGTCTGCTGTTTATGCAGTTTACGTATTTATGAAGTAAAGTATGATGATTCAATTTTTTCTTACAAACGAAGCAAGAACTTTTCGAATTACATTGGGAGACTAAATGACGCTCGCTTAAACAGTTGAAACAAAGTCGATGCTTTTTAACTAGATCTATCCTTTCGGATAATTTCATTGCTTTAAATTTATCACAGTGATACAATTGATGTGTTTGAGTTTTACACGCGACACATATTTTCGAAATGTTATTAGATTTAACAATAAAAGATTTGGATTTACATGAAATATTCGCACTAATACTATTTAAGATTTGACATCTTCTTTCTAAGAATTCCAGCAATGCATCAAAATCTGGAACTTCATTATCTTTAAGAGTTAGTTCATATTGCTTTCTCGTTTCGCGGTCTAATTTTTCTAGAACAACATTCAATAAAATTGCATTAGATAATTTGTCTCTTGCGAAATCCAAGAGTTTTAGCGATCTTAGGTTTTTTTTTAACATTATCCAAAATGATACGAAGATCTTTAGCAGATTCGTGTTTAATTGGTTGAATATTAAGAATGTTGTTAATGTGACAGTCGACAATTATTCTTTTGTTTTCGTATCTTTGTTCTAAAGCTTTAAAGAGTGAAGAAAAACTATCGTCAGTCGTTTCTAGAATTTTTGCTTCTCCCTTTAATGAACCGCGTAAGTAATGAAGCTTTTCACTTTCATAAAGTTCGGAATTTTCATTTATTAGGCTATTGAATTGAGTTTTGAACAAGTTCCATTCCTCAAATTTTCCGCTAAAAGTTGGAAGAGGAATTTTCGGAAGTTTCATTGAAGCCTTTTTTGGCTGATCAACATTCATCGAATTAATTTCTTGTGTAGAAGTATCAATACTTTGTTTTAGTACAGAGTCACTGTAATGCTGTAACTTCAGTTTGTTAATAGATGATTTCAAGCTTACCTCCAAGTTTTGAATATCTTCGTCCACTTGAGACAATAAATCTTCACATTCCTCAAATTGCTTTTCGGTGATGATTTTGTAGAAGTCATCTTTTAGCGTATCAAATTTTTGATGTATGTTCAGCACTGTCTCAAAAAGAGCTTCTAACTCGGAAATGTCCATCTCGTCCTTTCTTTCAGCGAGGGCAATAGAAATCTTGGTGATTTGCCCTTTAATGTTACCGTGCTTGCGGTTTAACGAGGTGATGTCCGCCATTGCAATTTATAGCGATTGCGTAATTTAACTTAATTGTATATTTGCGAGTTAACTTGAATTTTATAACTAATTCAAATTTATCGTATCCGGGTCGCTTAGGACCAAAATGTGCGGTACTTAGTTGAAATAAAAAATCTTCAAGCGAGTGGACTGTATGCGTTTATTGCTATGGACAGACAAGACAGGTTTTCAATGGCGATTTTCTTATTGTAACAAAAAGAAAGGTTGCCATATGTTGGCGTGAATAGTTCAAAGAAAATAATTTCGCCAGGGCGATAAAGTTACAAATACTAAACAAACATTATGTTTCGCATTTTTTTTTGTTGACTTGAAAATACTGTTGAAAAAAGTCGTTAAATATATTTTTCTGTCAAATCCATTTTTACTGCATTTGTAAGTAAGTTATTCACAACGAAAGTAATCATTATTTACTATACAGGGTGTATCAGTACAGTGTTTACAGACTTTCAGGGCAGATAGAGTACACCTAGACGATGGGAAAACACATAGCAATGCATGGTCGGAAATGCTTTCCTGGAGCGGTAGTGACGACACAAATCACCAAAAAGACAAGGCAGGAACAAGCTAAAAAACACGTTTATTATCCTTAGTACGAAACAAAAAACTAAAAAAAAAAGAACATGAAGAAGCCAACGATCGTCATCAAAATAAGTGTTCGAAATTACGACCCCGGGCCGTGATCACATCTGCCTCACATCTCCGGCGCATTGGAGATCGAACGTCTAAGAGAGCGTGGCATCAAAAACCGCGTGTGCGCATGCACCGTCATCTGAAGCTTCGGTCTACGTAAAAACATCTATCGTGTACACCAGACAAAAACTTACCAGCATTTTTGCTGTATTAAAAATACTAAACATGTTTTCTCCTCTTATTTATCCTGTCTTTCTTGTGCTTTGTGCCGTCACTATCGCGTCAAGAAAGCGTTTCCGACCAGGCATTGCTATGTGATTTCCTATTGTCTTGATCAGAGGTTCACAACCGGTGGTTCGCGAACCCCTGGGGGGTTCGCGAGAGGTTTTCAGGGTGTTCGCGAAAAAAATATTGTAATGGCGGAGTTTTAACATTATTACAAAGTTTGACTAATTTTGACTAAAACTAAATTTGACTTCATTAATGATCAATGCAAAGACTTAATTTCTGATCTGATAAACTTTAGGATAGGGCTTGAATCTACGACAAAAGAAAACATTTATTTCACAATTTCTTTTCAACAAAAAAGCTTTGAGAATATTCCTTTTCATAAAATTTTAAATAAGTTGTCATATTGTTTTCCTATGCAAAATAAGAACATCATAACTGCTTTTCAATATCCTAAGCCCTTCTGCAAAAGAATCTTTAATTACCGTGATGTTGCTTTTTCGTCCGGTGATGACAATTCATGTTTATGTAACGATGTCAATTTTAAAGATTTCATTAATGCAGATCACAAACATGTTATCACTGGTAATTTGAATATCATTGCAAACCTAAATATCAGATATTTAATGAACTTTGGTACTAAATTCAGATTGAACAATACCTGCAAACTTCGTGAAGCAATTTTTGTTTTTAGGGAAAACGTTTTACAATTTATTAAGAAAGCTGCATATTCACACTCCATACCTTTTGAGGCTTTCCAGGAATGGAAAGATCAGTTAATTGCAGAGTTTAAAGCATTTTTCACGAAACAAATCAACAGCAAAGAATACAATTACCAAAATTTGAAAAAAGAAGACATCGAATATATAAATAATTTGAAAAAAAGTTTTATTTTTATTCCAATCGACAAAGCAGCCAACAACTATGCTGTAATCTGTAAACAATTCTACATCAACAGAGTTTTGCAAGAACTCAACTCCTCGTTCTATTATATCAAATCTAACCTCAGCACTGATAATATTCTAAAGCAGCCCACTGCATATAAAAAACTCTGCAACTCCAAGTTTTCCTACAACTTTCCCATTTCGAATTGTCGATCTCTGCCTTTTATTTTCCTGGCACCCAAATTCCATAAAACGCCAATTAAATTCCGTTTCATTTGCTCAACAACTGGAAGTATCGGTAGAAATATCAACATTAAGTTGCAACTAATTTTAAAACAAATTTATGTTTTTTTGAAAAACATATATGCATACTGGCTACTTCTGGAGTATTGACAACAGCTTTGAAATTATTGAAAAATTACAATGTACACCCAAATCTGTTCATACTTTTGACTTCGAAAATTTTTTTTGTAACATTCCTATTGATGATTTATACAAAACTCTATTAAAAGTTTTTGATACTTTTCACATTGCTGAGGAGCTTGGAATGATAAGAATTTTTTCTACAGTATCTGCCATTTTTTTTTTTTCAACAATTTCGTTACTTTCAATGATTCTATTTCTAAACAGGTTCATGGAATCGGAATGGGCTCAAATTTCTCTAGCACGGCTGCAAATCTATATCCATTTTTCTACGAATTCAAATACACGGTTCAATATAACAAAAAATACAATATTTTTAGGTATATCGACGACATTCTGATCCTCAATAATAACTTAGAACAGAGGTTCCCAACCGGTGGTTCGCGAACCCCCAGGGGTTCGCGAGGTGCAGAAAGGGGGTTCGCGAAAATTTCAGTGCAATGGCGGATTTTTCCTAGTTTGGTAAAAAATTATAAAATATTCAATTTGCACACATAGTTACTAAATTTTTTTTTTTTTAATTTGAAAACGCGCCAGACTCTTGTATTAAGCTCAAAAAAAAAAAAAAAAAAAAAAAAAAAAAAAAAAAAAAAAAAAAAAAAAAAAACAGCGGTTTTATAATCTTGGTTAAAAAGAAATTTTCTCATATTTTTTTTTTTTTTTGATAGACAACAAAAAGAGATATCCTTCCTTCTTTATTGCGAGGCGCCATGCAGAAACGTTGTATTAAGCTGTGGCGGGGATCACGATGACCTTAAAAAGGCGCCATCGCCTGGAGTCAATCAAACAATATACATAATATACATATGTCGAAAAAAATAAAGAATTCTCAAACAATGCATCATAGGGGTATTATTTCTAATGTGGTTGAAATATAACTCGGGAATTTCCGTCGAATTCAGTCATCGAATAGCAGACATGACAGCAAAAGGCTCCAAACTTAAAATTTATTACTGGATTTTACCCATCTGTTCGTTTTCAAAAATATATAACATCAGCATGCTCATAGTTCTGGGGAAATAGTTGTTAACAGACGTATTTAGAGATACTTTAGAGATGCTTGAAAACAAGTGATTTTGTTTGCAATTGGTTTTGCTACGTGAACTTGCTACTCTGTTTGTGAAGTTATAATCGTGTTGGTAATTTTTATGATTTAATAACTTTCTGCTGTTATGGATCGATGGTTGAAAACTGGTAGTTTGGTTGAGCGACAAATGGACAAGCAGTCAATCGATCAACCCTCAACATTAGCAGTAACTTTCGAATCAACTCAGGATATTGAAATAGATAGCTGTAATGAACTGCCGCCTCCCCCGACTAAACAGAAAAGTGAACTAGGGGAGAAAAAAGGAAAAAAAGCGAAAATATGACAGTGACTATTTTCAAATGGTCTTTTATTTTACTGGAGAAGAGTCTGAACCTAGACCGCTTTGTCTTCTCTGCAACGAAGTTCTAGCGAACAGCAGTTTGAAACCGTCACTTCTGAGAAGACACCTCGAAACAAAGCATCCGACACACAAGGACAAACCTATCGAATATTTTAAAAGAAAATTGGAATATAATAAAAAGTGTAGCGTCTCTACGTTCCTGTTAGAATCCAACGAAGATAGTAAAATGGCCCTTGAAGCTTCATATCGTGTCAGTCATAGAATTGCAAGATCTGGACAGCCACATACCAATTGCAGAAAATTTAATTGGACCGTGTGCTAAAGATATTGCTAAGTGTATGCTGGGATAAAAGTCAGCAAAAAAATTGACCTGGTTCCGCTGTCAAACAACACAGTATCACGCAGAATTACTGATTTGGCAAGTAATGTGGAGAAAGAACTTGTGAATAGAATAAAAGAGAATAATTTTGCGATCCAGCTTGATGAGTCGACTGATGTAGCAAACGCTGCAATATTACTTGTCTATGTTAGGTATATTTTTAACGATACAATTAAAGAAGATGTACTATTTGCAAAACCTTTGAAAACCAACACAACTGAAGAAGCAATTTTCGAACTGGTCAACAGTTACTTTGAAGAAAATGGAATAGATTGGTCTTTGTGTGTGGGTGTGTGCACGGATGGTGCAAAATCAATGACAGGAAAATTTGTTGGCTTTGTGGTGCGAGTAAAGAAGATCAACGAGAAAATTGAATGGACTCATTGCTGCATTCATAGACAAGCATTAGCATGTAAGCGTATTCCCGCAGAATTATCCGCTACTTTGAATGATGCGGTAAAAATTGTAAATTTCATAAAATCACGTGCCACAAACTGCCGTCTATTTCACGCGCTTTGTGAGGAATTGAGAAGCCTTCATGTTACTTTACTTCTTCACACAGAAGTTAGATGGCTTTCCCGTGGCAAAATTTTGACACGCTTATTTGAATTGAAGTCGGAAGTCCAAGCATTTTTTGTTGATCATCCATTTCACTTGTCCACTTGCATATTCGATCCTTTTTGGATGCAAAGGCTTGCATATTTAGCTGACATCTTTTCAAAATTAAATGAATAAATCTATCCTTGCAAGGTGCAGTTGTTAATATTTTCGTTGTATATGATAAAATTGAAGCTATGGTAAAAAAATTGAATTTCTGGATCCAATGCCTGGAAATGGGTGAGTTTTCTTGTTTCACTTCTCTTAGTAGTTTTTTTTATCAGAAAACTCAATGAAACTTGATGCAAGTGTTAAAAGAAATATATGTGAACATCTGCAACATCTTGAACTAACTTTTGACGAGTATTTTCCCAATAAGCGTAACGTCCCTCTCTCAAACAATTGGATACGCAATCCTTTTGAAGGAAATCCATGCTTAGAGAACACCCTGACATTACCTGAAAAGGAAATGCTCATCGAGTTATCCTGTGATAATTCATTGAAAACTACCTTTAAAGAGCTCTCGTTAATTGACTTCTGGCTCAGTGTAAGAAATGACTATACCGTTTTGTCCGAAAAAGCAATTCGAATTTTATTACCATTTTGTACAACATATCTGTGCGAGAAAGGATTTTCCTCCTATACTTATCTCAAAGATAAATACCGAAGCAGATTGAATGCAGAGCCTGATTTAAGACTCAAACTGTCAGACATTGAACCAAACTTTCAGTTTCTTTGTTCCGTCAAACAGCCACAAATATCGCATTAAGGATTTTTTTCCCCAATTTAAAGTATGCTTAAAAAAAATAGTTGGTTTATAAAACTTCTTGTTTATAATTTTTCTTGTAGATGTAGTTTTAACTTTTTATTAATGTTTGCACTTAATGATATTTTACAATTATATTTTTGTTTATTGCAATCAAATGCTGCAAAAAATGGAAAGCAAACATGCTGCTTTTTTATTGTTTCTTACATGTTACTAATTTCAACATCAGGGGGTTCGCGAACTTTTTTGCCTGTTCCAAGGGGTTCGCAAAGAGAAAAAGGTTGGGAACCGCTGACTTAGGAGATAAGTTCAGTATAATTTACCCACAAAGCTTACAATTAAACAAAGCCAATGTTGACATACATTCCGCTAATTTTTTGGACATTTCTTTCAAAATTGATAAATCTGGGCTTATCATCGATGTCTACGATAAAAGAGATTACTTCAATTTTTTCACTAATAGTATGCCACATTGGTATAGCAATCTACATAAAAAAGTTTTTATAAATATAATAATTGAACAATTAAGCAGGTTTTTTAGGATTTGTAATAACAACGTTCATTTCAGCAAACAATGTTTTAAATTTGCTGCAAATTTATACTACTACAATTTTTATCCTGCCAATTTTACCTTCTTTTACTTTAATTTATTCAAGAAATCTTTTATAAAAAATCGAAAACTATAGTCTCTGCCCAAATAACTGCGAATGGCAACAGGTCCGCTGTGGGCGTGAATGATGGGATACGCTTAAAACCTTATGCGGGGCCGTGGTAGCCTGATCGGTAAGGCATTGGACTCGGGGCCGGAAGGTCTCGGGTTCGATCCTCGCTGGTCGAAGACCCACCGTCGTCATTAAAGGGGACTGGGCGACGTTAAATATGCTCGTGGTCTCAATGTCCTCCAAGTGAAACGATACCTCTGGGGGTGCTAGCACCAGGTAGCTATTAGCTCTTGGACTAGTTCTAAATTCTCATTAACTGTTCGATCCGGTGATGGTGCTGCCATCTATCGGTATATAAAATAATGGAGGCAAGGCACTTAGTATGCAGTCCTCGACATAAATACAGTTGAAGTCAGTTGTGACTCTGAATAGGAATAGGAATAGGAAAACCTTATGCAAGGGATGCGTTTCTTGCATGCTGAGCCTTCGGTCAACTGTCGGAAATGGAATGAAACTGGATTTGGTTAAAATGAATGACTGATTTCAGCATTTAAAAAAACTCGTCAATTTTTATAAAAAGTTAATACTTAATAAATTTATCACGTTCAATCTGGCAAGTTAATACTTAATAATATGATAAGAATGCAAATGCACTATACGTACGTTACCGACCTCTATAAAAACCTGCATATTAATATATTATGCCAACTGCTCCAGCTCTTTGATAACATAGCAGTTACTACCCATTCTAAAATTCTAAAGTTCATATTGTTCAACTTCGCATAGTTTTTCAATTTATACTGTTATTATTCTTATATGTTTCTTGTTATTTTTGTTTCATACACTTGCTAGTGTGCCACTTACGAGTGAGACTTTAAATGAGATATGTATAATATACATTTAACACTTTAGCTGCATTTGCGCTGTCTAAATGTAGAATATTTTATTTTAAGTTCTAAGAATTTTATATATATATATATATATATATATATATATATATATATATATATATATATATATATATATATATATATATATATATATATATATATATATATATATATATATATATATTTCAAAATTTCTTTTTAATTTCTCAAAAGATTGAAAAATGGAGCAAACACCTGTTTTCGTGAAAATCCCTCACAAAACTAAAAGGAAAACTTTTATCTCTATTATACACAAACGGAAATCTCAATTTTAAAAGTCATGTGCAACGTTTTAACCCCAGTAAACATTCGCACACCTAAGCATATTAATTAAATGCCTCTTGAAACTATTTCGTAACGTAGTAGCTACGCTTTTACCTACAGTTAATGCTTAAAGAGTATTAGTTCGAACAGCGCGTTGCACAGAAATTGAGAGAAGTGCCAGCATTAAGTTTTCAGAGTGATTACTGTGATTTATGTTGCGTGAACTAAAATTTAAGGCATGGTACAGTCAGCATATCCGGCAAGGAAACTTATATCTGTTCAAAGAGAAGAATCATTTTAGGTATGGGGAATTTCTAAATGACAAGTTGAAACAGGTGATTTGTACACTAACTTATACAGAAGAATAGTTCAGGTCGAGGTTTCTTTAAGTGCCTGTTATTAGCAAAGATTTTATTTATGTGTTAGAAAATATAAAAATGTGTCGGACAATACTTGTCCTTTGGCTAGTAGTTTTATTCTCTCGGAAACTGAGGATAAGTGGGTATGGTATTGTTTGAGCAGGGAAAAAAGCTTCGTGAATTTCATTTTCGAGTCTCAGAGCAAAATGTTTAAACTATGTAAATGCACAAGAGTAGATTAAGTCTTTGACTTAATTCCAGTTGCTTACTTCTATAACTTTGCGAAAATGTCTGTCTTTATTCCTCGACGGTTAAAAATCTCGCTGGAAGCAATATATTGATTCAGGAGGAGTTGATGATTTTGAAATTTTTTCATGTAGGCGAAAAGAGAGCACAGGTGAACATTTTTTTTCCATTTCTTTATTTTTCAAAAAATATTATCAATTTCTCAGCACAAAAGTGTCCCCATGATTGAATAAACTTTTCTTTGTTTCATGGAATTTTTTGGGATTAAAATTTTTTTTTATATTTATCTTATGGCATTTTTAAAGAACGTCTGTAGTTGTTCACATGTGCCCCTATAGAGGGGGGCGCTGGTTTTTGTGGAGGAGAGCCGTAAAATGAATCAAAAAGTGAACCGGAAGAACATTTTAGATGCTGCCGTACTTCTGTGGGTCTAAGAGAGTATTTCAGATACGGAGGCTGGACATTTCAATTAGACTCCACACCAGTTCATACCGCCAAAAAGACAAGAGTGGTGCAGGGCACATTGTTTTTTACATGATATCATGTGTAGAGTGGACGCTTTACTCGCCAGACCTCAATCCCATTTATTATACTGTATGGCCTATTTTAGAGTGAAAGGTCTACCCTAAATTACACAAAAGTTTGAACTCTCTAAATCAGTTTCTTTAGAGGGAATAGGATTGTTTAAAGGTAAAAGAGTTGCGGCCTTTAGCTTAAAATTTCAATAAACATTTGCACCACTGTATCACTGCAAAAGGCAGCCTTTTTGAAACTAATTAAATTTATTGATTGCTAAAAGATCTACTCATATTATTCTTTTTTGTGTTTTGTTAATTTATTTATTTAAAAAAAATACATAGAAAATTGCTCTTCCGCGTTTTTCGCTGCACACTGTATGCCATACAACTGTAAGTCTTGATATTTCGATAATTTGGACGCAAGGGCAAATGATTTATGCGCCAAAAACACGCAACACTATGCTCTTTCAATTGAGATTTATTTGTATTGTTTAACCTTTCCATTAACGTTTGGTTTCCTGGATAAAGGGTACTATTAGCATTCTAACAATAAATGAAAGTGCAGCAACAGTTACATTTATGAAAATGCTTACCAAGAAAATCGTAAGAAAAATTCATTTATAACGTTTAGTTTATAGTAGATACAATGCTGTAACCAAAGTAATTTCAAACGAAAAAACATAAACTGAGGTAGTAAAATGGCGCATTTTACGAGCAGAAGCAAAACAAAATGGACGAAAGCAACCCTGTTGCGTTTCTTGAAAACTATCTAATCAACTGACGCGTAGAAAGATGTAAAACCAAAAATGCTACTACATGATGTAAACCAGCAGAAAAAATTTTTCATTTCAAAATAATATTGCAGAAGAAAACGTAAAACTTTTGTTTTGAAATGAAGATAATTGCTAATATTATGAATTACACTATTCTCTTCTAATAATGATTTCCTTATTTTTAAATTACTGACTTTTGCTTTGCTAAATATAATTTTTCTTTAATAAATTTGTTTAAAGAATTGAGTACTGTGTCATGAGAAATGAAGCGCGTCAAGAACTCATTGTTAAAACATTAAGAATCAATCTTGTGTCTAGCGAAGTCTGATTTTTAACTGTGACTAAACGTTTTATCATTTCTCTATCGACAATTTAGGGGATTTGATGGATCATTCTCTTAAACTAGCTTATAGCAAATAGTGCGAAAAATGTTTAATCCGTGTATTTTTAAGACACATAACTTTTGATATAAAGAATTTTCTTCGACTTGAAAAAATATTTAAAATGAACTTTCTAAGTTTTTACTGAAAACTGTTAAATTATTAAGTTGTAGCTTAGCAAAATATCCTTCCATGAATTAAAAAAATATGCATATGCGTTTTGTTCGTGTGAAGTTATGTTTAAGTTCCCGTTTTAATGGAACTTTTATTGGTTTTTAAATACCTGATACCTTTTTTGGCGGATTATTTTTCATTTTAATGTTGTATCATTTACTTAGCTGGCGGATTATTTTAATAGATCTTTTCATGTTAATAAATGGCTTGTTTTTTCATTTGCGGGCTGATTTTACTTTTTAACCACTCAACTTAACTAATTGACGGATTATTTCTCATTTTAATGGGGTTTTTAGTCTTGTTTTGTTTATAAGTAGATTAATAAGACAAAATAATGTATGGCATCAACTAAAAATAGTTTCTGTACAACTTTTACCGAACATTGGGTCAATAAATAAAAACTATGATCGCCAAGATTAAAAAAGCGAAGAGTGAAATGACTATGATGAAAAAGTACATTTGTTGTTCCTTTTCATGCAAAGGAACTCTGACATCTTGGTCAAAAATTGCTTGAAAACCAAATTTCTGTGAAAAATTAAGTTTCATTAGCGTTAAAGGGAAAAAAAACCCACATAAAGTAAAGAATTAGTATTTTTATAGAACAATAAGTTTAAAAACATCCTTGAAAACTTTTAGTAAATCCTTCCATTTTTTTCAAAGATTCAGATCGCACGTTTTGGGAAAAAAATATCTCCTTTTTTTCTGGCACGAATGCTTTAAATTAACGAATTCCTTCCAGAAAGTTTTTCACTGGTTAAAATTTTTTTGTTGCAATTGATTGGTTCATTTTTTTCCTTTGACCTCTTTGTTCTAAAGATGTTTTCCAACTCGAAGCAATTGTATATATAAAAAATAATTAATTAGATATATTAATGCTATGTAAGCACTTTTAATCAACTTATAAAAGGGAAAAAAAAGGCAACAAGCATTTTCAAGTAACATTCATAAAGCTATTAAATTAAAATTTAACTGCTTAAATATTTGAAAATGAAAATTATAATTTTGGAAGCTAATAATATAATAAATGAGCAATAGAAAAAAGCTTCAGCTAAAATGTGAGTGAAATAATTTTTAAAAATGCTCCCAGTCACATTTTATAATAGTTTGCCATATTTACGTTGGTTTTTTTAATTTTAATTTAATGATATATTACTTTGGTGTTTTTATCAAGTAGTGAATATTATTCAGGACTTGCATGATGTGATGTTTGGAATCAAATACTTCCCTTGCGGTATTTACAGTATCCGCTCACAAAAATTAATGTCTCACGTATGTACAAATGTCTCAAATACATCCTAAAGTTGTGGTAGATACTTAACTAATATCTAGATACTTTCAAATCATGCATATCAAGTTTTAGTTCTCTCATAGATGTCCAGTTTTGGAACTGTTTAAAGCAAGATATTTAGATATTTCCCCACCATCAATGTGCATACATGCCATGGATATGTAGGGGAAGCTGCTGTACCCACGGACAAAATTTACTTTTCAATTTTTGCTGGTCTCTGAGAATGGAGAATCGATCTGAAAAATTTTCTGGCACAATCTACAACTTATCATCTGATTTGGCAATTTTTGTTAGGTAAAAATCTCAAAGCTTTCAACTTAAAAAGAAAAAAATCTTAAAAACCATCTTTTTTGTCCGTGGGTACAACACCCCGTTCACCTCACGGACAGGTGCCTTTGTACCCATGGACATAAAAAATATATATAAACAGATCTGAGGATCTGAGATCAATTACAGTCGACTCCCACTACAACGCGATCCGACTTACGCGAAATGGCTATAACGCGAATTTTTCACGAGTAGCGAATTTTAGAGCTAACGCGAATTTTTCGCCCTCAACATGAATTTTTTAGAAGGAAGTATCAACTTCGTTATTGGCTATTAAATATTGATTTCGTGAATGTTATTACGTCCCTTTGAGCATCACTGACAGCCAAAGTTCCCACGCCAAACTAGTCTAATGCATCAAATGACCATAATCGCACCTTAGTGTCACCTTCATCTAAAGTTTGAACATGTGAAGAAAACGAAAGTTCATGATAATAAAATTTAAAAAGGCTAAGATTCTCGATATGCTTGAACAATTACAAAACGTCGAAGGTAGCGCGACAATAAGTATGAGTGAATCTTCCATATGTACAACTGAAAGTCAAAACAAAAAGATGTCCGTAAAAGTTTAGAACTTGATTTCAATATAGAAGCTTGCAGAGCAGTCTAGCAAAGTAAAAATTATGAAAATGGAAGCTACGCGCGCTCTTGCATTGTAGATTAATTAAAAGATCACTTAAAGGGGATGTAGCCACAAATTGAAACGATTTAAATAAAAGGTGAAGCGTATTTAAAAATGTATTAGATAAGAATAACGATCTGATCTTGGAGCATAAATCACCACTAGTATCCTCATTTTTTAACTCGTAAATATTGCTACTGTATCTACTGTACAGAACTATTTTGTGCATCATTTTAATTTTACTGCATACAGTGCGTACCGTGTTGTTTTATTTTATATCTTTTATTCCCATTGGTCATTCATTTTGTGCATCTTAATTTATTTTATGTTAAATAACAGTTTTTTATTTTTTAAATACAGTAAATGTTCAGTTCTTTATGGAAGAAACTGTAATGGTTAAGGAATGCTTTAAAGCAGTTTGAAATGTGTTTATAAGTGCCTGAAAGTATTTGGTATACTTAAAAAAAATTGTATGCATATATTTTTCCACAACGCGAAATTTTAACTTACGCGAGGAGTCTTGAAACGCATCCCTTGCGTAAGTCGGGACTCGACTGTATACTCAATACATTTTTATAAGCCATTTTGTATTTAAATACTTCAAACGTCCATTGAAAATGACAGTAAATAAAATATTGAACAGAAATTAAACTTCGAAAATTAATCGAAGTTTTTTTTCCTTTTTTTAAATTTCCCCTAATTTTTAACATCAGTGAACTCTTTAAAAAAGTTATTACTCTTAAGAGAGTTAATTATGTTATGAATAATTAATGTTTTAAACAAAACAATAACTAGATTCATGATAGTATGGCTCTCTATGTACCTGCATAATAACTTCAACTTATATGCGAATTGAAACCTTTAACCAAAATTTAACCATTACAAAAAAACTCAATTTAGATTAAACCAATAAAAATCTTGAAAAGTCGACTTCAAATAAAAACAGGTGGGATTGACGGTCTGTAGATCCTACAACAGGAGGGAGTTACTTCAACACTATATCTTCAAGTCCTACTTCAAATTCATCATCATTCTTGAAAGCAAATTTCGGACGCTGATGACAAGGCATCATTTTAAGGTACTTCACATTGTAAGAAGACTCAGGTGTGACCCAAGGACACTAAAAATTTCCGTCCGTGGGTACACATGGTTATGTGTCCTTGGGTACAAAGGTACGCCATTTAGGTTTTGCAAGCCACATCGACAGGAACAGTTTTACAACCTTAAAAATCAGAAACAAAACCATGAAAATGTAGGGAAACATACCTACAACAAAAATAAATAATACAATCCACGACGGACAAAAAAAAAAAAAAAAAAAAAAGAAAATGCTAATTTTTTTTACTTAGGTCCTACTAAAACCAAAAAAAATGTGATAGAATCTTAAATGCTCGTTAGATGGCGTTGAAACTTCCTGGGGTACTGGAGAGGGCTGTGACACGCACGTTGAACCCCAATTAGGATCTCTCTCGACGAAACCCGGAATTTCCAGACCAACGTCCGTAGGTACAACCGTCCGTGGGTACAGTAGCTTCCCCTACGTATGAAACATCTAATGAATATTCGCACTGAAAATCAGTTTTGCAAAGATATTATATGAAACGAGAGTTCTTGTTGAATATTGTAAGTTCCACTGGACGTGGCACTCAGCCTGCGCAGAAAGAAGAGAACTTAAGTTTCTACATTTTGTGAGATAACATCATATCCGTGTTTCTCCTTCCTTCCTTACTTTTCTTTTTCTTTTTTTTTTACTGTAAGTAAGATGTATGTTACTCAGTTGAAAATAAGAGACAATTGTTCATTAAAGTTTCATTTACTAAGCAGTTTGATGGTTAGATATTCTATGAAAAGAGAGTTTTAGCTGAATACAGTGAATTTTACAAGGAGTGACATTTTGGCTGTGCAGAAAAAAGAAGTGAAAATTTTTACCTTTAATGACGTAACGTAAGATCCGTGTCTCTGAGTAATGTTAGTTTTCCAAGCTCATTTTTATTTTCTCTACTTAATAATGTCTAATGTGCTGCTTAGTTGAAAATAAAATACAATAGTTACTTAAATTTTCATTTAACTAGCTCTTTGAGAGTTAGATATTCTGCAGAAAGAGTTGCATACAGTAAGTTTCACACTGCGTGACACTCTGCATGAGCCAAAAGAATAATTGAAAATTTCTACCTTTAGTGTGATCCGTGTTTCACAGTAACGATATTGTCTGACCACGGATTGTATGGAAATACAAACATCCGTTTTACAGCCGGAAAGGGACGAATCTATTATTTTTTTAGCAATGACAGCTTTTGCAGAAGCAGAGTCTCATTTAAACGAGCGGAATACCGACATCAAATTTTTACTTTTCCCCCTGATTCAGATAGATTCGTCTTATCTGGACGTTTGAAAATTGCATACAATCCGTGGTTGGACATTACTTTTCCATCCTTATTTTTCATTGCTTAATTTTATGTTGCTTAATATTTTTCTACTTCGTTGAAAATAAAAGACAATCATTCATTAAAGTTTCAACCAGCTGTATGATATTTCGATACGTTGTGAAAAGAGTTTTTCTCATTACAGTGTTTTAAATGGCATGGACTGGACGTTCTGCCAGCAGGGGTGTCCACAGGGGGGGGGGGATTATGGCGCAAGTTGCGGCATCAAGATTGGGGGGGGGGATTTTTTAATTTTTATTTATTTATTTATTTAAATTTAATTATTGATTTATTTTTAATTTAAACTATTTATTTTGCTTTACTTTATTTTATTTTAATTAAATTTTATTTATTTCATTACTTTGTGTGTATGTTACTGGTGTAGCACAGAATTTTTCTAACAGAATAATAATAACAATAATTAAAAATAAATAAACAAAAAATATGTTTTTAAAAAATGTATAAATCAAAAAGAGGGCAAAAAATAAAAAAATAAAATGCTGAGAACATTTTTGTGCCATTAACCTTGGGGGAGGGGGATGGGAACCCCTGTCTGTCAGTGTAAATAAAAAAAAGGAAAAAAAGTCTATGTTCAGTGAGATAACGTAAGTTCCGTGTTTCAGAGTAACGATGCTATTTCTAGAAACTAATTTTTCATTTCTCGACTTTATAATGCTTAACATCATTCTGCTTCGTTTAAAATAAAAGGTTGTCTCTCGATAAATTTTCATTTACTATTCTGTTTTGTAATTGAATCTGCCATGAAATCTTGCTGAGCATTGTCAGTTTCACAAGACATGATACTCAGCCTGTGCAGAAAGAAGAAACTAAAGTTTCTGCCTTCTGTGAGATAACATGACATCAGACATTCTGTGAGATAACATGACATGTTTCAGAGTGAAGATGTTTCTCCAACCTTACTTTTCATTTTTTTTTTTGCTTTTTAAGGCTTAATATAGTTCTGCTTGGTTGAAATAAGACTGTCTTTCGTTAAATTTTCATTTAATAGTTAAAATTGCTTCTTACAAATAACACGACTGTGTTTTGGGTATCCAGTATCACGAGGATCAGTTAAGCGTATATTGTTTAACTTACATTTTTTAAAATATAGTTTCCGGCTTCCGGCGTATTAATGTCCCGTAATTAGAGAGGGCGCTCTGTGAGTTGTGATGGGGACGCGGTGGTGCAAGTGGCATCAATAGATGACAGTAGTAGTAATGTCATAGCGCGTAAGCATCGTCATGTGTTATGAAGAAGCGTATTCGAAATGGTGGTTACTGCTCAGCGAGAATTTCACGTTCGGTTCCGATTTGGCCCATATAATCTTCTTCCAGACAGAAGAAAATGATGTTTTGGTGTTAAAGTTTAGAGCCACAAGTACTGCACTGATAAAAAAGAAATCGCCCTACCTACCTCAAACCATCACAACGCCGAAAAATGTAGGACTCGTGAGATCGATCATACAGGAATATTCATAGTGTTTAACACTTAAAAATGCAGCTGATCAGCGATTTTCTGATAGGAAAGTTAGAAAAATCCTGGACAGTGATCTTCACAACGTGAATAGGAGTCAGATCGTCCATCCAGGAATCTCCATACACTGTAAAAACGATTCAGAAACGTTCCTGGAAAATAATGGGCAGCTGATGTGCCCAATTTCTTCCAGTAACATATCTTGGAAAAAACAGGAACGCTTTCCGCTAAAAGTCAGTAACCTTTCTGAAATTAACCTCGAAACTTTATGAAGACGTGCGAAATCTGCCCTGTTAAAGTCAGTCATGTCTCTAGAACCTTTTAGAAAAATTAAGTAGGTTTAGTGCAATTGATTAGAACCTTCCTAATTTACCAAGAAGGCTCCATAAAACTCAGAGCGACCACAGCTATGCAAGAAAGAACCAAGCATATCTCTTGCCTGCAATTCCTGCCTTGCAACGCTGTAGCTATCCATTGACATTTTCGCTCTCATTGGGAGCTTAGTCAATCTGGACAGGCCGTAAGCAATCTTAGCCCGATACACTTAATAAACACGTTCATTCAATCTTTAAACTGGTTGCTAAAAATATTTTCGACAACATTGAAAAGTCTGCACGCGTGCAACTTGTAGCGATTCAGGAAACTTTTTTGTGAAGATACTTGTTTTTACGGGGAAATAGGTGAAAACGTGTGAAATCGCGAGACGTTCCACGGAAATAACCAGTAACGTTTCGGAATATTTTTACAGTGTAGTGTTTAGCACCTAAACGTGCAGCTGGTCAGCAATTTTCTGATAGGAAAGTTAAAAAAATCCTGGACAATGATCTTCACAACGTGAATAGGAGTCAAATCGTCCATCCAGGAATCTCTATAGTGTTTAGCTCCTAAACATGCAGCTGATCAGCGATTTTCTGATAGGATTGTAAGAAAAATCCCGGATAGTGATTTTCATGATGTGAATAGAAGTGAGATCGTCCATCCAGGAATCTCCAAAATGTTCAGCAATTAGGGGCGCAGCTGTCAGCGATTTTCTGATAGGATTGTAAGAAAAATTCTGGATAGTGATCTTTACAACCATCATAGAAGTGAAATCGTCCATCCAGGAGTATCCATAGTGTTTAGCACTTAAACGTGCAGCTGGTCAGCAATTTTCTGATAGGAATGTAAGAAAAATCTTGGACAGTGATCATTAAAACGTGAAGAGTTTTACTAGTCGAACAAGTTCATGTCGGCCAAGTTAGAACCAAATGCAAAATCCTTGCTGAGTGGTAATCAAAATACCACCATTTTGAATATGCTCCTACAGTACACATGAAGATGCTTACTGCGCAAAGTAATTGTCATTACTGCGAATGTCACGTATACTGCTACCTGTCGATATCGCTTCAACTACCGTATCCCCTTTACAACTTACACAACGCCTTCAGAAAATACGGGAGGTTAATATTCCGACCCTGTATATCAACCATAAGGGTCCTGACCACAAAGAACCTATTGAAACATCAGTCAAGTTTTTATCTTGTGACTTGTTAAACTGTTATGCTAAACAACAACATACAGCGTTTATTCAGCGTAAGCTAACTGAAGTCCTCGGCTGGAATTGACTGAGCTGGCGGTGTGTTTCATGTATTTCTGCCTTAGCCCTGGCTATAGGGCGGTAACTTACTGAATATACCTGCCTTGCCTTCAATATTCGAGTTGAACCGAACCATTGCTTCGGTCACTCGTCTGGTCAGTGCTAATTATTGCATTAGCTACCAGTTCGTTTAGCGCGCTTGGTTTACTTAAGAGGTTTCCCACCTCCAGCTCAGTCAATCCCATGCCGGGCTGATGAGTGCTAATAAGCACGAAACTGCAGTCCTCGGATGGAATTGATTGAGCTGGCTGTGTGTTTCATGTAACATACAGCGTTGTTTATTTTTCATAGATCTTTTCTTTCATCTCTTTCGCTTTCAATCCGAAAGTATTTATCCATGCCTTGAAACACAACTATGCAATTTTTAAAGATAAGCTTGCGATTGTTTCCGGCTTTAACAACGTTTAACATCAAACAAATCGGTCGCACGAACGTGATCGTCGAAAATCTGCTTGACAAAGCGAAACACAAATCTTTTGACACAAACACCCGTGTAAAATTCTTGTCAGACAGATGTGTTAAGCATTTTAAAACAAAAAAAAAAAAGTTAGTTTCTGAAGAGAATGGTGGGAAAATAACGCTTCGAAACATAAAATAGATGCTGCATATTGAATGATTGTAGCTACGCATTTTGAAACTGGATGCGATAAAAGTGTTAAAATTATCGCTTTGCGTTACGAAATGTCATTTGTATTCATGTCTTGCAATGACTGATTTTCGTGCATTTTTCTCAAAGCTAACGGGATTTAACTTGATAAGAAATACTTTTAGAGAAGCAGTTTGAAAGCAAAACAGATAACTGTGCAATGTTTATTGCTCGCAAATTATTTCGGGCGTTAATTGAATTGAAAATACGTATCACTTATTAGACTGTTCTGAAACAAATTTTATTAAAGGGGAAAAAAAACCTTGTAATTTTGAAATGTATAGACTGAAAAAAACTATCCAATCAAAATGTAGATTTATAAGAGTTCTCAAATAGTCATATTCTCGATCTAATGTAATGAAATTCTACTCTCCAGTCAAATCACTTCACTGAAATTTTTTTTCGAAAAATTCCTTTAAAATAATGGGCAACTAATGTGTCTAGTTTCTCATAGTAACAAATTTGGTAAAAACCAGAAAAGTTTTCCATTAAAAGTTAGTAAAAAATTCTTGAAATTAACCTGGAATCTTTCTGAATAATTCAAAAACCTTCTCAATTAAAAGCAACCATATATTCTTGGACTAACTTAAGAACCATTAGATAAACTTATATATATGTATGTAGTAATGGTTTGACAGCCTCTTGATTTACCAGGAAGGCTCCTAAAGCAAATATGGCAAAAGCCAAGACTGAGTTGCACGCAATTCCTTCCAAACTGAAATGTCCGGAGACTCCATTTCGCCCGTGGTTGGGACTGAGTCAATTCACAGGAGCTGTAATTACGTTGAAGAAGAAACACCTTTTAAAAAAGCCTAATATATTTTTACACTATTGGCTGAAAATGTATTTCACCACAGTATAAAATCAGAATTCACGGAACTTGTTGCTATTCAGGAAACTATTTCGCAAAAAACTTTTTTTTTTAAATTTTATTTATTTATTCATTTATTTTTTTTATTTTTTAATTTTTTTATTATTCATTTTTTTTTTAAAATAGAAAACTAGTGTAAGCCCTTGAAATCCCAAAACGTTACCCAGAGGTTATCAGTGACGTTTCAGGATTTTTTTTAGTGTTGTAATTCAAAGCAAAATCTAAGTAATTTAATTTTTCCTTGAAGTACTTACGACGGCGTAGGAAATTTTGGTCTTAAAAAATACTTTTGCCTGAACAGCTTGTGATTATCAAGGTTGAAAAAATACGTAAAGCACTTTCAGCATTGGGACCCCTTCTCCCCATAAAGACGACAATTTTTAGATTTTCGGAAATTCTGACTAGCTAATTATTACATTTTTGAAGGGTGGATAATGTTATGTTATCCACCCTTATCTCATATCTAACCCTAATTTTCCTTATTCTTCATATCTAACCCTAAATCTAAAGGATAATTTATTGTATGACGAGATCCTTTGTCCCAGGAGTATAAGTGAAGTCCTCAATTTCTGTATTCCTCGGCCAAACTAACGTAAGTTCAAAAATGGCGATTTTTCAGGTTATTACTGAATTGTACGTTGTCGAATCCTGTTCCGCAGCCACCTCAAAGTAATTCTAGACACACACACACACACACACACACACACACACACACACACACACACACACACACACACACATATATATATATATATATACATATGTATGTATATGTATGTGTATGTATGTGTATGTATATGTATATGTATATATACATATATGTATATATATATATATATATATATATATATATATATATATATATACATATACATATATATATACATATATATATACATATACACATATATATATATATATACATATATATACATATATATATATATATACATATATATACATATATATATATACATATATATACATATATATATATATATATACATATATATACATATATATATATACATATACATATATATACATATATATATATACATATACATATATACATATATATATATACATATACATACATATATATATATACATATACATATACATATACATATATATATACATATACACATATATATATATATATATATATATATATACACATATATATATACATACATATATACATATACATACATATACATAAGAAGTCTACTAGAAAAACGTTTTTAAGCCTCTCTTTTCAAAGTAGTGATAATGTGACTTACGTTGGTTAAGCTTTGAGGTAGGTACGGATTTTATTTCAATGAATAAGGCAAACTTGTTTAGTATACATTTTTGTGGCTCCTGTCAACTTGAAAATTATGCAATTAGTGAATCGCAGTTAGCAAAATAAACATTCAGTTTACAAGTTTCATTACTAATCTCTTCAATTTCACTAGTTATTTCTGCCTTTTAATTCAATGCTCTAGGATTATCATGTGTTGTCACATGTCACGTGGAAGGTTAGTTTACTACCCCTTCCAAAAGATCCAGTTTATTTAGGTGGATAGACAGCAGTTCTACCCCAGCGAACACGGAACATTCAACTTTACAACTGTTTAAAGCATGGGTGTCTTTACTGATAGGCTTACAATTCCTTTTGACCTATTCTTGATCTTTCCCTCAAATATCTTATGCTAAGTTCCCAATAAATATTTAAGTTACCTCTTAAATACTGATTAAAATCAGTACAAGAACGGTAGAGAGGCGTAGCCTAGTTAATATGAATAACTGATTTTGAAGTTTAACATTTTGAATTGGTCAAAAAATAGGTTTTAAAATATAAAACATAGAAATAAATTTATGGAACTGCTCTGGAGCGCAAATTATGCTTGCACCTCTAGCTCAAATTTGGAGAGCTCTGGACAATTTTTGATTTTCCCAAGCGATAATTAGGTACACTGCAAATACCCAGTACACATTGGAAACACGATTAAAACACTTTAATTCAGAAAAAGTTACCAGTTGCCTGACATGCGCGCTAAAATGTGTTCCCAATGTGCTCCGTTAAAAGAAAGTGTACTGAAATGTGCCCCAAAGCTATTGCAACTGCGTTCCGCTCAGGGTATTTGTTAATTTTATACTTGGGAATCAATTATAATTGGGGGCACAGAACAGATTGGGGGCAAATTTGAGAACAGATCGAGATCACTTTGGGGACGCTTGTGTAACCATCGTTTTTTTTTTTAACAAAATATATTTTATTTCATCAGCTTTTTTCAACAACCAATCAATACAATTTCTCAATATGATACCAGAAGAAAATTTGTTGCAATGATTGGCTGTCGGTTAGAGTTGCGAATGAAATTAAAAAAGACGGTCTTTCCTAGTCGCAGACCGTTCCATTGCCCGGCGGTGGTTGGCAGCTGCTTCGCGAAGTCACTGTAAAATTAACAGCAAAAACTTCTTGTATAATCAAAGGAGTGTTCTACAAGTTCTGAAAAGTGTCCCAAGAATGTGTTACAAAATGTACTAAAGGAAGGGTCAGCGCTCAGAAAATGTTCTCAAATGCGTTCTCAATAGCATTGAAAAATGTGTTCTGAACCAAATAAATGTTTTGACAAGCATTCTCGGAGGAGTTTTGAGAAATGTGTGCTTAAAAGTACACTAAAAAAGGGGACATGTGTCCGTTTTCCAAAGTGATCAAAACGTGTTTAAGATGTGCCTAGGAGAATTGCAGTGTAATGGCGGCACAGAGTAAAATTCTGTAACAAAGTGTACAAATTTTTTTTGTTATTCACAATCAAACGCATCTCGATTTCATCTCCTCTGCTGCTCTCTTGCACCGCATTTTTATACCCATATTCAAAGTTGCAGAAAAATTCAATACAACGCTACTACTCACGGGCTGGAATTGTGGAAGACCATTTCATTTTTTGAAGATATTACGATTATTTCTCCAGCTTTATCAACTAGTATAATAGGGTCAATCCATTTGAAATCACCCAAAAAGAATAAAATTTGTTGCTTGACATTTTTGATTTTCCTAGTTTTTTTTATCAGTTATTTCTCACTACTAAGTCAGTTCAAAAGTGTTGAAAGAAAATTTTTTAGGCTCATACTTTTTTTATCGCGCCATTTTAAGTTTGCATAGTAGCCGTTTTTTGGACCAAAAACAAGTTTTACGTAAATGTATCTAACTCGGTTAATTTTACAGCTATATCAAGACAAAACAAAATCCTACATCATTAGAATGACGTCTAAGATATGGTTTGCTTGCAAAGTATTATTTAAATGGTGAGAAAGGTGAAGAACAAATTAACAACTACAAACTGAAAATTAGCATAAAATACCAGTTTTAGTACTGCAAAATTAGTAAAAAGCGGAGAGTCTAAGCTCTAATTTTTTTTCTTGTGCAGATATAATATAGGACTATTTGTTGTAAAAATTTTAAGCTTGAGAAGTTTGTCCTTTTTTTGCAAAATTTTTCAAACGGCCTGGGTGATTTCTACTGGATTGACATTATAACGAAAGCACCAAATTTTGTCTCTGAACCCGCTATAATGCAAGTTCTTTACACAAGTAATGATTTCTGTAAAAGTTGCTTTTCTGCTAGTGGATTATAAACACCGAGAAAACAACCTGACCTTGCTGCACTACGAGATTGTTACTGATATACAACAGCGGTTCCCAACCTTTCCCCTATGTGAACCCTTTCCAAACTCTGAAAGAAGTTGGCGAACCCCTTGGGTATTAGGTAATAAGTAACAGGCAAAAAAAAAAAACGCGTGCACACACACACACATAGACAATAAAATTTGGGAGATTTTTATATATTTTGATGCTGCTCAATACTTTTTAATAAAAGCGAAAACATAATTAAAAAATATGGAACTACAAATATTACTACGTACCAATATGATCGTTGAAAAATGAATGCAAAACAAATTAACCAAAAAAAAAACTGTGTTCAAAAATAACCATGGATGTAAAATCACCAGAAGAACAGTTCTAAGTCTTTTTAATCCAAATGGAACAGCATTTTCGTATCGGAAAATTATCGTTTGGGCGATCTCATTAGAGTGAATAAAACCTTTCAGAAGGTTGCCACTTTTTTTTCTCGAGTGTGACTAAATAAAATTTTGTTTTGTTTTCAGGTAAAAATTTCCTATTTTGATTATTATTTGGCAATTTATCTTCTTTCTTTTTTTTTGTTCTGTCAGAAGAATATAATCAAGGATTTTAGTTTTATTTATGGAAGTTTGCGTTTAATTTATTCGGGAATTTTTGATTATTTATGACGGGAAATTTTACAGTGTATTTTTTTCTCTAATTGAAGCCTGATTGTGGAACATGAGTCACTTGACATAACTTTTATTTTCGAGGTACACCGTGAAAGCCGGGCAACGCAGCTAGTAAAGACTAAAAATAAAGCTACATATAGATAGAGCATTAAAAATATGATTAATCTGCCCTCTGATGGTCCTATATATATATATATATATATATATATATATATATATATATATATATATATATATATATATATATATATATATATATATATATATATATATATATATATATTAGGGTGGTCCTTTTTTTTTGAAGTTGCAGATATTTTACGTGACGCCCCCTCAACTTGTTCCATTGTACAAATAAATGATCCTTTCAAAATTTAAAGTCAATCCATGAATATTAACACGTGCCCCTAGGGCCCCCTTCTTTGAGTTTCGAAGAAAAAATTGCGGATTTTCTCATTTTTATGTAAAAATATTCTAACATTTTATATTTAAAGTAATTTTGAACCTCAATAGGTGCTGCTACTTCCAGACTGACCATTCTCTCACTTTCATTCTGTAAAATTTAACATGTTACAGAGAATAAAATGTACACCAATGGCTTTGGGTCAAGCGTACCGTTTTTCTGCGCTTATTCCAACCAAGCGGAAGGGGAACGTTTCTTCTCATCAAGATGGACACAAGGGATTCTATAGGCCATTAATAAATGGCCTAGGCCATTAATGAACGATCTTTGACAGCAACAAATTGCCTCATCCAGGCTTTGCGGGTGTTGATTTACAAAATTCCCTGTGTATATAATAGGTGTGGCAAATAGAGTCGCAAGGTTTCAATGCTATAAATATAAGTAATTGCAATTATATTTTAATTCACTGTTCTTTAGTTTTTAACATACCTAAATGATTATTCAATTTTCAATTTTTTAAATATAAACTTCTAAAAATCCTCGATTACTCCTAACATAAAAATATATTGTATTTTCCATAGCTAAAATATAAATTAAAAAAAAATATCCAGATCGGAACAATCTAGAAATCTATACTTTAAATTAAGTTCCTTCCATTTCAGTATATAATTCTTTATTATTATCAAATTCTTGCAATTCACAAGATTTAGAAACCGAAATGGGTACCTATCTTAACCTGTTGAACTTTTGTTTTCTACAGCTAGTCTATCACAATGCAAAAAAGCTTGACAACTGTTGATATCTGATCGCCTTTCATCACTGTTAGACAAATGCCATATTAGGGATAAAGATGTTGTTCATTTATTTACAGCTTATGTAGATGCAGTAAATTTAAATCCAAATGACCTAGTGATCAATCGTACATTCCTTAAGAGAGCAAAAAAAAAAAAAAAATCTTCGTGAGGTAAAATTATATTTCATGAATTTAAATTTAGATTTTGTAGTTATTCACTGGGATACAAAGCTGCATCCAGGTGTAACTGGAAAAAGAACGCCGACTGGATTACCGTGATAACTTCAGGTCCTAATATTAAACAGCTACTCGGAATTCCTTAGATATTTCTTCAGTTGTATATGATATCTTAGATGATAGCTCTTTATTGCTAACTGTTCTAGCTGTAGTGTTTGATACAACGACTTGCAATACCAATCGTATAAATTGTGCATGCAGTTTTTTAGAGCAAAAACTGAACGGTGATACATTACATTTGGATTGCCATCATCATACACTTGAAATCGTACTGCAGAGTGTGTCCTTAAAGAAGTTCTTGCCTTTCTTAGTTCTAGGTCAGATATTCAATTATTTAAGCGCTTCAAAATTTTGCGGAAAGATCTCCATCATTCAGAATTTATAACATTACAATCAAGTACACATACCAATTAAATTCTAAAGACGAAGTTGATGATATATTATTGTTCGTAAAAAGCGGAATTGAGAAAGATTACAGAGAATTCTCATAACTTGTAATAATATTTCCTGGTAGCTTACCCCTGAGCCACATGGGTGGCAAAAGAAATTTTTGTTTGAAAGTTTTTATATTTAGGAAACAATTTAAATTGACCTTACATGAAAAGAAAGCCCTTCAATGCTGTTTTACAAAGCTGTTTTACAATTAAATGCTGTATGAAGATATGATTTTTCTCAGCAACCCAATCGAGGCTCCTTTGAATAATATAATATGTCTGAAAAAATAGCAGCGTATAAAATGACGACAAACATGCAGCAGAAGCAGTGATTGGAAAATTCATAAATCACTTATGGTATTTAGTGGATCAACTAGTAGCTTTGTCCGTATTAGATGAAGGAATTAACTTTGAAGATAGGAAAAGACTAGTCCAAAAAATGCTTGTGATAAGGAAGACGTGTCTGATGACTGTTTAACAAATTTCAGATAACAGTAGATGATTTGGAATACTTTCTTAGTAAAGATCTTCCTCTTTATAGAATCAATTATGAGTCAATAAAACTGTTCGGGGATAAGTTACAAATACTAAAAGATTTTTTCCTATTTGATCCTAATTCACGGCAAAATGAAGGAAGCTATTTAAAGGGAAGAGAGATCGTTAAAATACTGAAAATTGTGAATGATGCAAATGAAAGAGGAGCACAATATTAATCGAAGAATTTCACAACTAATTTACCAAATATGAGTCACAAAAACAATTTATTTTACAGACCGTCCAAGACTATCGGAAAAAAATACACACTATCGAGATACATTGAGAAAAGCGTACGATTAAGGAAAGTTTCTAAAGCATCATTTCATTCTTATTCAACGTAAAATCTTTAGATGATATAAAGTAATTAAAAAGATTAATTTTAGTGATACCTCACTAAAAATGTTTTGCAAACCTAGGAGAAACGATGTACTGGGTCTGAAGTAAAAACTCGAAGATTTGTGAGAAAATTATCAGAAGTGTTAAAGTTCAACGGCCTAGGGGCACATGTTATTATTGACCGATCAAGTTCAAATTTTGCATACGTTATTTTTATTTTAGTGTCACAAAACTAGGGGGCGTCACTTGTTAAATTCCGAAAATTGTTTTTCCCATATAAATAAAGACCACCCTAATATATATATATATATATATATATATATATATATATATATATATATATATATATATATATATATATATATATATATATATATATATATATATATATATATATATATATATATATATATATATATATATATTAATTTGAATTTTTGGCATCTTGAATTCAGATTATGTTTTTCGCAATCACGAGCGTGTGTGTGTATGTATGCATGTGTGTGTAGGATATGGACGCAACCTGTAGACGGTTTTCGCAAGAAGAGCAGCGTCGTGAGGCGGCCGGTCGATGGTGGTGCTGCAGAGGGTGCTGGCGGGAAAATAAAATCAGCGTAACGCCAAAGAGTCAAATGAGAACAATAAGCAATCGTGGTTGCTCAAAAAAAAATAATAATAATAATAATAAAAAAAAAGACCAGGTAGCACTTAGCACTGGTTAAAAATACTGCGATCCCGCTTTTCAGGTAATAGGTTCAGAACCTGCTTATAAACTCAAATTTCAGAAAAAATTGTAATGAATAAATGCTTTCTGGGATTACGTAGGTCCGTTTTATCAGCTCATGACATCTTGCTCCTTGAGATGAACATGTGAGTGAAACATAACTCACATGGCCTATTTATTATCAATCGAAAACTAATTAAAATCAAAATAGTATTTTTTGGTTAAACACAGAAAAAAACAGCTAATCTTATACAACTAGAAAAATAACTCGTTAAGATATGACGGGTGAAAATTGCTATAGATTAGAACGAAGCAATTGCATGTTTGGTGATATATTGACAGTTGAAACCTTAACCCTAACTCCAGTGGATTAACCCTAAACTCCAGTATACAGCGTTCATTGTTGAACACCTTTTCATTTCTCCATTCCCCTGAAATGACACTAGTATTTTTTGGTCAATCACAGAAAAAACCAGCGAATCTTATATAACTAGAAAATTGCTCGTCAAGATATGACGGGTGAAAATTGCTTCTACATTAGAACGAAGCAATTGCATGTTTGGTGATATATTGACAGTTGAAACCTTAACCCTAACTCCAGTGGATTAACCTTAAACTCCAGTATATAAAGTTTATTGTTGAACACCTTTTCATTTCTTCATTCCCCTGAAATGACACTAGTATTCTTTGGTCAAACACAGAAAAAACTAGCAAATTTTATATAACTAGAAAATTGCCCGTCAAGATATGACGGCTAAAATTGTTTCTACTTTAGAACGAAGCAATTGCATTGTTTGGTGATATATTGACAGTTGAAACCTTAATCCTAACTCCAGTGGATTAACCCTAAGCTCCAGTAGATTGCGTTCAGTGTTGAACACCTTTTCATTTCTTCATTCCCCTGAAATGATACAGTTTTGCTAGTAAAACAGTTAAGTTACCGGATCCAGTTCAGCCTTGTCACAATAAAGTCCATCATAATTAAAATATAGTTAAACATTACCAAAACATATTATCAAATTTTCATGCCGTGGCGCGAGTTTCATCGTTGGTGACGTCAGGAGCGTTACTCGATCATTGGCTATTATATATACGAGAATTACACTGATTTCATTTTATCAAAAACTTCTCTTAAAATTCGTTTAAAATACCTTACTCACATCTCTTGGGTTTCGAGTGTTTAATAATTTTATTTTAGCTTTTATATTACCAAACCAAACGATTTATTTCCAATAAATCGGCAAAAAGCTTGAGTCTCCTACGCCTGCAGAACTCAATTTCACTAAGAAAAGTTTTTCTCAAACGAGATGCGGAATTTCTTTTATGGTAAGCAGAATCAGAACGTTTTTCCTTTCGGCGAAATATTCCAAAAATAGTCTTTCCGTAAACATATTTTGATATCAAAGGAGATGTCTCTTTTGAATGCATGCAAGGATTCATGACATTTTTAGTCATATTTTTGATGACTGAATTCAAATCTATGGAATTATAAGAAAAAATGTTGAAAGCATGTTATGTCTCTTGAAAAGTATCGCTCATTGCTAAAACAGGATTTAAGTTGCCTAAAATATGATGCTGCTTTTATATAGGACTAGTGGTACCCGCACGGCTTTGCCCGTTATAGAAAAATTAAAAGGTCTTTTGGTTCACCTGTATATTTACAAATAATGTATGGTGAATTTTCTCGCCAATTGGCTTGTACCCATGTTACGGTTCCACGTTGTGATAATTTCGTGTCTCGTCAATTGACTTGTGCCCGGGTTACGATTCCACGTTATGATAATTTCGTAACTTACTCGTGCATCTTATGATAGTTTTGTTCTTAAAATTGGAATAGAAAAAGAACCACATCGAATTTTCGAAAAATCGCTTCGAGGTGCACACCCCCATGCTACAAACTAACTTTGTGCCAAATTTCATGAAAATCGGCCGAACGGTCTAGGCGCTATGCGCGTCACAAAGATCCAGACATCCTCCGGACATCCAGACATCCTCCGGGCATCCACACATCCTGACATCCAGACAGAGAGACTTTCAGCTTTATTATTAGTAAATATATGGGAAACTTAAGAAGAGTTTTAGACAAATTGTTGCAGCTGAAGCTGTGTTTCTTTGCAGTAATACTATTCACTATAGTAATTTCGGCTTGGAGGTTCAAATGATACTTTGATTGTGTAAAAAAAACTCTGATTAGTACTTGGAAAGTAAATAGAAGAAAAATTTCGCAGTATTTGCCAATTTTTTCTATTTCTTAAATTTTTTGCCATCTATTGTACATTAGCTTTATTGTTCAAGCTTGAAAATTTGGTTTCCGCAAAAAAAAAAACAGCTCTTTAGAAAAAGGTGCAAGTCCTAAAGCAAAAATGGCTCTTCGGTATGATAATGAAAATATCAATAAAATGTGGTGGAAAATCCTAAGCAATATGTAAAGTAATTTTCCAGAAAAAGGAACATGAGAATTTGACATTGACGTTTTGCGAGAATCGCGTTTGAAAATAAAATTGTTCGTACATTTTAATACATTCCTGCTCCATTAATATTTAAATTGAGTTACTTTTTATCTACATAGAAAAATGAATTAATGGTCACTTGAAAACTTTTGATTTGAATATTTTAACTCTTGATTTGAATGCATAAAAATTGAAGTTACTTTTTAAAGGTTTTAGGGTAACAAACCCTTTTAACTTTCCAACTAACCTAAAATGGTCCATGATATTAAAAAAGTTGTCTTTGGTAGTTATCTTTGGCATTGATCACAAAGTGTGTCACACTTCACCTTACTCCCTTCCCCACTGTCACATGTCTCGCTATTTTTCATTAGCATCTTCTATCTTTACTAATATTATAAAGAGAGAGGGCGGATTTTTGTGTGTTTATATGTTCGAGGTAATCTCCGGAACCACCGCACCTATTTGAAAAATTCTTTCTCTATATGAAAGGTGCTTTCTTACTGAGTAACATAGGCTATAATTCGAAAAAAATTCGATGAATAGTTCTTTTTTTTAATTCAAATTTAGGCCCAAATTTCACGTAAATTGCCTATTATTGGCTATTAAAGGGGTGAAAATTACTTGCACATATTAATATTATATATCGTTAAAAAGGATAGAATAGCTACATACATAGGTACATACGCTCAGTTTTAATTACATAAGAATAAGATAACGCAACGATACAAATGGTTAATACTTGTCTCAAAGAAATTTCCTAAACAAAAGCAGAAGTCTTTAAGATTGCAATGCCCGTAGGTTTAACAAAAATCAATCTTCTGATAAATGGTCTACGTTGACTAGTTTATTAAAAAATATATGTTATTCTACAAAACAATGCAGGGACGAGACTGTTTTCAACTGAAAGTGTAAGTCATTTCTATTGTGAAGTACTGAGAGGTAATAAAATAAAATAATTTGTAATAACTTGAATGAAATAATTTGTAAGCAGCGAAACAATGTTATCAATATATTAAATTTTTGATTTTATGTAATTATTTAGTACGTTAACTTACGCCTACGGATTACGTTTACGGATAATACGCCATCTTCGTCGCGATCCAGTCAATCATTTGATGTACTCATATATTAAGCTCTAACAAAGTTCTTGCGGAACCCACATCTTTAAACACATTTAAATTGATGGCAAAAACTAATACTTTACTTAACTCAGTGCAATAGCTATTCACAACTCCAATAAACTATAGGGGGCGCTGTAGCCACTGTCTAATGGCGAATGAAAAAGGTAAAAAAAAAACAAATGCCGTAATTTATAACTTGCTTTGACGCTTAGTGAATGACAATAATTTTTTATCGTGTTTGCGGGAAGCTTTCTATTCTATTTTTCTGAAATTACATTACATCATAAACTGTCTGAAGCTTGTAATTTACCGATAAAAAAACACGTGGAATGGAATGTTTTACCTTTTTCTTTAGTATTGTTAATCACCGCAAGGGAGCGTATTCGAGCTCTGGAGTTGCGAATAGCTTTTGTGAGTGTTTACAAAGAGTTCTCAAGCAAACCACATGTCTTAAATATTATAATTATACCGCGGAAAAGGTGCAATATAGAACGATGGAGACATTCTAAATCAGAAAAAAAATCAGTTTTGTAGCATTTTTGATAAAACTTTAAGAGCTCAAATAGTACGAGAAGTTTTTATGTTTTAACAAGATTCTGATATAAATTTGCAACTTGTGCAACGAAAGAGAAATTTACTTAAGATGTAAAATTGTATGATCAGGTATGCTTTCGCACAGAAGAAATAAAACATATACTAACAAATACAAACAAGTTACACCTGCCTAGTTCTGATAAGATGACTTTCGATGTGCAAACAATTAAATGATTCCAACTGCGAAATAGGGTTGAGAAAAGCTGGGTTGCTTAGTTAATGACAATAAATGAAGCTGGGCCACTGTAAGACTTTCTCTTCTTTCATCCCAAACATGAATGAACTCCTCCAAAGTGAAGCGTCTTGTTATCAGAGCCATAATATAACACCAACTACAACAAACAATCGCCAAGTATCAGGTTTCAGGAAGTAAGGAGAATACAAGATTTTACATGATTCCACCAGACATTCAACTTTCTTTTTACTACTATCTTTTTATTACTGATCTAGTTTAAAGAGTGATGCAATGTAAAAGTCCTAAAAGTAAAACTATAATTAAATTTCACATTTTAACCTAAATAGAAATAGACAAAATCAGTATGGATACACTTACCATTTACAACAACGAGCTCGAGTCACTATCACCATGTCCTCCAAAACAAAATTATGAAAATCTGGAATTATTTTAATACTTTGCAAGCTGAACTTTTTTGCATGTTTTAATAAAAATGTAACATCCCTTTTTCAGCTTTTTTTCTAGCGCTGAAGCATTTTCTTAGCTTTTGACATCAAAAAAATGCTTTTCACACCAGGTATAGGATTTCTCTTAAAAGAGAGTATTTCCTTATCTTTCCCGCTATCTTTTTATTTCTAAAAATATCTGGCCGTAAACATGTTTTCGTCTCAGCAGCGATGGCGCGTTTGAATGCTTACGATGTTCGATGGCATATTTAATCCATTTTGAGAAGATTGTTTTTGATCCAGATTGCTTTTAGCTTTTGAAGAACTGAAAGCATTTCCAGTTTTTTGGAAACACTTTCCTTTCCCCCCCCCCTTTTTTTGCAGTGGCTTCTTGGAATTTGTTTAAGGTGTGGAAGTTGAAACATTTGGTGATGCAGTTGCCAAGTTTATAGTTACGAGCATTCCTTTAAGTTCTAATATGAGACATATATGCTCACTAATTTCGAGTTTGTTTTATAAACTATAAAATACAAATATTTTATGAATTATATTTTTTTTTCATACTATTGAAACGTCAAAATCTGAATATTAGCCTCAAAAAAGTTATTGCTAAAATAATCATTAAATCAAACCAAAAAAACTAAAACGAAAAAGTATAAGCCTAGTTGTTTAGAATGTTATTAAGTACTACTGAATAACTACGAAATTGGAATAGTTTTATAATAGATACACACATAAGACAAATCAAAAATTCAAAAGCAGAATAGAAGGATCAACAGTCGGGGTCCATTTCTTTTTGACCAGTCAAAAAATCCCGTAAAATTTGAATGGGCCTCGACTGTTGATCCTTCCATTCTGCTTTTGAATTTATGAGTTGTCTTTATTGATTATAAAGCTATTTCTATTTCGCAGTTATTCAGTAGTATACTTAATAACATTCTAAACTACTGGGCTTATAAATTTTTTCTTTTCAGGTTTTTTGGTTTTTACGTAGTTGGGTTTTTTGTTTTTATTTAATGATTATTTTTTATTTTACGTTTTAGTTAATTTTCATTGTTTTAGCTATTATGATTATAAGACGGTAAACTTCGCAATCTTGTCATTTTATTGAGAGAGTTTATATCGTGAAGATTATTAAGTAACTTGCGGTGATCTAAACTACTGATTATTAGTCCCTCTAGGGACCTAACTCGGCTTAAAGATACATATGCTTGACCTTTAACAAAAATGTGCGAAATTAAGTCAACCGCAGCTATATAAACAGCCTGTATAACTCATGATGACACGAGCTCGGAAACGTTGTCAGTCAAATCTTTCTCGCAAAACTAAAAAAAGCCCTCCAAGAAAATACACGTCGCGAAACTCAGTCCACTGAATCACGACAAAAACAAATGCAACATGTTTGAGATGAAAATCGAATTAGTAGACTTTAAACCAAAAATTCAGGCAGCGAAAACGCTACCTACATTTGTCGCGCTCTGTGTCGCACGCAGGTATCGTGCGACACGATCCCGAACTGACAATATAGCGACTGGTTGTTGATATGGTGAATTTCAACTACTGTCATGTGTTTAGTTACACTCCCAAGGTTAAGACAAATCGATTGACGAAAGAATCATCAAAATTGGCCAAGGCGTTTAACCTCTACAACGCCATATAGGAACAAACATCCATAGGCTCATAAACACGGAACCCTCCTTTGTGTCGTGCAAGCGCAGTCGTGTAAAAAATATACTTTTCTTTTCTTTTTGATGTCACCGCAAACTTCAAAACTGTATTTCAGAGCTTATCGTAGACCTTATTATATACCTTTTTGAAAAAATATCTTTTAAATTCTTATTTTATTATTCAAATGCACTTAACGGTATTCAAATCCATTCATTTTCTATTGGATGGTAGGAGGGAAGTAAAATACCTTACGCGAGCGAACAGGCCGAAGTAAAAATCGTCTGGGGGGAGCCCCTCGCAAACTTTTTTTTTTTTTTTCCATTGATAGGTTTTTAAATGTTACTTAAACGGTGCTCCATATTTAGACCACCAAAGGAGGCAATTTTGTCACTTAAAGAATGCTTAACTGATATTTTGAGGAATGAATCTAAAATTTCGTCTCAATTGACATCTCCTAACACCAAAAAAAAAAAAAAAAAAAAAAAAAGATCTTTTTAGTGTAAATAAAATCAGCGAACAGTTTGCTGTTTTTGTTATAAATCTCTAATTTTTTGCAATATTTTGTCACAGAAAATGTTTTATTTGGAAAAATTATATGCAATGGAACCTCGATTTTACAATGTCCGTGTCGTACATTATCCCGCTTGCGACGTCATTTTTAGTTGGTCCATGAAAATGGATGTACCATGGTTTGGAAAAATTATATGCAATGGAACCTCGATTTTACAATGTCCGTGTCGTACATTATCCCGCTTGCGACGTCATTTTTAGTTGGTCCATGAAAATGGATGTACCATGGTAATGTTAAAATTTTTTGGATTTTCCATTTCTCTTTTTCAGAAAATCTGCTTAATAAGTTTTTCATAAAACAGATAGAAATCATATTTCCTCTACAAAATCCACATATTTTTTTACAAGATAACTCTGTTTTCTAGCTGTTTGAAACTGCTCTGTCATTTTTTCTGTTCCGTCATATTGCATTTATTGCAAAAGCATCATAACTCCGAAATACATTATATTTATAAATCCGAGCCAAGAAGCAAAATTGAGATAATTGTTAGCATAAAACATGCTAAAATGAAATTGCATCTAAAAACAAGGAAAAACAAGTAAAAATAGATTGCTTCCATTGGAGTACTGTACTTGGATGTTTATTCTTCTCCGATTTTACGTTTCCCCGCTTGATGCGTTTTAAGATGCTTTAGTCTTGGGTGCTTTAGGTCGACGGAATGCGTAAAATCGAGGTTCCACTGCATACTTATCTGTAATGTCCACTCGGATTGGCCGGATTTGGCACGTAGTACATCTCTCTCTCTCTCTCTCAAAAAGAAAAAAAAAAAAACAAAAAAACAAAAAAAACAAAACATATATATATATATATATATATATATATATATATATATATATATAAAACAAGAGATACAATTTAAGACAATTTTAAAATAGAAATTCAAAGAAATTGAAAAAATCAATGACATTAAAAAACTGAAAGAATAAATACAAAAGTGTACCGTAATGTCAGCGCAAAGCTGCTAGAAACAAAAACAGTACAAACATATTCACACAAACAGTCAAAATACAAATGAAAAAGCAAATGAAAAAAGCGAGAACATCAAAATGGAAAATGAAAAAGGTGAACCCAGGACCAACACTTTCTCAAGGGGGGGATTGGTCCTAAAGTTCACAAGGCCCTTTCTGTCTAGCAAGAGGGAAGGTCCCAATAGCTTGCTACCCTCCCCGAGAGCCTACCTTAAGATAAATCTTTATCTTATTAAGATAAAGATCTAAGGTCCTAAGAATAATCTTAGGACCAATCCCCCCCTTGAGAAAGTGTTGGTCCTGGGTTCACCTTTTTCATTTTCCATTTTGACGTTCTCGCTTTTTTCATTTGCTTTTTCATTTGTATTTTGACTGTTTGTGTGAATATATATATATATATATATATATATATATATATAATGAAATTGCTGCTAATGAAATCTAGGACCAGAGGAGCAGCTCCGTCCTCCGGTGGACGGCGGTGCTGCAGAGGCCCCTGGTCCATTCTGAAAAAGGAACCGGACATCAAGGACGGTCAAATGAAAGCAATAAGCAGTCGTGATTGCTCAAAAAAAGCAAAACGAGGGCTCTAAATGAACAATCCTGGATATTTGGTGTCTCCAGTAGATCCAGGCTGCCTCCGGTCAAAAGCGACTCTAGTTTAGAATCGTCTTTGTAGTTGCATCCTTCCCCAACCCCCTTCCCCAAGTAAATGGTTAAACATGATATTCCTTTTTTAAGGAATAAAAACCGTATTTTTTTCCATTTGAATTTCTAGCTTATTGCATGCTCATCATGGTAAAAGATGTTTCTATGAATAGCAATTACTATTTATATTGGCTTTCTTTTAGATTATAGGTTTGGTGTAATTTTTGAGCATATATTGAGAGTTATTTTTCAAGGTAGAGGAAGTAAATAAAAAAGTATTTGATAGTTTTAGATGGGGTATAAGGTTGGCTCAAAATATTCATAGCGAAACAAAAGAGCAGAAAAAATGAAAATAAAACATAATTTCTTTCCTATTAGCAACTGGGAGCATTTTTGAGCAGAACTTTTACATCACGCTCTGTCAATCAAGGACGGATCCAGAAAATATTCAAGGAGGGAGCGATTGATTTCAGATACTTACGCTTTTATAAATTTCAAAAGCTCCGTCTCCCTAACATCATGGAAGATCGTCTCAAATTAAGTTTTTTTTAAGTTTGGAACTTCCATTTCTAAAAAAAGTCATAAAAAGTGTCCCATAATTGCTCTTTTTGGACTTCAATTTAAAAAACTTTCTAGGGGAGAGCCCCCGAAACCCATCGTATGTCATCTAAGATAGTTAAAAATTGAGTTTTTGAAACTTCAAAAAACTTCCTGTACAAAGTTCCGATTTCTGTCACTAAAGTGTTAAGAGATGTGCCACAATTACATTTTCAAGACGACAATTCTAAAAAAATTCCGAGGGAGAGCCTTTTTTTCATAGCATTATTGAAGATCGTTTCTAAAATTACGTTTTTAGAACTTTATACGCAAAAAGAGAGTTCATGCATCTCGGCTCAATGAGGGGGCGATCGCCTCCATCGCCTCTTCCTTGTATCCGTCCTTGCTGTCAATCATAACTTTTTCCTGAATTCGAAGCAATTTTTTGATTGAATGAGCTCAAATTTAATAGAAATGCGCACGATTATTTATTTGCAGCAACACAAGAGCTAAAGCAATGGGGTCGTTTCCAATAGTTTAAAAGTATTTTTTTCTGAAGGAACATGCTTAAAAACATACGATCTAACCATTTTTTAAATAATTTGTTTAAGTTTAATATTAAAAAAAAAAACCTAAATCAGTGATCTTTCATTGTTTACATTTCTTGCCAATGACATCACAAATGATGAAATGCCATTCTGTGTTGCCATTCACAGAGCAAAATATTTAATTTGCATCTTTACTCACGTGTATTGGCAACGATATGGTTGATAGCAAGCGTAGAGCGCAATTAAAGTTCGCTTCTTGATTATCATAACGTTGAAACGTGGTACAAAGATGCGCCAAAAAGCATCATTTGTGACGTCATCTAGACCACGCCTTCTTTGAAAAATCGTACATTTAAAAAAATTAATTAAAAAATAACTGTTGGGGAAAATGAAAGAATTTGTTTTTTTTTTTTGCTTATTCTATCAATTTCAGTGACAAAAAGTACTACTTTTGACTGAAGGAAACAACCCCATTAGCAAATGATATTTTTACTACAAATAATAAAGTAAAGCTATTTTTGAAAGACATATTTCAGCCTGATGATAGATGACAAACTAAGATCGGGAGATGTAATTAACAAAATGTAACTACGACATGTGAAGTAATAACAGCAAAACAGAATTAAACTTCTGATTAGAAATGAGGAATGGAAAGAAAAAAAAATATTAAGAAAGTTACTTGCATTAAAGCATGTATATAAATATTCTTCTTGAAAGAATAATAATTTTTCTAATTAGTTCTCTTAATTAAAAGTGACGTAGGGCAGCAATCGGAAATAATACTAATCTAGTTTTCGGCATTCGAGGAATTTAGCTTCATTGTCCACTGACTAAAGAAATCGTTGATGGTAATTACGGGCTTAGAAGCAACGCGGAGTTTGTTGCCAGTTAATCTAAGTAGCGACTGTGAGACAACGTTTGCTACCAATTTAAGTTTTGCTTGTACGTGTGGCAACGGTTAATGCAGTTTCCGAAGAACACAAGAACATTCAACAAAACGTTAATTTACAAAAAAAAAAAATAAATAAAAAAACTAATTTGAATTTTGACATCTTGAATTCAAATTATGTTTTTCGCAATCACGAGTGTGTGTATGTAGACGTGTGTGTGGGGGTATGTGTGTTTGTGTGTAGGGGGTATGTGTATGTGTGTGTAGGCATGTGTGTTTGTGTCTGTGTGCTGGCATAAGTGTGTGGGTAATTGTGTGAATGAGTGTGTGTGTGTGTGGGGGGGGGGTATGTGTATATGTGTGTAGGTATATGTGTTTGTGTCTGTGCGCAGGCATGAATATGTGGGTAGTTGTGTGTATGCTTTTTGTGTGTACGTATGTTTATGTATGTGTGTATGTGTGTGTGTATGTGTGCGTGTGTATGTATGTGTATGTGTGCGTGTGTGTGTAGTTGTGTATGTATGCGCGTGTGTGTAGGACATGGATGCAACCTGGAGACGGCTTTCGCTATAGGAGCACCATCGTGAGGAGCTGGTCGACGGTGATGCTGCAGAGGGTACTGGCGGGAAAATAAAGTGATAGGACATCAAAACAGTCAAGTGAGAACAATAAGCAATCGTGATTGCTCAAAAATCTGCTAAGTTTAAAGAAATGGTAGTTTTCCTGAGATGCTTTCTTTATACATACATTCGTCCCTCGTATAACACGGTACTTCTACAACACGGTTTCGATATTTACACGGTAGCAAATTTGCGATTATTATAACACGGTTTCGATATTGCACCGTATGAAACTTGAATTTAATGCTTCGTGGCTTTGATTCAACACGAATGTTATGTCTAAAAAAGATGGAATTTCATTTTTGTTTAATACATTCTGTTGATGGTTGATAACTCGAATAAGTTTTTACTTCGTTTTTATGAAACTAGGTTTCGATACAACACGGTACACATCCCTGGATTTACATTTTTTCTAAGTCTCGTATTACACGGTTTTGATGTAACACGATACATCTTATAACCTGATTTTTCTCATGCATATACGTAATTAGTATTAAAAATAAGTAAAAATGCTATTTTTAAAAAAAGTCTCGTATAACACGGTTTCAATACTACATGGAACGAATTAACCGTGTTATACGAGGGACACCCCTGTATTAATTTTTTTTTGTTATTTATTATCAAAATTTCATTGTGAACGGGAGTATTTATTGTACAACATACACTACACTACACTTCAGTGTCCGCCGTACCCATCACTACACGTGGTATTACTGGTTGTATAGGGCCCTCATGATAGCTATGTGTTTTGATCCATACCTTGAGCCGAGCAACAACTGATCTCGCTCCCCCAGAGATTTTGATTTGGAATGGGAAGATGGAGGACTTGGTGACCATAAACACAATCAACCTGCCCCTGTCTTCATTAGCGAGCATGGAGGATCTTTGACTGGCCTGCATCGAACCTGAGACTCTCCAGTTACGAGATCGATGCCTTACCGTTCAGACCACCGCTATTACTGTATAGTATGGTATCATTTTTCTATAGTGTTACATTTTTTAAATTATTTATTATCGAGATTTCATCGAAAACCGGAACACATTGATGCTCTAAACGTTTGTATTATCTAAAATTTTCGCATCTGATTATGAATCACTCCTAAAATGTTACTGCTGTTGTTTGGTAAAACGTGGACGGACAATATTTCTTTTTGACGATTGACTTACAAAAGCAAGATGAATATTTCACAACTAAGTACACTCTATAACAAAAAAATCGACGCACCAAGAAGGAGTGATCCGATTGAGACGAAAATTGGTGGATAGGAGGACAATGCACAGATTAGTAAATGATTGAAATCTCAAAACAATTGAATAATTTATGTCAGAGTTACAGCAACAAGTTCAATAAGGTATTGACCCACCTCTAGCCGGGATACAAGCTGAAGCACGGCGTGGCAAACACCGATAAAGCTCTTGGAAGGTGTCCTGCGGTATTTCCGGCCAAATTCGCTCTAGCCAAATCCAGTTATCAAAGGAAATGGCAGCCCAGACCTTAATGTCTTGTTGAGGGCCAGTATCGCGTGCAAAAGTGAAACCAGGATTCCCCATTTGCCCTGGGTGTCTCCAGACACGTCTTCAAAGATCGTCATGACACAGTTAGAAGCCGGATACTACGTCGATAAAGACTAGACGTCCCCAGTCGGCATCATTCAAACCTGATCGAGAAATGCATGACTGTAATTTGGCTCGGCAGTGTGTAGGCGTCAGTGGCAGGTGGCGTAACGGTCGGCACAGGCGTAGATTTCGCTGTCCCAACCGTCTGTAAATGGTCATGATGGACACTTGTGCTTGGGTTGAACGTCTGATGGCTCATAGAGATCAAGAAAAGGCAATGACAGCTGATCGGACAATCAATCTGTCATCATGATCTGTTGTGATCCTAGGTCGACAGCTACCATCCTGACGTTGAGCTCTGCCATTTTATAACCATCCTTGCTAGCATCTTTGAATCGTCACATCGCTTCGACTCAAATGACGAGCGATTCTCCGATTTGATCAACCGGCCTCATTCAATCCAATGATACGACCACCTTTAAACTCTGACAGTTGCTCGTAATGAGCACGAACCATGCGGCGAAGAATTTTTAAGTTGTTGAGAGGTAATCCGAATCGCAATCAAACCGAAAGTTGTAACAACTGTTGTAGAACTGCTCTTTATATACATCTGCTGGATGCGCAGTTTCGATGCGCTTTAGATCAAACTATTCATTCATTGGACACCAAATTTTAATCATTTGCATATCTGGTCAAAACACTCATGCATACAAAATTTCAAAGCAATCGGATGATTGCTTCTTGGTGCATCGATTTTTTTGTTATAGAGTGTACAATCATCAGTAAAAAAAAGGTCATTAATGATAAAAGAATATGAAAATATTTTCTTCAAGAATCCAATCGAAAACATTACTGTAACTCGGTTTTGAATTCACTGAAGAAAGTCCATTTGGCTTAATGAGTTAGATTTTCACATCTCGATGCTCTTCACTGGTAACGAGCATCTTTCTAAATCACAATTGATTATCGTCGACAGCAGCAAAGGATTTCTTGAAATAATGATGAACTTGGTTTTTTTTAAAGTTAAGGCAGGCGAATACCCTAATTTTCGAAAAAAATTGATTTTGAGGCTTTGAGAAATTTGAAAAGAGCTCTACAGTGTTTTTTTTCTTCTAAATCCTCAATTTTAACTTTTTTTTTTTACAAAAAAGGAAGTATTGTATTCGCGAAAAAATTTTCACTCAAAAATCGGGCTTAATTTCCATTTTGCTCACACCCGAATGAATGTTGAGTTTACTTTTCAACTCGACCACACGTGGATATATGCCTAGGAACGTACAGACATCGAAATATTTATTTTGACGATCCCCGAGTTAATTACAACGAGTTTTCTCGCGACGTCTGTATGTACGTATGTATGTGCGTATGTGTGTATGTAGGTCGCATAACTCAAGAACGGAATGTCCCAGAAAGTTAAAATTTGGTACTTAGACTCCTAGTGGGGTATAGTTGTGCACCTCCTTTTTTGCGTGCATTCGAATGCTCCAAAGGGGGTCTTTTGCCCCTTTTTTGGGGGAAATCATTGCTAATTTCGATATAAACTCAAGTTTTGTTATAATTAGTCGGACACTTGGAGATATATCGCCACTCATTTAGAGATTGTTTTTTTAATTTTTTTTAAAATCTGGTTTCAGTTTGGCCATTGTTGGTGATATTTAGAGAGTCAACTATTGAATCACATTAAAACTGCCAATAATGAGAAAATGACATGAAATTGGAGTAAAAGGAAGTCATGTGATGCACACATCAGCTCGTTTTTTTTTTTTTTTTTCAAATCAATGAATTATTGAGAAAACTAGAAGAAATTTCCTAAACTCAAATGCACTGCATAACCACGTTTTCAAAGTTTTTATTTACGCCAACAGCTCTAGCGAAAAAAGCATTACTCTAAAAACTCGAAACTTCGCAAAAAATGTCATTGAACATATTACTGTCACATAAACCTCGAAAAGCTAATGTACATGTAATGTGTGGTTTTGAAATAATGATCGATTAAACTTAAGGGGCAAAAAGCACGTTTTTCGGGTTCAAACATTCACACATAAAACCTGTTTTTAGTTTATTAATTCCAAATTGGAATGTTATATCAGTATTTGGTATCAAACGAAGAGATATGCTTAAAATTTTTTAAAAATTCCGTAAAAATGAATGTACTGGAAGTGTTAAGGAAATGGTAGTCTGTTGCTAAAAATATGGCTTTTTTATTTGTAAAAAAAACCTATTGATTTTTTTTCTCCAACAAATAAGTTGTTAAAATGTGTTATTTATGTCATATTTAATAATCGTATAACGTTTTAGAATGGCGCAATGAATATTGGAGAAAAATATATTTAGGGTGTTTGCCTACCTTAAGGAAAAATTAAAAAATAAAATGTGAGGGATTTTATCAAGAATCTGCTTTTATCCAGTTCAAAAAAATTTATATTTGTCCTAGGAGTTGTTGAACCCTACTTGACATTGGTACAGTGGAACCTCTTTAGTCCGAACTAGATGGAATTGGTCCTAGGTAGGTCACTTCATTCATAAACGTTATAAAATGGTTTATAACGTTGTGACAACAATTTCTATACGTTTATGAAACGTTTAAACTACCTAATGCTACCTGGGGCTGTGAGTTCGGACTAACAAATTGTTTGGATTACAGAACATACATGTCCTATACATAACAAAAGCAAGAACATGGCTAAAATGGATGATAAGTGCGCTTTGCTGTGCAAAATATAGTTCATTTATGTAATTAGTAGTAAACATAGAATATACACAGCTCTACAGTAAACAAAAATATATCAGTAAACACTCAATATAATTCGGTACTGTAATACTGTACTAATTACTTTAAGTTTTGAAATTCAAAAAAAAATGTAACGCTTTCAATAAAGGAACGACGTATACTGCTGTGCTAAGCAGAAAAAAATCTTATCTGCAAATTTTTATGTATCGAAATTGAGTTATCGTCAGAAGTGGTTCTTAGTAACATATTTTATCGAAATACAATGTTTTATGATCATTTGTGAATGCGAAATTTCATTTTAAAAAGTTTTAAAAAAGTGAAATTTAAATCAAATATATGGAGACATAAAACATTAAAAAGAAGTTTCTAATCTTGAGTTCAGATGCAGATACGATTTTACGACTTTTGTGCTTAGCAAGGCAGTATGCTGCCGTGCTAAGTGCGAAAGTCGTATCTGCAGCTGAGTTAAAGATTAGAAATTCCAGTTTAAAGTTTTGTGCATCCTTGTATTTGATTCAAATGCAACTTTTTCAGAATGTTTTTAAAAAATATTTCCCATTGGCTAATGACCATAAAAGATTGTTTTTTGGTGAAATACAAGGGGGGACACGAAAGAAACAGGACTAATGGTGCGATGCCAATCCTAGATGTAGAAGAATGTTCTCCAGCTAAATGGCTCAAGTAGATGGCTCAGCTGTGCAAGTGGTATCAGTTTAGTTGGTAACGCCTGATCGTAGTGTTGGTTTTCTCAGGTGTTGTTGCTTTCCGCCTGCGAACTCATTATGGCAGATTTAAAAGAACAAACTGTAAGCTTGAAATTTTGCTTCCTGCTCTAAAAGTCGCAATGGAATAGGTTTCTAAATGCTTCAAAAAGCTTTCAAGAACGATGCTATGATCCGTACACAAGTTTTCGAGTGGTTTGGGCGCTTTAAACGTGGTAGCATGAATGTCGAAGATCATGCTCGCTCTGAACTCCCTTCAATGTCTAGAAATGATGAAAACGTTGAAAAAATCCGCCAAAAAATCAACGAGAGTCGTCGTCTTATAATTGACGAAACTTTAGAAGAAATAAGAGTGAGTAGGAGCTCTCGCAGGCGATCGGAAGAATGGTTTCTTCATCATGATAACGCTCCCGTACACACAGCCTTCATTATTAACCACTATTTGGCTTCTCAGGGGTGGCCAGTCGTTCCTCGACCTCCCTATTCACCAGACCTAGCAACCTGTGATCTTTTTCTGTTCCCGAGGACGAAAAAAATTCTGAAAGTGAAGCGTTTTGATGATGTAGAGGCTGTAAAAACGGGCACTGGACATGGTCAAAGTTAAAGAGTTCCAGGAGGAGCTTCTAACAGGGGAAAAAAAGAATTAACAAGTGTATTGCATCTAAGGGCGAGCGCTTTGAAGGAGATGAAAGAAATTTTGTGAATAAACCAATGTATAAATATTTTAGAACAAAAATCCGCTTATTTTTGGGTCCCCCCTCGTATGTGACAAAGAACCACTTGGCACTCGTAACTTAATTTCGATAAAAAGTGCAGATACATCTTAAGTGCTTAGCAAAGCAGTATTATACTTCAAACACTCTTGCTGACCAGAGCTCAAAACTATTATTTTTTACAGTACCTACATTTAATCTCTGCGGCGGCTTTCTGATTGGAGGACGTTCGATTTATATGGACTTGGATAAAAGAGGTTCTACTGTATTATAAATTACAAATTTTGCATTTTAACTCAGCCATAATATTAAACACATATTATACTTCTACAAATTACATTCTGGAAAACATCACCATATGTTTTTCAATAATTATATAATTGCCTTACTGACAGAGCTTATTTTTTTTTTTGCTACTAGTCATTTCACATTGCCTCAAAATGACAATTTGAAGTTGTAACTGTTCTGTTATTAACACCATCACATATATCTTATAGCTAAGTCACTAATCGAGTAACGCTGACGTCACCAACAATGAAACTTGAGCCAGAGCATGATAATTTGACATTATTTCTGACACTGTTTGACAATGTCAGCTGTGTGACTTATAAGTCTAAAATTTTAGGAGAATAAGAAATCGAAAAGGTAGTCAACAATGAATGCTATTTAGAGGAGTTTAGGGTTAATCCACTGGAGTTAGGGTTAAAATTTCAACTACAGTGAAACCTGTGTAAGTTGACCACTTGCGGTGCACTACTTCAGTGGTCAACTTAAACAGGTGGTCAACTTACAAAGGTTGATTTATATGTAAAAGGGCTAATTCCGTGCCTGAAAAAAGCGGTCAACTTGGACAGGTGGTCAACTTACAAGGGTGGTCAACTTCACAGGTTTTACTGACCAAAGTATCATCAAACAGGCAATTCCTTCGTTCAAATGTAAAAGCAATTTTCTCCCATCATACCTTGAGGGATGAAAACTCTGTTCTGAAGTTAGTCAGCGTCGTAGTTTTTAATGATACTTTGCAGGGGCGTGCACAGAAATTTTAAGGCCCGTATTTTTTACCCCTACGTCTCTACATATATTTCACCCCTCATTTTAAAAACCTCGGGCAACCTTCAGGCTCGGGCCCGGGCTAACAGGTATCCCTTCTCCCCCCCCTGTGCACGTCCTTGATACTTAATACCAATGTTTTAAAAGCTTTTACGATGTGTCAAATTGATATCACTAATTTACATGACACATTGTATTGATAGTTAAGTTACTTTCTTCAGTTTAATTTCTATTACACTAAATAATGAGATGATTCATAATTAAGTAAAAAAAAAATATTTGTCACGTGAAATGAAATTATTGTAATTATTTGCTTTATTTCATTCTTTGATTAAATAAATAAATAAATAAATAAAATAATAAAATAAATAAAAAACTAAGATGTATAATTCTCTAGGATTTCGAGGGAAATATTTATACTGTTCCGAAAACTCAGAATGGTAATATTACCTGAAACTGACATTCGCCAGATATAACTGTATGGATTATTTCTCCGGAAATATCCGGAAATAGCGATCTTTTATAAGGGGGTGAACAGTTTCAACAAAGCAATTGATCTTGATTCAGATTATATGTCAGCGAAAGACTGATTCAGACGAGCCTGAGGCCAGTTGCTCCTCGATTCTCTTGAATTTGTAACAAATGGATAAAGTGACTAATGTTCTTTCAATAAAAACCTGGAGCAGCATCTTGAAAGTGAACATCTGTAGCTCTTCTTAAAGGTCCACGCTTAAGATGGATGCATGTGGACGTGTAAGGATTTTGTTTCAGCTTCTTTAAAGTTGTGACTCAGGTAGAGATGTAAAATTTCCGAAAATTTTGAAGTGGTCGAAAAAAACCGGTTTTTTACCGGTTTTTTCTGGAAAAATTGAAAAAAAAAGGAAACATTGAATTTTTTATGAATAAAAATAGGGTTTCTTAATAGCTCTGTGTTTTTTGGAGTAAAGGGTTAAGCATTGAAAAATATATGCGATCCACACATCCTGTTTTTCTGATTGACAGAAATACACATAAAGGTAAGTTAAATTAGAAAAAAACAACAACCCATTTTTGCTTTGTAACTGAGAGCTTTCTTGGTCAACACCAGAAATAAATCGTAATTCAACCAATAAAAATGGATAAGATATGTCTCATCATAACAATTACATTTTCTGTTTTAGATTGCCTTTGAAACTTGAAATAATAATTGAAATTATTGACTTTCAAACATGAACGATAGTATTCGTAAAATACACCGCCAGCTCAGTCATTCCATCCGAGGACTGCAGTTTCGAGCTTTTTAGCACTCATCAGCCCAGAATAGGAAATAATTGAGCTGGAGGCGGAAAACCGCTTAAAAGAGTCAAGAGAGCCAAACAAACTGGTAGCTAATGTAGAATTAGCACAATAGACGAGTGACCGCAGCAATGGTACGGTTCAACTCAAAGATTGAAGGCAAAGCTAGGTATTTTGCAGTAAGTTACCGCCAGGGAGCCATTGCACATCAACGAGGTACGGCGAGACATGCCGTATCTCACGATGAGCAAGGCTCGCACATAAAGGGGTAAACTCCCAGCTGGGCTGACGCCTAGCACGGACACCTACCCCGGCGCAATAAGTATTAAAACCGTTCGTGGCAACCAGACGACTATCGACCGCCGCACTCAGCCGTGCGGGGGGCCCGCTTCGTGGACCCCCCCAGATGGTGAAACCTAAGGCTACTAGCTACGAGGTGGGGTGTGTGTGGAAAAAAGTAAATTACCACCTTAAACCAGGGCTAAGGCTGGCAGTGTATTTTATGTATTTCCGCCTTAACCCTGACTTAGCGCGGTAACTTACTGCAAAATGATTGATATTGTTTGAAAGAAAAATAAGTATGATTTCCCTTCCTTGCAATGTAACTTTACTGTCTGAAAATAAAAGCAATTGAGTTATGATTTTTTGCAATCCAGTCTAAGTCCAAATCAAAACTAAATTGGTTTTTCTTTTTTTTCCCCCAACAGAAACCCCAAACCAAAACTGTGTAATGGTTTCTAAAGCTGAACCAAAACTTAAACTAGAGTTTTTGTTAACTATGCGGCCGTGCTAAGAACAGTAGTAAAAGTAGTCATACCTGCACTTTTGAAACAAAACTGAGCTCTTATAACCAAGTTGTTCTTTGTTTCGTATTTATGTTTTAGGGTCATTTGATCAAGAACTATTTTTTTGAAAAATTCTGAAAAAAAAAAAAAAAAAGACATCTGAATGGAAGAGCCAAACTTTAAAACACAATATCTCAGCTTGAGCTGAACCGCAGATTCCACTTTTGCGCTTAGCAAAGAGTGGGTGCCGGCCAAAAAAAAAAAAAAAACCTCCGACAAAGTTTGCAGCATCGTATGGAAGTAAAGTAATGTTTATGTATTGTTTTTGAATTTTTCTTACAATTTTAAGCTAAAGACCTGCTATTTTACATGATATCAAGTGCTTTTGCAATTAAAAAAAAAAAAAAAACTTAAGAAACTCTGCTACTGGGCGCCACTTTGCTGGGATTTGTAAGTAAAATTATTCAAAGTAACTTTCAAGACAAATATTCTCTATTTTAGACTGTTCCAATCCTGTTTTAACCGTGTTATTGTACATTTTGGTATAAAATATCAGAAAAGCTCTTAAAGTTTAATCCAAAATTAAGAAAAAATACTTATAAAAATCCACGTAGATTAAATTATTAGCTTTGTTTGAAGTTATCTTGTCTTTAAGGGTAACTTTGAGGATTGAGATGAAAAATAAATTATTTTAATCAATGTAGAACAGTTTTATTGGAACAAAATAAAATTTTTAACTTGTTTAAAAACTCACCTTTTGCACTTCACAGTATCACAAGATTATTATTTATAACATTGCATTGCAATGAGCGCTTTCAACAACTTCAAGAATAGCTTTCAATCAGTTCTTTCTTAGTTATTGAATGACGCAATTAATTCTGCATTATATCGCTATTTTTTTTTTGTGAAACAAAGATTATAAAACTTATTTCATAACTTTTCATTCGAGTGCAGCTCTGGGCCTTCATTTTTTTTACAATGTCAAATAAGGTAAAATAACTGAAAATTTGCAGATATAACGTGAATGGTTTAACGTTGCCCTCAATGAATGTAGGGTCATTCCATGTGACGGAACGGGACATTTGGAGTAGTTTTTTCACTAGAGTTTGTTTCATAAATACAAATAATTCAAGCTAGAAATTTTGTTTTATATCATCAGTAAAGATTTATCAGTAGAGCATCAAAAGTTGGTCATTTTGAAGAAAATAATTGAACAACATGCAATATAAAATGCCTGTGATGGAACGGGACACATACGAGTCCCGTACCGTCACAGACATTTTATTGCATATTCTTCCATTGTTTTATTTGAAAACAATAAATTTTAATGTTGTATGTAATTCTTTTGACAATTGCTCTCTGTTGTTATCAAAAATAAAATTTCTAGCTTGTTTTATTTCTTTACTAATAATAAAGCTGAAAGTCTCTCTGTCTGGATGTCTGGATGTCTGTAGGATGTCTGGATCTCTGTGACGCGCATAGCGCCTAGATCGTTCTGCCGATTTTCTTGAAATTTGGCACAAAGTTAGTTTGTAGCATGGGGGTGTGCACCTCGAAGCGATTTTTCAAAAATTCGATGTGGTTCTTTTTTTATTCCAATTTTAAGAAAAACAAAGTATCATAAATTACGAAATTATCATAACGTGGTACCGTAACATGGGCACAAGCCAATGGGCGAGATACTAAATTATCATAACGTGGAACTGTAACATGGGTACAAGCCAATTGGCGAGAAAATTCACCGTACATTATTTGTAACTATACAGGCGAACCAAAAGACCTTTTAATTTTTCTATTACGGGCAAAGCCGTGCGGGTACCACTACTGCATTTATAAAACAAAATATACTGACGAAACTACTCCTAATGTCCCGTTTCGTCTTATGGAATGGCCCTGTATTGTTAGCGTATAAAAGATTCGAAGTCAAACAATTTACTTTAACAAGCCTTCCCAAACGCTGACATAAAAGAAAATTTCTCCTTCAAACCACGCATTTGCTGAAATTACTTTTCTAAAAATATTCTTTCCAAGTACACTTTCTCTTCAGTTCTATCAAGTAAAAATTTAATACGTATTTTAAATGCAAATCAAGTGATGAAATATTTCACTTCAACATGCAGGTTTATTTTTCAAAAATAGGTGACACATTTGTTTCAAAATATATCATAAATTTAAATAGATATAAGCAGAGCCTTCTGATGTTTTACACTTCTCCTATTAACCTAGTTCCATAGTATCTTCTCTTTCGCAAAGCATTGATCGCTTTCTGTTTCCGAATTGGGTCAGACTTTCTTTCAGGTAGCTATTTCGGTTATCTCTTTAATGAAATGGAGTTTGAAATTAGTTTTTTTCATACAGACAAACTAGATAAACTTAGGTACTCAATTACACTATCTTTTCTCCGCCTTAAAATCTGTAAAACTTGATTGAAACTCTAAGATGTAGCTTAGATGTTGTTTCTTAAGGAAAATAAGAGAAGCGGAATTTGTGTAGTTTCAATGCTGTCGGATTTTTTTTTTTGCAATTAATGTGTATGCAGAGAAAAAATATCTTATTTATTTCTCTGGCATAGTACTTAGGAGTTGATTTTTTCATTGACATCCTTAGATAAACTTCTTGCAGTCTTGCTTTAATTTATATGTTGAAAAAATATTTTCTGTCTGTTTATGTATGATTTCTTACTGAACTTGATTTTATTAACTAAAGAAGTCCTTAGCCCCAACAGAATGAAACGAATCTCATTCATCCGTTTATACACAATGAAGAGGAGAGATTCGTTGCAATATATATATATATATACACAAAGAGAGAGACAGAGAGGGAGAAAGAGGAGAAATTTCTATCTACTGTAGAAAATAATAAAATAATTTTAATGAAAAAAAAAAAAAAAAAAAAACGAAAATTGATCACATAAAACATGGCAGAAAGAAAAAGAAAAAGTATGGAGGGTAGATTCATAAAATCATATGCTGGGTTCAATAAGCAAAAATAGCAACAGGTGTATTTTTACAAGCTAAAGCAGATATTTTCTTCAGCCCTATTAAACAGATACTAATCCCTTGGACATATACTAATGAAATAAATGCATTTCCGCACTGAATAGAGCCTATTTGTACCTGCACTGACAGAAATGAATTGCAGAACACAAAAAGCAAAGATTCTGTCAGTGGTTCTTACTTTCTTGTGATTCCCAATTATATTGAAGACATAGTACTACACGAAGTATAGTATAGAAGATAGTATTGGAATCATGAAAACTTTCAGATTCCGATGGATTTACATGCTTTAAGGATGCTGTGAATACATTTTGATCATTCTTCTAAAATGTCGATGTGTGTCTGTGTGGGTGAACAGTTTTCCCAGGCATTCTAACTTAAAAAACAATGCGAAGAATTAAAATAAATCCAGCATCCTTTATAGGAGTTAGCATTGATTAAGTTCTGGCTTTAGTTGTATCAAAGGTGCGGCGCAACCGAACGTACTTTTCTGTAACCGTGACTGGTGTATCTGAAAAAGTATTTCACGCATTCGTTAAGAGAAAAAAGTGCTGATGAGTCTTTACGGGAATTTGTGTCAATTGGGTATTAGCGTCTGTTACTTTGGGGCGTAATCGAACGTCAAGCATTTTTGTCTGCAAGCGTTACTTTTTTCTTTTACACAACACAAGGTTTCAAACAAAATTAGGTATATTCAGTAAGTTACGGCCCTATAGCAAGGGCTAAGGTAGAAATACATGAAATACACCGCCAGCTCAGGCATCCTAGCCGAGGACTGAAATTTCGTGTTTATTAGCACTCATCAGCCCGGCATAGAATGTGACTGAGCTGGAGGTGGAAAACCTCTTTAGGAAGCCAAGAGTGCCAAATAAACTAGTAGCTAATATAGGATTAGCACTAACCAGACGAGTGACCGAAGCAATGGTTCGGTTAAACTCGAAGATTGAAAGCAAGGCATGGTATTTTCAGTAAGTTACCGTCCTATAGCAAGGGCTAAGGCAGAAATACATGAAATACATCGACAGCTCAGTCATTAGTGCTAATAAGCACGAAACTGCAGTCCTCGGCCGGAATGACTGAGCTGGCGATGTATTTCATTTATATCTGCCTTAGCCCTTGCTATAGGGCGGTAACTTACTGAAAATACCATGCCTTGCCTTCAATCTTCGAGTTGAACCGAACCATTGCTTCGGTCACTTGTCTGGTCAGTGCTAATTCTATATTAGCTACTAGTTTGTTTGGCACTCTTGGCTTCCTTAAAAGATTCTCCACCTCCAGCTCAGTCACATCCTTTGCCGGGTTGATGAGTGTTAATAAGCACGAAACTTCAGTCCTCGGCTGGAATGACTGAGCTAGCGGTGTATTTCATGAAAATTAGGTGTACTTGATCATTTCAACTGGAACAGATTATGAGTAATTGTTGGCATAAATTTTGCAATCGAACACTATGAGCGCTTCGCTATGAATGTGGCTGCTTTGTCGCAAAAAGTAATTTGAGGACAAAAAAGTATGTATGTATATACAGTTGTAACTTACAGGGATATGAAAGTTAAATAGATTTAAGTCGTTTAGATGGTAGATAGATTTTAGTGGAACTAATCACTCCGGCAACCTGGCGTAGTCGAAGTATATACGTAACCGCTCTTGCTTGAATAATATTACAACATATTTAAAAATTGGATCCCGACTGGGAACTTGTAACGGTTATATTTTGGTACTTATTGCTCCAAAAGATGGGTAAGCAATCAGACATTTGTCTCGGTAAGTAACCCAGACTGTGACGTTTGTAAAACCAACACAAAGTTCCAACTAATATTGTTATGCAGATGGATGTTGATAAAAATTATGCTGCAGCCTAAAGTTGTTTGCTTTGAGCTTGAGTTATACATTTAACAAAATATTGTAACTATTCACAAAAAAGTGAGATTGCAAATGGCTTCTAAGTAGGAACTAGTGATGAATATGTTTTTAACACAGTTACTTTTTTTTCCTATGTTTTTAGTACAACGTAAAGAAATATCATTTCATCACCTACCTAAGCAACTGATAAGAACTGTATTTTCACTTTTTATTTTCAAACCGCTTAATGTAAACTATATATTTGAATGCATTTAACATCAACTATTTTTTGAGCAATCACGATTGCTTATTGTTTTTACTTGACTGTTTTTGGCGTTCCTCTGATTTTATTCCCCCCCCCCCGCATAGTGAGTCGGCCGCCTCACGATGCAGCTCCTCTAGTGAATTGCTGGGCGGTGGCGTTCATGTCCTACAGACACATGCTTACATACACGCATAGACACCTACACACACACACATACCCACAGACCACAGACATACCCACAAACACACACATACACACAGACCACATACGTACCCACAAACACACACGCCTACATACACACACACATACCCACAAAAACACACACCTACACACACACACACACTCGTGATTGCGAAAAACATAATTTGAATTCAAGATGTCAAAATTCAAATTAATTATTTGCTTTTAAAATATTTTCAGAGAATTCTTTCCGCTATAACGTTAAAGATTTGATCATGTATTTCCTTATTAAACTAATAAAACAAATAAACTTTGATATAAATTTCATCTAATATTTAACAAAGCATTGGATATGTAGTGAAATTTAAAGATAAAATGAATTTCTTGTATTCTAAATTAACATAAATTAAAATCCAATTTTGTATTTTGAGCTTCTTTTGTCTTTACTCAAGTTACAATCTTCTTTAAGTTATAGCGATCTATGAAAATTACGAAAATTAGCATTTGGAATATGGAACTTTTCATATTCATCTTTCAGTTTATTGAAAGAAAATAAATTACAGAAATTACCCAACGACGCTCGCGTGACGAATTTCCAAGCACGAAAGTTTGGCATTTTTTCATTACGATGCGGAGCAATTAGTGCTGATTGCATCTCCGAGTTAGGCAAGCGTTAATTAACACCTTTCTATTTTCCTTTTAAGAAATGCTTAATTAATTTTTCCCATAAATGATATTTTGTTCTCAGATTAGGTATTACGCACATTACAAGAGATTAAATTCGGGGAGCATCAAATTAATTATGCACTGTCAGTAAAAATCGATATAAACAGTGTTATCCTTTCTATTTAGGGTTTTGTGAATAATATCGGTGTATTGCATGTAGCATCGAAGAGTTTGAAATAGGCATGTTGTTAACGAACGTATTCATAGTGCATAAGTAAAAAACAGAATAAGAGAATAAATAAAGAATTGTTTTTAGCTTGGAGGAGCGTTTCAGACCGAGGAATTATACTTAAGAGTAATATACAAAATGCAAAAGGATTCTATAAATGGGCAACAATTTGTGCTCATGGAATTTTAAGACAGAATAAAATGTCCAATTGCAAACAGATTCTTTGAACGGGAACTAATTTGTGCCCGTGGAGTTTTAAGAAAGAGTAAAATATACAGATGCAAGTAGATTCCTTGAATGGGCGCAATCATTTGTGCCCATGGAATTTTAAGACAGAGTAAAATGTCCAACTGCAAACAGAGTTTTTGAATGGGAGTGCATTTGTGCCCATGAAGTTTTAAGAAACAGTAAAATATACAGATGCAAACAGACTCCTTGAATGGGCGAAATCATTTTTGCCCATGAAATTTTAAGACAGTGTAAAATGTCCAAATGCAAACAGATTCTTTGAACGGGAACTAATTTGTGCCCGTGGAGTTTTAAGAAAGAGTAAAATATACAGATGAAAACATACTCTTTGAATAGGCGAAATCATTTGTGCCGATGGAATTTTAAGAAAGAGAAAAATGAACAAACACAAATAGATTATTTGAATAGACAATCACTTTTTGAGTCAGGGAATATTGTTAAAGACACTTTTTAGAGAGCAGTGTTTCTCAAGTAATATTCCATGGGCGGATCCCTGAGTTACATGTAGATCATTGAACGAATCAATGAAACTTACTGCTTTCATTTCAATTAGTCACTAAAATACCGTTAAATATAAGGTTTGAATGAAGTTTTAATAATTATTTTAAGAATGAGTAGCAGATAAAATGTCAAAATGAATTATAGATTGAAAACGCATTTATAGTAACTGTAGGATCTTGGACTCTGTCAGTACAGTAATATGAAACTCATAATAGAAACAACATAGGATTCAACCCTGTAGAAAAAAATTAAAATAAATGGAGATAGAGGAATTTTCTGCTGCAGGTTATGAGATAAATGCTCTCCAATTGTTATGGATAGCCGTGTTGGCACTTTTATCACTTGCGATTCCATATACGTGCGAAACAGGGTTCTCAACTTAGATGCCAACAAAAAAAATTACCGCAAAAATTATGATGTTAAACTTGACTTGAGGATTCAACTTTCATCAATAAAACGAAATGTTGGGTATTCGTGCGGAAAACAATTCTTTCAACTCATCTCATTAAAATTTAAGCTTTAAAATATATTGTTTGAATGTTTTATTTCAAGAAATTATTTTTGTTACTTTTTCCAGTTACTTAGAAAAAAAAAAAAGAAATAACCTTCGTTTGATTGCAAATAGACTGTTTCTAGAATGTTACATTCGTACTATACTGCAGAAGAAGTACAAAGGGCTCCAAGAAAAAATCAACTTTTAAAAGTATTCCACTTCTTCTTCTTTATCTTCTTTACTAATAATAAAGCTGAAAGTCTCTCTGTCCGGAGGATGTCTGGATGTCTGTAGGATGTCTGTGACGCGCATAGCGCCTAGACCGTTCGGCGGATTTTCATGAAATTTGGCACAAAGTTAGTATGTAGCATGGGGGTGTGCACCTCGAAGCGATTTTTCGAAAATTCGATTTTGTTCCTTTTCTATTCCAATTTTAAGAAAAAAATATCATAAGATGGACGAATAAATTACGAAATTATCATAACGTGGAACCGTAACATGGGCACAAGCCAATTGGCGAGATACGAAATTATCATAACGTGGAACCGTAACGTGGGCACAAGCAATTGGCGAGACAATTCACTACACATCATTTGTAAATATACAGGCGAACCAAAAGACCTTTTAATTTGCTATTACGGGCGAAGCCGTGCGGGTACCACTAGTTACTAATAATTAAGCTGAAAGTCTCTCTGTCCGGAGGATGTCTGTAGGATGTCTGTGACGCACATAGCGCCTAGACCGTTCGGCCGATTTTCATGAAATTTGGCACAAAGTTAGTTTGTAGCATGGGGGTGTGCACCTCGAAGCGATTTTTCGAAAATTCGATGTGGTTCTTTTTCTATTCCAATTTTAAGAACAAAAATATTATAAAATGAACGAGTAATTTACGAAATTATCATAACGTGGAACCGTAACATGGGTACAAGCCAATTGGCGAGAAAATTCACCATACATTATTTGTAAATATACAGGCAAACCAAAAGACCTTTAATTTGCTATTACGGGCGAAGCCGTGCGGGTACCACTAGTTACTAATAATTAAGCTGAAAGTCTCTCTGTCCGGAGGATGTCTGTAGGATGTCTGTGACGCGCATAGCGCCTAGACCGTTCGGCCGATTTTCATGAAATTTGGCACAAAGTTAGTTTTTAGCATGGGGGTGTGCACCTCGATGCGATTTTTCGAAAATTCGATATGGTTCTTTTTCTATTCCAATTTGAAGAACAAAAATATTATAAAATCAACGAGTAATTTACGAAATTATCATAACGTGGAACCGTAACATGGGTACAAGCCAATTGGCGAGAAAATTCACCATACATTATTTGTAAATATACAGGCAAACCAAAAGACCTTTAATTTTTCTATTACGGGCGAAGCCGTGCGGGTGCCACTAGTATCAAATAAATTACGAAGACGCAGAGAAGAAATAAGATGTTTAATGTTATTCAACCGGAACAATTTACTGTGCAGTTTATTACTAAAGTAAACTAACGTACAGCTAGTAAATTTAAGATATTGTTAAAAAAAATATTTCCATTAACTGTAGTTAATGTTCCAGGGTCAATTCCGAAAATAAAAAAAGAAAAACTCATATAAATATATGCTCCAAGAGCTTTTTTTCGTGGGAAATGACGCTTGCATTCAAAAAAGTCAAATGAATGAACAAATAAATATAGAAAAAAAAAAACATTGAGAATTTTGCGAATAGAAAAATGGAAATATCATATTTTCAAGCCAAGAAAATTTTTTTTGATTTATGCCCGAAGTATAGAAATTTTCAACTTTTACGCTTTGCGTGAGAGAAAAATTTTCAATTGCAGAAAAAAGAACGATTTCTTTTTATAGAAATCGAGCCATTTTTCCTTGTTTCCTCTCCCCTAGAGTTATTTGTCAGCAGTGAATTAGAATGAGAAAAATGGTTTTTATATTTTTCCAATACCATGGCAGTATACTTCTCCTAATGATTTCACTTTTTTTTTTAGCCATCTGACACATTTCAGTTTTCTCAATATTGAATTTCATGACTTTTCCTTCGATTTTCTCTTTATTCTTATTATAAATTTTCATCATATATACAGTGTACGACGGTTTCTACCGCCACGTGTGGCTTAAACCTAAGTATTAGAGATGTACTGACCTACAAAAAGCAATTAATTTATATTGATTATGTATGTCTGTTTCTGATGAAATAACATAAACTGCCAACTGACATTAATGAAATTTTGAAACCAACCGTAGATTTTATTCTCAGGTTGTGCAAAAATTCCGGACAAAAATTTTCAACTCAGATTATAGATTATAGGGACTTATAGGATCACAAATTTTCTCTCTCATTATGAGAAACAAAAAAATATTGTAATCATTAACGAAAGTAGGTAAGGAAATTCAAACAGTTTGTATATACAGTGCTGGCCACATTATTAGACTAAAGAATTTTTTTTTGTTTTTTGTACACTATTTGTATTAAAATACTATTTATTTTACTGTTAAAGTACAGTACATACTGTACACTGATTATTACGTTATTTTAGCATAATTTAATGATTACAGGTGGCAGCACCGTCTGCTTTGTTTATAGTCTTTGTTTCTACCAGGAACATAACTTCAATCAGCTTAAACAGTTCACTCGTTCTTTTTATTAGTGTGTTCTGTTATTTTTGGAGTTAGTTTTAAGTAATTAGTGAGTATGTGTATGCGATTATATATAATAGTGAGTATAAACAATTGTTTACCTCCTTTTTTAGAAAGTTAAGAAAAGGTGAAAACCTTGTGAAAAGTATGCCAAAATGACTAAAAATGCTCATCAAGAACAAGGGAATGCATACTAAATATTAGATAATTACTTCACTGTTCGTTAATGTGTCTATAGTTATGTAATCAATAAAGAATTTGTTTGAAAACAGTCTTAGTCTAATAATTTGGCCAGCACTGTATAGGGGAAAGGGGACACATGTGAGCACGGGGCATATGTGACTTTTTATAACTTTTCTTCAAAAAATTGTCCTTTTCGATTTATCTTTTGAAAAATTACATTTTGTGGAAAAGGGGGCACATGTGAACATGGTATGTTTTATTAGGATAACGTCAAGCAGAAATTCTTTAAAATTCTCAAGTAACGGTAGTACCAACCCTACTTCTTAACCAAACTTTAAGAGCAAGGAGCCAGTTTATATTCCTGTGGTAACAGGTTCTTTGTTTTAGCAGATGCTGATGTACTTTCATCACTGTTTTCTTCGTATAAAATAATGTTTTAAACTACACTGCTCAAAACAATTAGGGGAGCAATAAAAAATGTGAAGAAAACCGTGCGAGACAGCCACATATTGGCAAACAATGGATAGTACACACGTATCAATGCGCAATACAGAAAAAAAAGGTAAAAAAAATGGAATTACGCTTTAGTTCTTGGAAAATATGGAAAAAAACATGAATAGATTATCTAGGGCAACAATTTGGCTATATGAAAACGATGAAAAAATATACTGTTTAGACATGATGCATAAGTTTTAATAGGGAGTATGGTCTCCTCGAACAGCTAAGACTGCTGCCATAGGCGGATTTACGGGGGTGCCAGGGGGTGCGCCGCACCCCCAAAATTATTGGCGGTGTTTTGAAAAAAATTAGTTTAGTATATTTCACTCAGAAACGCAGTTGAGGAAAAAAAATCATAGCTGATTATACTAGTAAATTTACTTGAATCCACTGTATCACCACACGTCGCTAGTGCAAGAAAAACATAACTGTGCTCATGTTAAGAATTAAAATAATTTTATCCATTTGCAAAAAAAACCTAATAAATAATTTCATGCAAATAAAGAAACTTCTCAAACAATTTATTGTTCAGTGCTGTGTTATTTATAAACTAATTACTGTACATTCGTGATTAATTACTGTACATTCGTATAGTAATTGTATGTTCTGTAATTGGGTATTTATTCGTATACCAATACCAATTCTTCAATTTTAAAACAACAATGGCTAATAAAGTGCAAAAAAAAAAAAAAAAAAAAAAAAAAAAAAAAAAAAAAAAACATGGCTATTGCGAGAAACTTTATCAATAAAATCTACACCGAAATCAACCGAAAACCAACATTTTTAAGATGAATTTTCAAAAATTTTTGAAGGAGGACTCCCGTACATTTTGCTGCAGTGGTGCATCCAGGGGGAAGGGGGCACAAGACTGGTGACCCTCCCCACAAAATGCTGAGTAGATGTTTGAAAAATATATTCTTTATTTTTGAAGAGAAGAAATGATCTCATTTTGGGAAAACGCAGTTATTTTACGAAAAAAAAAGAATGTTGGGAAAAAATCTTAATTTATCTTTCAAAAAGAAATATTGACATTTAAATTTTTCAACAGCTTCAGATTATTGGCGGCGAATCGTGTGCCTCCCCCCCCCCCCTCCTGGTACAATCCTCTTTCTTTCATATCTCCCCCCTCCCTTTTTTTTTTCATTTTTTCTATCTCGTTTTCATTTTTCCTATTAGTCCTAAAAAGTTTTCTTCTCCAAAGCCCTTTCTTCAGCCAAAATTGTTACAAAGTACCTCAAATTTCGTTTCTTGGGCTTCACTTTCGCAAAATTTCCAAGAAAGATCTTCTAACCACCTAAATGCATCGAAAATCGTTTAAAATTGCGTTTTTGGAGCTCCAGTTTTAAAAAACTGCAATGGCCCTAACGTTACCAAATATGGTCTCACACTCATGTGTTTAAGACTTCAATTTTGGAAAATATTCGAACAAGGGCCTCCGACCCCTTTTCTCTAATATCATTGAAGAGTGTTAATACTTTGGTTTTGAAAACTACTATTTCGAAATATTTAAGTGGAAGAATCTTTTTTTTTTAATACCATGGAGTATTGCAGAAGAACTTCATTTTTAGGACTTCAATTTCGAAAATTTTACAGGGGAGAGCTCCAGAACACCCCGTCCGGTAACAGCAGCAAAAATTGTCCTCCGTAGTATTTTTGGAACTTCAATTATGAAAAGTTAAAGCGGTAGCGTGGGGAAGGTGTTACGTATTTCTATCTGCTTTTCAAAAAATCGATTGGAGACAATCTGTGAGTCTCATTCCTAACCCAAACTATAAATATGGACTATAATCACATTTATAAGACTAAAATTTCTAAAAATAGCTTTAGAGCCACACGTACCTTTCTTGCCCTTAAAATATCACCAAGAACAGTAAAACTGCGTTTCCAAAACTACTATTTCAAATTTTTTCTGGGGGCGTGAATCCCATTCCAAACCAGTAGCCTGATTCATCCATTGCTTCTAATATCGACTTTCGTTTAAGACTTTCTGCAGTTTGAAATGTTAAGAATTGCCCATCCCCTAATCTTACCAAATATGGTTTACATTGCGTTTTTTAGATTTAAAAGTGTGTCCCGCCTTAAAATTATTTCCTGATTTCGCCACTGCCTTGTTATTCCGGGAATACCCCCCCCTTCCCCAGATCCCTGTTATTGTTGCACCCCCAAATATTTCGACCTAAATCCGCCTATGACTGCTGCACACCTGTTTACTATGGGTGCGATGAGGTTTTTGATCTGACTGTGGAGAATACTGTTCCACTCCTCAAGAAGTGAAATCTCCAAGTCTCGAACAGTAACAGGCGGCCTTGGTCGCGCAGAATTCGTCCTCTGAGCATGTCCCAAACATGCTCGACTGGATTCAGGTCAGGAGAGCACGCTGGCCAATCCATACACTGTATTGTTTCAGTTTGAAACATGTTCTCCACCAGATGATCTCTATGCGGTCGGGCAATATCATCCTGGAAAACAAAGGAATTTCCAATGGCTCCAGCGTAAGGGATGACATAACGTCACAGTATCTCGTCTGCATACCTTTGGACCGTCAAAGTGCCATTCCGAAAGATATGCAGGTCCGTACGTCCGCCCATGCTGATTCCACCCCATACCATCCAACCAACTCATCTGTATTGTGACCTTTCACGAATGAATGCCGGGTCATTTCGAGTGACCCCGTACCTCGATACCAGAACACGTCGGATGTCGCACTCCAGACTGATTTGGGACTCATCTGTAAATAACACTTGGCTCCAATCATGTTGCTCCCAATCTCGATGTTCAGCAGCCCATCTTCTTCGGTTCGCACGATGGCGTGGGGTCAACGGAATGCAGACCATTGACCTATGTGCATAGTGCCCTCCCTCATGAAGCCAATTACGTACTGCTTGGCTTGACATCCTTCGTCCTGTTGCCAAGAGCAACTGTCTTTGCAGCTGTGTAGCATTCTCTGTTCTGTTTGGACGGGCTGTTAACAGTATATACCGGTCATCAGTTGCTGTACTGGCTTGTGCCCGACCTTGCCCTCGTCGACGTCTAACATTTCCTGTCTCTTGGAATCGATTCTACAGCCTTGCAACAACACTTCTGGAGACTCCAACAGTGTCTGCGATACTACGTTATGTTTGCCCAGATTCCAGTTTGCCTATGACACGCCATGTCATGGATTCCGGTAAATCACATTGTTGAGACAACCTCAATTAACCTTGTCTAAGAAAAAATACTGCGTAATCAAATTCCACAGTTACGGCAATAAAACAGACTTTTCTACAACATCCCGATTTCTGCCCTTATCTCCTTTTTCTGGTTTTTGACGTCATGAACTATGATTTGCATATAAAGTTTTCTTCTTCCGTTTTCTGGTAGGATTTAAATTATGGATTATTCATTGTATGTTACTTATTAGTATGCATCTTTGCGTAATTTTGTTAAAACCATGTGCTCCCCTTATTGTTTTGAGCAGTGTACTTAATAAGCTAAATTTAACTACTGCATACCATTATATGAACATTCACGTACTATATTTATGCCGATGTTTAAATTTTGTAATTAAATTATAATATATTTATTTCTGAAAATTAGCCCTAAGGTAGATGACAGGGCACGTTTGAACACAACATGTAGGCGCGCATGTAAACAGTTCCAATATCCTCTCTGCAATATAAATATTAGTGTAGGCTTATTTTTTGTATTAAAAGAGATATAAAGATTTATAACTATCATTACACTGAAATCAACTAGTAAATTTATTGTTAGTTATTATTACATAATTATTAACTATTAATTTTATTATCTTTTAGTTTTTAAATTCTTTAATTATTAAATAGTTGACCAAAAATTTACTGTTACATAATGTTTGCGAGGAAAATAAAAACTAAACATTTTCCTTCAATTAAAAACTGAAGTTTAGAATAATTTTAGAATTCATCATCATATTCTGTATGCAGCTTAAACGCACTATACAAGAAAAAACTTTACAAAATAAAATATTCTTTGCATTGTTTAGTCTTATAAGGTTTTTTTCTTTTGTTGATCCAGTCATTAGAATATGCTATGAAACTTTAAAATTTGACAGTGACCAGTTACATAATCAGGAAAAAAATATTTTCTTAATGACAGTTACTGTACAATTCAAACAGACACAGTATAGGTTACAAACGATTGAATGTAATTGGTATATACGTATATGCTTCATTATAACAAGTTTTTCGTTAAAATGTACTGTCTGACCACGGATTGTATGAAAAGACAAATATCCATTTTACAGCCGGAAATGGACGAATCTATTATTTTTTAGCAATGTCAGCTTTTGCAGAAGCAGAGTCTCACTCAAATGAGCGGAATACGAGCGTCAAATTTTTACTTTTCCCCCTCATTCAGATCGATTCGTCTTATCTGGACGTTTAAAAATTCAATACAATCCGTGGCTGGACAGTAATGCTCCTCCTGCGTTTTTTAATCGTGTTCGCACGTGCCCTAAGCTTGTTCACATGTGCCCCAAGCTTGTTCACATGTGCCCCAAGCTTGTTCACATGTGTCCCCATATAGGGGCACATGTGAACAATTGAAAACTTTTTTTAAAAATTCCATAAAGCAAAAAAAAAAAAAAAAAAAAAAAAAAAAAAAAAAAAAAACTTTTAAAAAAATCTGAAAAAATTCCGTGGCACAAAGAAAAGACTATTCAAACATGGGGACCTTTTTTCTATGAGAAATTGATAATATTTTCTGAGAAATTAAAAAATGAAAAAAAAATAATGTTCACATGTGCCCCCTTTTTCCCTACCTCAAATTTTTTCTTCATAAAGAATTCTTGCATTGTTCTGCTTTTTTTAACCTTATCAAAACGAAACTTAACGAGAACAAAAACAAGTAAATGTAGCTGAAAAAAATAGTATTACTGAAGCCTCGGGAGCATATTGAAACACATTTTTTAACAAAAAAAAAAAAAAAAAGAGAATAAGGCAAAAAGAAAATAATATTAAAAAATAATAATAATTTGAATTCTGAAATTTTGAATTCAAATTATATTTTCGCAATCTCGAGTTGCGACACGGCCCTACTCATTGGAATTATTGTTTCTAGAAACGGCTCCTGTCCCCCCAAACCTACCTCTCCGCTGGACGGTTACGTGTGTATATTGGTGTGTGAAGGCGTGTGTGCGTGCATGTGTATGCTTGTGTGTGTGCGTAGACCTGTGTGTATGTACATAGGCGTGTGTGTGAGCTTGTATGTGTGAGAGTGTGCATGTGTATGAGCGTGAGTGTTTGTAGGACACGGACACCACCGACCAGGAGCAGCGGATATCGGGGGATAGTGCTCAGGACCAGAGGGCGGTGGTGGTGCAGAGGCCCCTGGTCCAAGCTAAAAAAGGAACCAAACGCCAAGAACGGTGAAGTGAGAACAATAAGCAATCGTGATTGCTCAAAAATAATTTTGTAATTTCAGTTTAAAAGGAAAAAATAAATAAAAAGACTTTTCTTAAAATTCGTCTTTAGAGGTTACTTGATGTCTCTTTCAGTAAAATGTGGCGTTAGTTCATGCAAATGATTTGAGATCTGATAAACTTAACTCTCAACAAAGTTTTGCAGTCAAGTTCATCAAAGTATTTGTGCAGTTAGCACAATTTATCGTTATGTATGGCTAGTTGCATGTATTTATCTGCCAATATAAACGTCTAACATCGTTTACCTATGCAATATACTTCTCTACCTCATCGAAATAACAAAATTCTGTGTGATGATGAATAAGGAAACGTAATGTAAAGGTATGATCAAAAATGCGGTGAATAATTTTTATTTGAAAATAAAAATGAATTTGCGTAGAATTTGACTTAATATCCACTGAAGTATTACGTCCGATTCCTTGGCTAAGAATAAACTTATCCCAGTATTGAATCCATTCTGAAAGGTTTGACTTTCAGCTGCGTCGGATCGGTATTTTCAACGTGAGGAATTGTATCCTTTAAGCATAGATTTAATTTTTAGGAATAGCTAGAAGTTGTATGGTGCTAAATCTGGGGAATTAGGTGGATGTGGACAGACCGGAACACTTCTTTCTGCCAACCAATCAGATGATTTTACAGGTTTCTTGGCCTACCACTAATGTGATCACTGGTTCGAAACCAGTTTAAATCATCAACAGTTCGGATCATGAGCACAACAATGAGTACATGAGTAAAATCTAATTCACCTGAATGGAAATCAGTTTGAACTGGATTCATCAGTTCGAAATCCGTGATGCGCAGCAGACACGATACACTAACCTCATTCTGGCAGCTCTGTAGCTAACTGACAAGTCCGGAGAGGTTCAAACATGATGCTGTCTATAACAACACTTTATGCTACCGGGAAAATCACATTGCATGGTTGTAGCTTCAGCAGTTGCTGCTATAATAATTGATTCACTGGTAGTTTTTAATACCTCTTCATAACGGCAATGTTCCCAAATTTACATTTTACAATAGGGGCTCATTCAGAATGTATTCGGAGGACATTTCAGTACATTTTCATTTTAACGGAGAACACATTTTAGGGCATATTCAGGGAACTGGAGCATTTTTTCTGAGTTAAAGTGTTTCAAACATGCTTCCAATGTGTACTGGGATTTTGCAGTACATAAATAATTTAAGTGCACAATATTCTTGTATTATTTTTCTTCATTTTCATGAATTACTCTCAGATCCCTTTTTTTATATTTGTATAAATATTTTTGATATGATCTGTGGCATTTTAAATGTGGGCCGGGTTTTTTCCATAAGCAGGGTTGTAAGAGTTTCGGCCAGTGGTGGTTTTAACCATAGATAAAACCAGTTTAAACCGGCCGGGATAAAATCAGTTTTATCCAGTTTTGGCCACTTAGATAACTATCAAATTTTAAATGAAAACCAAATAATAATTTATTGAAAAGAAATAAAAATAAACCATAATCAATCATCTTTCATTATTTATTTAGTATGTTTTACAGTTTGTAGAAATAACAGCATGTTTAGAAGATAAGGTTTACATGAAAAATATGCAGTAACATTAAAAAAATAATAGAGTACATTTGTAAGTTGAATAGATAGATTTTAATTCTTACACACAAATGTACAAAGTATTTAAAAGTATTTCAAGTAATTTTGAAGAATTAATGACAGAAAAAAAACTTCTTTTTCATAAACATATGTAGGCATTTTTTTTGAACAAAACTGAAGGTACAGGGGGGAAACACTTTAGAAAATTAAAAAGCAACACTACTGAAAGGTTACTATATTTATGTTACAGGCTGTTTTGTATTCCTTATGTCTTTTGTTTTAGTTGTGAGCAATTTCAGTTATTAATTTTGAAGAAAGTTGAAATTTGTTCACTACTATTGTTATAATAATGTAAATTCCTTCACTAATATTATATTTAATTTACTAAAATTGCTGTGCTAAATTAAAAAACTTCCAACTAACAGATTTATTAGTTGCAAAACACACATCTCTCACATACATAAAAATTAGAAGTGTTTTTTCGTGTAATTTAGCTTTGGCCAGTTCTATGGTGGTTAAATCCAGTTTTGGCCGGTTTTAACCGGTTTTAGCCAGTGGCTTGGATAAAATCAGTTTTGTCCGGCCAAAACAACAACCCTGTCCATAAGGTTCATATTTTATATAACCCATTACTCGCTTTTTTATTTATTGCTTACTTATAAAATACTAAACTGAGTTTTTACGTGCGATGAACCGAAAAAAAAAATTGGATGTGGTAAAACATAATGATTAACTAATTAAATCTCGAAATGCCGAAACATTTCCTGTAAGAAGTTAAAACATCTTTTGATCACCAAAAGTAATGTCAATTCTGAGTCTAATAAGATTACTCAAACTTTATGTCTAATTGAATTCAGTTCTCACCAGCAATCTGCAAATTCCGATTTATCTGCCAAGCACGGAGAAGACAATCCGCAATCTTCCTAATGCATCTTGTTACCATGCTTGAATCTACCCCCTACACATTGCGATACGCATAAAACATTACTGAGAATAGTTACATTCCAGGCACCTAATTGCCACATAAAACGTAATCAGAGAGGCAGCTAGGAATTAATTAAAATCTTTTATAGATTCGTTCGTGACGGATGGCATTTGTTTTGTTTCTTTGTTGTGTTGGTTTGATGTGGTGTTTCTAGGTAATCATAGATTTCAGATTGATATTTAAATTTAAATTAATTTTAATTAAATACCAATTACAACGAAGCAGATCACAGATAATTTGTAAAATATTTTAATGAGAATTACATTCATTGGTTAATTAGTCAATCAAGATTGGCAATCTGAATTTTAATTTCTTTCGTTACAAAGGGTAATCTGGGAAGAATTATCTGCCAAATCTTTTAGACTTCGGCAGCTTTCTTTTGCGAGGAAGTTGACAATGTAAATAATCTGAATGAACGAAGCAAAAGTGAATGATTGTCTTGAAGTCTTGATATAGTTCAGGTTCATTTTTTGATCATTTTAAAAACTATCCTTAGAAAAGGATTATTGTTTACTTTAAGATATGATTTTACTTTAAATTAGTTTTATAAATTCTTGACCCTGTGTAAGCAATTCAAACAGATATCAATGAGCAGTTAATGTATGATTCATCGTGTTTATATGTCTCAAATTTGTTTTTATTATTGATGTGAATAATATGAATTCTAACGCTGAAAATAGGTTTTCCATAAATCATTACGCAATTTTGATTTTTTTTTCTGTTGCTTTTCCGAAGCTTTATTGACAGTCAATAAAAAAATTTAGTATTACATAAACATTGTGTCTATTTATTTAATTTTTCCTTGTAGTAAATGTGTTGTATCCACTTGAGGAGCTTCAAATTTTCATGCTTGTGTATTCTGGTAACTGAATCAATAGAAAAAATTCGGTATAATTCGTTGTCACCCGAATTATACCGAATTATAACGCTTTCGGTTATATTTCGGTTTCGCCCTATTATAATAGGTCACTTGTCTGGTCATTGCTAATTCTGTGTTAGCTGCCTGTTTGTTCGGCACTCTTGGTTTCCTTAAGAGGTTTTCCACCTCCAGCTCAGTCGCTTCCTAATCCGGGCTGATGAGTGCTAATAAGCACGAAATTGCAGTCCTCGGCTGGAATCGACTGAGTTGGCGGTGTGTTTCATGAATCAGTAACGTTTTTTTTAGTGCGCAGTCGAAAATTACAAACTACTTTGGAAGTTTGGCAAGACATCAACAGTTTTGGGAATCAAAAATGGGACACCAAACTAAGAGTAAGTTTGGCGGTATTTTGGTTATTTCCATAGTTATGCTAATGTTGTAATTTCTATCGTCTATCTCTATAAAGATCATTATTGTATCGATTCGCAGCTCTGCAAAATACTTCATTTCAGGGCGTTTATTCTTTGTAAAAATTAGTTCTATTCAATTTCATTGCAATCGAGTTACGAAATGATTTATATTTATATTATTATTCACGACAATATTGCGTTTTTTTTTAAAACTAATTTTTTAACGTTTTTGCTCTTATTTCTTGAAATATTCTTGTCCGCGTGTTCTTAGCAAATGATATGAAATGCTCTGTTTATTATTCGGATCGACTAGCATCTAAAATAGAAAAAAAGGTACACTCACTGGCCAATGAGTTAGAAATCCATGATCAATATATATATATATTTTTTGGCCACCTTTTTCACGGATAATTGCTCTGGTTCGTTTGGACATCGAATCTACAAGCGTATGGAGTGCCACTTATATCCAGAGAACACCATGAATCGGCAATGCAGCATTTTAGATATTGTAAATTAAATGGAAGAGAAGACTGCTGTCGGATGCGTCTTTAAATCATATCCCACACATTTTCTATGGGGTTAAGATCCGGGTATGCGGTGGCCAGAGAATTTAATGGAAGTCAGACTGATGCTCAGAGAACCCATTTTTAACACTTCTGGCGCGATATATAGTTGCGTTATCGTCCACGAAGTATCCGTCGCCATCAGGATAAAAATGCAACATTGTTGCTTGCACTTGACCTGCCAGTATATCTAGTCTGTTTGCTTACCCTCGAGGAACATCAGGGCCCCACTTCCATGCCAGCCGAACACATGCTCCATATCAAGATATTCTCACCCGACTCTTGCACAGTGCACGTGCAAATGCAAATCTCAAAGGTTTATAATTCATTGGCTAATGAATGTAATACAGGGAATCCGAAACGTCCTTGATACATTTTGAAAAGTCATAGAAACACAACATAATTGTCGTATGAATGTGCGGTTTGCGCCATAATACAGCACAAGTTCATGAATCTTTTATGACATCGTAAAAAAAAAAAAAAACAAAACGAGCTGATGTGTGCATCACATGACTTCTTTTTACTCCAGTTTAATGTCATTTCCCCATTACCGGCCATTTTAATGTAATTCAAGAGTCTCCTCTCTAAATATAACCAACAGTGGCCAAATTGAAACAGATTAAAAAAAAAAAAAAAATCGCGAAACTTGTCGCCAAGTTAGCGACAAAACTTGGCGACCAAAAGACTGGCGATATATCGCCAAATGTCCGCCAAATTATAACACCACTTGAGTTTACATCGAAATTAACAATGATTTCCCCCCAAAAAGTGGCAAAAGAGCCCCTTAGAAGTTCCGGAATGCTACCAAAAGGGGAGGTACACAACTAGACCCCATTAGGAGTCTACGTACCGAATTTCAACTTGCAAAGACATTCCATTCTTGAGTTATGCGACATACGTACAAACATCCGCACATAGGCACATCCGCACATAGGCACATCCGCACATAGGCACATCCGCACATACGCACATGCATACATACGTACATACAGACGTCACGAGAAAATTCGTTGTAGTTAACTCCGGAATCGATATTATGGATATTTCGCGTGTCTATACGTTCTTAGGCGTGTACTTATCCACGTGTGGTTAAGTGGAAAAAAAAACCTCAATATTCATTCGGGGGTGAGTAAAATGGAAATTGTCGATTTTTGAGTGAAATTTTTTTTCGCGAATACAATGCTTCCTTTTTTGTAAAAGAAAGTAAAAAGGAAATAAAGAAAAAGGAAAAAGAAAACAGCGTTGTTAAAGGCAATCGCTGTATTGGCATAATAAAAAAAAACAAACGTCATGTGAGGTGTTTAATCATATTATTTAACACTAGTGGTAGCCGCACGGCTTTGCCCTTAGCAGAAAATTAAACGGTCATTTGGATCGCCTGTATATTTACAAATAATGGATGATGAATTCCTCGCCAATTGGCTATGTTCATTTGCTCTCCCATGTTACAGCTCCGTTATGATCATTTCGTAATTTATTATTCCAAGTTATGATAAAGCTAATTATTCCAAGCTAATGATTAAGCGAATTACTAAGCTAATTATTAAGATTACTATTCCAAGCTAATTTCCTCGGTAAAATTTTATTAAAATTGGAATAGAAAAAGAGAAAAATCGAATTTTTGAAAAATCGCTTCGAGGTGCACAGCTTCATGCTACAAACTAATTATGTGCCAAATTTCGTGAAAATCGGCCGAACGGTCTAGACGCTATGCCCGTCACAGACATCCAGACATCCAGTCAGAGAGACTTTGAGCTTTATTATTAGTAACTAGTGGTCACGCACGGCTTTGCCCTTAATAGAAAACTTAAAAGGTCTTTTGGTTCGCCTGTATATTTACAAATAATGTATAGTGAATTTTCTCGCCAATTGGCTTGTACCCATGTTACGGTTCCACGTTATGATAATTTCGTATTTCGCCAATTGGCTTGTGCCCTTGTTACGGTTCCACGTTATGATAACTTCGTAATTTACTCGTCCATCTTATGATATTTTTGTTCTTAAAATTGGAATAGAAAAAGAACCACATCGAATTTTCGAAAAATCGCTTCGAGGTGCACACATGCATGCTACAAACTAACTTTGTGCCGAATTTCATGAAAATCGGCAGAACGGTCTAGGCGTTATGCGCGTCACAGACATCCTACAGACATCCAGACATCCTCCGGACAGAGAGACTTTCAGCTTTATTATTAGTAAAGATAAAAAAGAAAAAGCAATGCCTTTCATTACTCGAGCCACACCTAAACGGTACTCAAGCTCATCCCATGTCCACAAACGGTACACACATTGAACTCTGATAATGAAAGGCATTGCTTTCTGTTTGATCAAAGCATTAAACATATCACATTACGTTGGTTTTTCTTACTGATACGACACAGCGATTGCCAATATTGGCATAGGGCAGGTAAAGGGCAGTAACTGCAAATTTTCCATTTATTATTATTATTATTATTTTTTTTTTTTGGATTTCTGTCATCTCCTGCACGTTACTTTACAGTAAAAGCTTTTTTGTTTGGTTTCCGCTGAAACAAAAAGGCGTGAAAAAAAAAAAAAAAAACATCTAATGGGGTTGTTTCCTTTAGTCAAAAGTACTACTTTTAGTCACTGAAATTGATAGAATGAGTAAAAAAAATAACATGAACCCGGAAAATACTTTCATTTTCCCAACAGTTATTTTTTAATTAATTTTTTAAAATGTCCGATTTTGAAAACAAGGCGTGGTCTTTATAACGTCACAAATGATGTCCTTTGGCGCATTTTTCATTGCGTTTCCACGTTATGATAATCAAGAAGCGAATTAAAATTGCGCTCTACGCTTGCTATCAACCCTATCGTTGCCAATACACGTGAATAAAGATGCGAGTTAAATATTTTGGACCGTGAATGGCAACACTGAATGGCATTTCATCATTTGTGATGTCATCCGCAGAAGCGTTAAACGATGAAAGAGCACCGATTTAAGTAATTTTTTTAAAATATTAAATTTAAAGAAATTATTTAAAAAAATTGTCAGATTCTATGTTTTTCAGCATGCTCTTTCAGAAAAAAATACTTTTAAAATTTTGGAAACGACCCCATTCCAACATTTTCCTGTTTTTAGTATTGAATTCAATACGAATTTTTTCAAAGATCTCGAAAACTCATTTCTGCAGATACTGCCGTTTACCTGCACACGGCAGTATAATTACACTTTCTTTCTTTTTTCTTCTTTTTTTGCGATGTCATAAAAAATTCTTGAACCAGTGAAGTGTTATGGCGTAAACTGCACATTTATACTACAACTAGCTGTACCCGACGCGCGTTGCTACGCCAACAAAAAAATACATCATTATACTGATTTTCATGACAATCGGTTGAACGGGGCAGAAGTTGCTACTCTGCAGTGCCATCTGGTGGCGAGTGGCTTCAATGAGCATATTATGCACCTTCTCCGTGGAAAAATACATATATATAGCAATTTTCATAATAATCGGTCCAGGTATCAAGTGAAGCCGTGACTATACTCAAATTTTGTACTCACGCAGTTTGCAAGATCAATCAATCGCTAAAAATATCAAATAGAAAAAGTTTTAAATCCCCCCGTTGCATGAAAAGCCATAAAACAATAAAGAAAGAATTTATTTGTTCAAACTCAAGAAAAATGGCAACAGCTAACTTCTTATCAATGAGGTCTTTCACGCGAATTAATTTCTGCAGCCGATAATTTTATTCGTATTTATCCAATGGATTGTGACTTAAATTGGAATAAAAAAGGAACTATTGATCGGATTTTTTTCGAACCGGTCTATAAACATTCCCAGTACCAAAAATAACAAACGGTGAAAGTTTCAGCCAAATCTGCCGGGTAGTTTTTGAGTTCATGTATGACATACAGACAAACATTCATTTTTATATATATAGAAGATATACGTAATTTTATATACGTATATATATATATATATATATATATATATATATATATATATATATATATATATATATATATATATATATATATATATATATATATATATATATATATATATATATATATATATATATATATATATATATATATATATATATATATATATACGCCCCCTCAATTTGTTCCATTATACAAATAAATGATCCTTGCAAAATTGCCTTTCGAAGAAAAAATTGCGGATTTTCTCATTTTTATGTAAACATATTCTAACGTTTTATATTTAAACTAATTTTGAACCTCAATAGGTGCTGCTACTTCCAGACCGAACAGTCTTTCACTTTCATTCTGTAAAATTTAACATGTTACAGAGGGTACATGTACACCAATGGCCGTGGGTCAAGCGTACCGCTCTTTTGCGCTTGTTCCAACGAACCGGCAGGGGAACGTTTTTTCCCACCAAGATAGACACAAGGGATTCTATAAGCCATTAATGAATGGTCTTGGCCATTAATGAATGATCTTTGACAACAAGAAATTGCCTCCTCCAGGCTTTGGGGGTGTTGATTTACAAACTTTCCTGCGATTGTAATAGGTGTGGCAAATATAGTCGCTAGGCTTCAATGCTATAAATATAAGTAATGGCAATTATATTTTAATTCGCTGTTCTTTAGTTATAAACATACCTAAATGCTTATGCAATTTTTAATTTTTAGAATATAAATTTCGAAAAATCCTCGATTACTCCTAACATAAAAATATACTGTATTTTCGATAGCTAAAATATAAAATTTAAAAAAAATATCCAGATCGGAACAATATAGTTTGAGTTCATGGATGACATACAGACAAACATTCATTTTTATATATATATAGATTTGTTTCTTTTCTATGAATTTTTAACAAAGACTCATCGGACACGCTGCATTAAAAATACGAAAAATATAGAAATTTTAAAAGCGCATCTTCTTACTCCAGGGCATGAGTATACTCACTCCTTTTTAAAGTTGTCAAGAAGTCATTATCAGAGATAAATTGTATTTTGTCCCACAAAAAGTGGTTAAAATATATGCATAACAATTTTTCTATTTGAGTAATGAACATGCTTTCTATTTTCCTTTTTGAAATGAAGATGAAGTACTTATAGCGATTAATATATTAATCGTTTAAAATAGAGCATCCAGAAGAATTTGCAAGAAATGTAATTTCTGTATTCATCATTTTGATTACGATTTATTTATCGTCATGTCTTCGAAAGAGTCAGAAAGCTGAATGAATTGCTCTAACAATTGACAAATGGATCGCATGCACACACAACGAAACAAAAAATGAAAAACTTTATTATCATTATTGTTCAGCAGTTTCATTTTAATGTCACTTCCCTTGAAGTGTAGGTTATTACTCAGAAATAGAAGAGGATGTCCCAAAGCGAGTAGGTTTTCGAAGAACGCTCGAAAATTGTAGTTCTTGGATAGTTATCGCAACAGTTTCGGTTTTACTTCCGAGCAGGGTTCTTAAACTTCAAAATAAAAATTGATTTTGGGAAGTAAAAGTGAAAAATCCGCTTTGTCCTACCAGGGAGCCCAAACTTTTTTTTTTTTTGCCAATCAAATATGAAGTTATAAATGATTAAAAAAATTCACTAGCTGCCTGCTATTGTAAAAAAAATATATCAAAAAATTTTACTTATACAATTTAAATTCAGCACATTTGTTTATAAAACATAAAGAAATAACTGATTAAATGAACGGACTAATTCATTCATTGCCATCCTAAAATACAACTTTTTAAAGTTATACTTGTCCTATTGAAATAGAAAATCCAAGTCAGCACACGAGTCAAGAAATTATAAATAAATATATGATTAAATCCCATACCTTTTTTGCCCGAAGTTTTTTTTTTATTTCAATAATTATAGCCTTAAATTTAAAAAAGAAACAAACGAAATGACTATCGTTGTTTGTAAGTGGATGGTATCAGAATAACATAATATTATTGACAATTAAAAAAATAAGCTGGTCTTTGATTAATCACAAGTTACAAAACTTCATTTGTTTTAAGAAACGTATCATTTTTTAAAAATTTCAAGCCTGGTTGCACCATGCCGCTTCACTGCTGCTTCGCAGGGTCTGATTAAAACTCGCGGTGTTCATGTAAGCACAAAATACGTATGCATCACCGCTTACACACCATGGGGGGGGGGGGGCATACGAAGGCCAGCCCGTTTTGGGTGACCTACCCACTTTGGGCCACCCTCCGCTATTCTTTCATCGTCTTCTGTGAGCAGTATTCAATTCCCTGTGAACTAAAATCGTCTCTTCTCAGGGGAGACTTAATTTTAGAAAATAAGCAAATTTTAAAGGAATTTTTGCACCAATTTTGTAAGCTCTAGATTGATTTTTTAAAAAAATATACCAAAACACATAAAAGCTTCTGTCCACTCGATGCCTGGCCGCTTTTATACATTAAATAGAACGTTATGTGCGTACACTGGACTGTGTGTGTGGCTACCAATCAATATTTTTTAATCTATGTTCGTATCGTCATCAAACACCACAAAATAGAAAAATGCACTTTTCTTGAAATAAAAATGTCTGTTTGAATTATATTTTGTTATGTGATAAAAATATTTCTTCCATTCTTAACATTGATAAGTCTTAAAGCCTTCAAATTTATTTTGCAGCATTGTTTTGTTTTTTTATGCTTGCAAAACTTGGTGTTCATATCATTTTGAATCCCAGTGTATGAGTTCAGAAACTTACATATCATTTATGTTCAATTATTGTTTTGGTTAAAGAGAAAACAGTACAACTCTTAAGATTGTACTTTTGCGGTCACAACGAAACATAAAATTTGTATCTGGCACCAAGAAGAAAAAAAAAAAAAGAAACCATTGTGGACACTATGAACTGACAAATACGATACACACTTTCAAGATGATTTTTCTCATGAATAAATAATTCTGTCCATAAAAGAGGCTCACAAAGTAATACTGAAAAATTAAATAAACAGGTAACACATCATGTTGCAATTATTGTCTGTGCTTCAACATCTTAAATTTAAAAAGTACTAGTGGAAAGATACCATATTTAACTCAAATATAATCCTTTCCCAAATTAAGCCCCCAGAGAAATAGAAACGTAATTTGAATTCAGAAGGAAAAGAGTGTTCTTAGAAGTAGTTGACAAAGTAATATTCCCGATAATAATCCTCGTTTTGTTCAACTGAAATCTGCTGAATAATAATGTTTATTAACGTTTCCCTTCTTTCTGGATTTTTTGTGTGCATACGATTATAAATCCGTTTCTCATTTGTTTGAGTAGTTCTTTCTGCGTTCTGATTCTTTCAAAGAACTAAAAATAGTAAGCAGAATAGAAAATAATTAATACAAATTTAAGGCAAAGTTTCCTCTTCAAAATATAGTTAATTCCTTAATGTTTGAAGATTAATCGAATGGTTTTGAAAGAAATAACTGGTGTATGTATAAGAGGTTGAGAGTGAAATATGTTACTTATAATAACGATTGTACTCTAACAAGCAACGATAAAATTAAAAATTTTAAACCCCCCGACTGAATAGCAACTGTAGAATCAAGAGGGAAAATTAAAAATCCTTTCAAAAGCCATAGAATATATGTTAATATTTTATATATATTAATATAACATTTAATATATGTTAATATAAAAATACAAATCCGAGTTACAGAGGGAAATGTAGGCTTGCATCACAAAACTTGGCGGTAATAGTGATGACGTCATCAACGCCGCTAGAGGGTCAGACATTTTTTTGTCCCGGGCGTTTTGGACTCGCATACCCATGTACTATTTGAATCCAGCGTATTGGATTTGAATGGCGTATTGGTGCCAGCTGTGAAATATTTTGGCATTAACTTTCAGCTACTTCACGTCTCTAATAAACGAGAACACTAAACAATAGTCGAAATGCTTTAGTTATACAATATACGCACGTGTTTTAACTGATGCTCTGTTGATAACCAGCAGCTGTACTAACTGATTATCTCTCCGCGCCGACTGAACGCAGTACACGGAAAACAAGAAAGAAAGAAAGTAAGAAGAACACATGTGCGTCCTTTTTAGTCTTACAAAAGTTTAACAATCAGATTTTCAAAGACCTCACCTAAAAAGTTTAACTTCAAAAAAATGTTAATGCCTTTGTGTTGTGACTATCCTTTAATAGATATGCAATATAGGATATTAACAGCTGGCAGTAAATGACAGTGAAGTAATTGCAAGTCAAAATTACCGCATGTATTTGAAACGGAGCGCTGTTTGTTGACGCGAAGCTGAATATTTTTTGAAGCTATGTGCAGAACAGCGTATTTCAACCTTTTAAAAACCCCCGAACCAGCAAAGTGTTTAAAAAAAAAAACTTTGCGAACCGAAAAGGGTATTGTTTAGTTTTTTAAAATTAATTTTTTATTTTAATTTTTTCTTTGTTTATTGATTTTTTTGTTTTGTTTTTTACTTTTTTTTTGGCAAAAAAAAAAAAAAAAAAAAAAAAAACGGACCAGTGACATTTTTTGAATTCTCGGAAACACATCGTGACACATTAAAAACAAGTGAAAAAGTTTGCGGACCGGTGAGGGTTTTTTAAACAGACAATAAAGAAACATAAAAAAACTGAAATTTTTCTTGATATTAACTGTCACAAAACAATATTTAAATGTAAAACAAGTAACTACTGTAACAGTTATACATAAGTAAATAAACTTTTGAAAAAAGAAATCATGCAAATTAAATCAATTACAAAATTGACGTAGAAACTCGTATATGATGAGATATTACTGCTATGTTTTTTACCCCTTGAACGAGCAAAAATCTGAGGTAAAATCTTTCTGCGGACCGGGGCCGGTCCGCCGGACCACTGGTTGAGAAGCGCTGTTGTAGAGAATAAATCTTGCTATTCTTGAAATATATTTAAATCCTAAGTAGAGTCAGTTACATAGGGAAAGAATTCCAAAGATGCAACTACAGATCCTTCCTTTTCTTTTGGATGAGAAGCAATTTGGATCTTTGAGTCAAAGACTACGGAGAGCAACTGGGTTTGAAACCTTTGATTTTATGACTGCTTATTAGCCAATGAAATAACGTTTACATCTACCATATCGCGTTTTCATTTACCCCAGAGATTCGGAGGTAGATCGATACAATCCGTTTATTTCTACACGTGGTATTTGATCGCCTGATGCCCAATCAGTTTAGAAGTTAAAGAAATTCTACACAAATTACATTCAATCTGTGACCAGGGTCACATGCAAGCTGCTAAACCCTCCAGATTTACATCTTCCAAAAAAGGGAAGAGTAACAAATTTAGTTGTTTCCATTTAACCCAGAGTGCCGCATGTATGGGGTGAATGGAAACACCTAAATTGTACATCAAAAATATCTGGAAAGGAGAAAATGATAAATAAATGTTTCTTGCAATCTCCCACATGACAAGAAAAACTTGTTAAAAACAGATATCTCATTTGTAGACCTGCTGGAGAGATGCACAGACAATTATTTGGGGATAAACGGAACTCTCAGAGTATCTTCTGTTTGGTACCTTGTCTTAAATCACAAACAGTTTAGTTTCAAAGTTTAGTACAAGGTTGGCAATAGAGTTTGTTTCTATTTACTCTGTGTTTCGTTTTATCCCAAATTATCCTAACTAAAATAGATATTTTTCTTGTTTGTTTCCATTAACCTCGTGTTTCCTTTTTCCTTGAATGACCCTTCCTTAAAAAAATAGGTCTTTTCGTTGTTTATTTTAATTTTCCCCGTGTTTCCATTTACCCCAAATGACCCTTACTAAAAAAATAGGTCTTTTCCTTGTTGTTTTTCCATTTACCCCAACCGACCCTTACTAAAAAATAGGTCTTCTCCTTGTTTTTTTTTTTTTATTTTTATTTACCCCAAATAACCCTACTTAAAAAAATATCTTTTTCTTTTTTGTTTCTATTCCATTTACCCCGTGTTTCCTTTTACCCCAAATGACCCCACCTAAAAATAGGTTTTTCTTGTTTGTTTTTATTTACCCCGTGATTTCTTCCCCCCCAAATGACCCTATCTAAAAAATAGGTCATTTTCTTGTTTGTTTCCATTTAACCCGTGTTTCCTTTTACCCCAAATGTCCCCGCCGGAAAATATGTATTTTTCTTTTTACTTTGTGACTTTTTACTTGATATTGCTTCATTATTCTTGCAAATAAAATGAAGTAAAAAAAATGATTACTTCCCTCCTTACTTAAAATGTAAAAACTGTTTCAAATAAAAGAAACTGTTTGAAATAAAATAATAATAATAATAATAATAATAATAATAATAATAAACTGCTGAAAAAGCGTGATGTGGAAAATTTCACACTTAATGAGTATATACATAGTTTCCAAATTTCACGCAATAGTTTTTTGCACACAGTTTTAAAATTTCACACAGTAGTTTTATGCAAGAAAAGAAAAATATTGAAGATTTTTCACTCCCGTTATTCGTATTTCAGTTTTAAAATCCTAGTGTGACCATTTATACAAAATGCAGAACTTCTGTAGTCGCTTTTGATCGGTAATAACAATTTCATTATGGGCTGCATTTTTGAAATAGCGGGGCCACTTTTCCTTTTTTAAAGAGCTAAAATATATTTTTAAAAAATGTTGAGATTAACAATCATTAAATTCTTAAATTAATTAAAATAATATATTTCTAATCAATAAGTTCTCTCCTTTGATTTTGGTAGAAAAGAATTTACCAATTATTTAACACTTTCAGGTAATTGATTTGGTTTTGGAAGAAGCAATTGATAGAATAATTTTTAATCTACAGGTTTGTACTTTCTTCTATATCTAATATATAGAAGAAAGTATTGGATTCGTGCAAATTTTCGAATTTCGAATTTTGACGTATTCGAACGTTTTGAGGTGTGTTGAGTCCATTTCGACCATTTTTGGAAAATGTCTGCCTGTCTGTGTCCGTGTGTGTGTTTGTGTGTGTGTCCGTGTGTGTGTGACCAGTTTTTTGTGACTACTCTAGAGCAATAACTACCGCATGAAATCGAACGAAATTTGTTACACGTATGTGCCCCTATGTGAACTTGTGCCCATTCGTTTTTGGCGCGAATTCCTCCCAGGAGAGTGGAGCAATGGAACGTTTTTTGAGTTTTGCGTGACTGCTATTCCCCAGGAAGTAACTTGCAGAATCAAACAAAATTTGGTCCATATGTTGCGCTTAACAGGTACAGGTCCTGATTCAATTTTGGTGTCAATAGCTCAAACGGGAGTTGGCTATAAAACGTTTTTTGTCATCAATTGTGACTGCTGTATCCCTAGAAATAATGAACGTAATCAAACAAAAATTTATCGACAAGTAGCCCTTAGAGGGTATAAGAAATGATTCTATTTTGGCGTCAGCAGCTGAAAAGGGGGTGACGCAATCGAACGTTCTTCTTTTCCCATTGTGAGTGCCATATCTCAAGAAGTAATGCTACGTTCTGGATGAAATTTGAAATAAATATGAATCCATATGTAAACAGGCGTTGGTTCAATTTTGGCACCAATCGCTCCCTGGGGGGCTGATTTTTTTATTTGTGTGAATAAAAATAGCTTCATAATTGCAACAATAAGAGAGATAAATCATAATAGACTGTCGTCTGCGTTTATCTCGTGATTTTAATTGCATGGAAATGATCGGAAATATTTTCTCAATGATTTAAAAATTTTAACTGTTGCCATTTTGTGTTTGTTAACAAATAAATGTTTGTAATGATTTTAAGCAAGGCTTTAAAAATAATTTTCAATTTTCAATCTTTGCTCTGCTTTTGAGATAAATTAGGAATTGTGATGGTCGTCAAGTTTTGGCAGAAAGATATAGAAGAAAGTTTCGTGATGGCTACAACATACTAGTTTTTTATTTAGCTCCCCTGTGATCACTGGAGACCGCTTTGCCCTTTGCAGTTTTATATCGCTTTATTATTCATACCTTACAACTTAAATTATTTTTTTATTGTGTGTGTGTGTGTGTGTTTTGAGGAAAAAGCAAACTTTTTCGTTAGTATCTGATATTATTGAAAAATAACACAACCTGTTACATCTTGACAGAAAAATGAAATGTTTTACGCGGAACCAATCGATAAATATGATAAAAAAATATCGATCTTCAATGGTATAAAAATGTTTGTAGGGCCAAGTGATGTTTATGTTCTATTATGCAGGAAGATTATAATTCATGTCACATATAATGACTTCGACATAAGAAAGAGTTTGGAGAGCACTAGACAATCTGTAGTAGGAATCTGGTTTATGTCCAGCTTACAAGTTATTACGGAAAGATTCATTGACATAATCATTAGGAGATATTACGAAAATAATATTAATTCTTATGAGACTCTATTTGTTTTATCTTGAGCAGAAGACAAATCTCTTCATCATTGATTTGAGTCGCTTCATTTGTTTATCTTCTGAACATCTTCTTCCCTAATCGAAAGGAATAATTTAATGATGTAGTTAATGGACGAATAACGATTGGTTTTGTTTTGGTAAAATTAAAAGAATGAATGTTCAGATTTTTAGGATAAACTAGCTTCGTCACTCGGTTTTGCACGGTTTACCTTGAAAATGAAAGTTATATCAATTGACGCATATTCAATAATCAGACTTGAACAAAAAAAAAAAAAAAAAAAAAAACGGTAAAATTTTCCGGCAGATAGAAAAATAAGCATAAAGGAAACATTTTAAATCCGAATAACTTTATTTGTTCATCTTCGGGAAAAAAAAATGGCAACAGATCTTTCTTCTCAATGATTTTCTTCACGCTTCAAATTTTAATAAAAGCACCAGCTGCGTGCCCGGCGTTGCACGGGCTACTTAAAAAATGAAAGAGATGTACAATTTATGTTTTTGTATTACTCTGACATCAGTTTCAAAAGCGCTAAGGAGTAAATAAATACGCGTAATGAAAGGTTTGCAAAACACAAGTAGAGCATATTTTTGTCAAACATCGCTTTAACGTTAAACATAGTTATCAATGATACAAGTTATGAGTATTTTCAATTAGCACTAAAGATGAAAATATATGCATTATCAACTATAATCTGTGCTTACGTTAAAATGAATTACATCTGATAGACTATATCTGAACTATTTATGTACAATTACAATCAGCTTTTTACATAGAATGACACATACTTTTTGGTTGATTACGTGAAACTAAAGCACCAAGACTAAATAACTACCAATAAGCATTAATTTAATAACAAGTCATCAGATTCCAATATAGCTTTAGTTAAAATCCTTAAAAACAATCTTTTTTGTTCAACTCTGTTTCACAAAGAAATCCAAACAATCTTAATTTAACATGTTCTTTTAACGATAAAAACTGTATTTTAAAAATAGAAACAGGAAGGAAAAAGAGAATTATTACAATTCTAAAACTCACCCACTTGACGGGAAAAAGTCCAACAAAATAAACATAATTAGTCGCACATCCTAAGTGTACCAAAATATGAGGCCGGTGAATGATAAACTTACACTACAATCAATAAACATAGCTAAAGAAACAACTATTATATGCTGAAAAGAGTTAAGAACGTTGAATGAAAAAAATTAAAAAAGGACAGACTATAAAATAAAGGCTATGTCCGAATAGTGCAACCAATTTTAAACTAATTTAAAATGAAATTCTAGATGGAAACGTTGTTTTAAGATTTGGACAGCAACCAAAAAAATCTCTTTTAAAACAATTATTAGAATTTTACTTGCTCACGCATATGCAAAATGGCAACAGGAAAGAAATAAAAATTCCTGAATAACGTTATGTTAATTAACGTTTTAATTAATATCTCCGCTAATTAAAGTCGCACAATTACGAGATTAGTCCTATTGTTTTCTTTGGAAAATTTCGAATTGATCGGTGTCTCGTTTGGCTCTCGATTCGCAGCGATTCTCGAGAAGTTCGATCTTCAGACAGACAGACATACTGACGGACACGAACAGATTTTAATATTATAGTGGATGGAGTGTTACGGAAAGTTGAATTGAAACACTGAATAATAATTTGAATGGAGGAAAGTCTTCAAAATTAGGGATTTTATGTCGAAATTTAAATGTCGCAATTAATAGTTTTTAATTGATGTCTCCGCTAATTTTTATCGAAGGATTATGTTAAATAACCAAACATAAAGACGGGAAAATTACGAATCTATCGATACCTGGTTTGATGGTCAGTTCACTGGCGTTCGGGAGAAGTAACTCGGATATAGATACATACGTAGATACATTCGCTCCGTTTTTAATTACATAAAATAAACTCGTTTTTCGTGTATTAGGACTTTTTTTGCCGAGAGCTCATACACCACAAACAACTTTAAAACTTGCTTTCTAAAATTAACAAATCAATATTCATAACCTAAAGCCTGTTGTAATCTTTAAAAAAATAATTCATGAACCACTTATTCAGTGCAAATGCTTCGGCCAGAGGTTCCCAAAGTGGGTGCCACGTCACCCTAGGATGCCTCAGAGAGAGGCGAAGGGTGCCGCATAATGTCTACGCTATCAATATACTGAGTGGGGCAAAAGGTGTGAATCAGTTTTGAACGTCCAGCGTCCGGCCTGTGGGGGTGGTGGGAGGAGACTTGTTTTTGGCTGTGGGATAATCTATTTTCATTTGCAACCATGGTTTGGACGGAAGATCATCTTGAGTTTGCTGCTTGATTTTTTTTTTTTTTTTTTTTTGAGAATGGCTTTTTCGTTATCACCACGCAGAAGGTCTTTCGACAGATTTCCCTAGAAGGCATCGCAGCTGACGACCACCATCTTAATTATGTCATCCTTAAAACATAATGTAAAAACCAAGATTGTCTACTGTATCGGACAATATAAACATATTTTCTGTCAGTTGAATGTTTTTGTTTTGCACCCTTAAGGGGGTCCGGGACACAAAAATCCTCAAATTTTGCAATTTTTTTTTTATAATTTGAAAAATTGCTCCGTTTTTTTCTGCTTAAGAGGACGTTTGAATCTTGTTTCTACCTTAAATAGAACGAAAGTTATAGTGATTTTTGTTGCATGCATCTAACGAATGTGTACATAACTTTAAAACTTTAAACGCGTTTTTCTCCATGATGCAATTTTTCCCGATTTCTTGCATTCAAACTCTTATAAGTCAGGAACCGATAGAGATAAAGTAATGAAACTTGGAGCATATCTTTTTCAAGCAATTTACTTTAATTTTTATTCGGCGAATTTGAAAAAAACGTTTACTTCAAAAATTATGATTTTTTTAAAAAAAAGTATCTTCGAATTTTTCGAAATTTTTCTTTAAATATTTTTTATTTTTTATTGAATCAATATTTTTAAAATCGCCGAATAAAAATTAAAGCTTAGATATTTGTGCATACTTTTTTGAAAAAAAATTGAAAATTGACCAACAATATTTTGAGTTATAGCAATTTAAAGCAACCCCATTTTTTTGAAAAAAACTAATTAAATTTAAATAAAAAAATAATTTTTTTTCATATTTATGTTATGATTTTGCTTATGGAATAAATGATGAATCAGTTCAAAAAATTTCAAAACTCTAAAGTACATAATAAAATTTTTTTCAAAATGTGTCCCGGACCCCCTTAACAATCGGTTCATATCTTTTGCCCCACCCTGTATAGGGGAGACTGGGGTAATGGCGGTCAGCGGGTAATGGCGGTCAATATGATTTCTTGTCAAGTGAATAACTCAGATTTAAACTAATTGGTGCTGCCATTTCACGGCAGTTTATAGATGTACTACTGAAGCACTGGATATCTTGCCAGTCGTCGTTTGCCTGTTGTGTAAGTAATATTATTTTGACTTTTTGCCTTATGAGAAAGATAATAGTTTAATTCCCTATCAGTTCTTACTGTTCACCTTTCTTGGAACGAGACTGATCTCACAAGAACAAGGTACGCCATATTGTTGAATCACGTTGCAATTTATTAACGTTTTAAGCATTGGTATTTGTTTTTTTTAGCCGTTGAATGAAAACATGCGGTTGGGGTAATGGTGGTCACCACGCTCGGGGTAATGGCGGCGCCCCCCGACATGTGCTTTGGAAAGTAAAATTAACTTCAGCTTCTAAATGCTCATAAACTTGTGTAAACATATTGGCCCTGCCCTTATATTTGTAATCCCGTTATTACCATGGAGAGATGTTTTTTTAAATCATTGACTTCATATTATGTCTATACTTTAAATTCCTTTTTGTAATATCTAAAAAAAGGAATTATGTAATAAAATAAACATAAAGATTTAAGCTTAACGTACTTATGTTATTGAAAATCCTCATATTTCTTATTATACAACCATTAAGTAGTAAATGGCATTACTGAATGCCATTACCCCACGGTAGGGGTAATACCGGTTAAAGCTAATTTTGCAATATTTTTCATTTTTCCAATAGGTAGGATTAATTAAGGCTCAATTTGAGTCTGCAATAGGTAAAATATACTATATGTAAGCAATTTTGTATGATCGGCGTTTCAAACAACAAACAAACACAAAGTCAAGTTTTATATTCATTTTCCCTTATGTGACTACCATTACCCCAGTCTCCCCTATACGTAAAAAAGATGGACTAGGATGCCGTGTGAATGTTCTAATTGAACACAAAGGATACCATTGTTAACGAGTTTTTTTTTTTTTGGAGGGGGGAGTGGTCATGACCTCACCATGTTCCTTCCATTGTATCTACCCTTGACCTCAACAAATTTGTGTGTCAGATTGGTGACTAAATCGGTTGTGCTGCTGTTCTAAACTATTAATCCAAAGCGCATTTTAATACAGGACAACTCCAGCCTCTATACCACTGCTGTCGTCGTGCCTGCTCTGAAGCACATCGATAACCCTAAGTTGACTTGTGAGATCTCATAGTTTTTTTTTTTTTTTACCACGGACCACATATGGATAATTCTTGGAATCCAGTTTTCCTAAACCTGAATGAAAGTTCTTTGATTTGGTTTACGTTATCCAATGAATTGATGTATGGTTTCAGTATGATTGTTTTCATGCTTGCATGCTTTCACTGAAATTCGTAGAGATTATAACATTTATTTATATATCACTAGCAAATCTCCCGTCAAGGTATGGCGGGTGAAAATTGCTTGAACGAAGCCATTGCCTGTTTGGTACTACTTTGATAGTTGAAATTGTAACCCTAACTCCAGTGGATTAACTCTAAACTCCAGTAAATAGCGTTCATTGTTGACCATTGTTTCGCTTCTTCATTCTCATTAAATGAGTCTTACCAGCAAAACTGTTAAGTTACCGGATCTAGTTCAGCCTTGTCAAAATAAAGCATATCCCTGCATGTCGAACATTACCAAAAAATATTATCAAATTATCATGCCATGGCGCGAGTTTCATTGTTGATGACACCGGGAGCGTTACTCGATCATTCGTTATTATATATATATAAGGATTTGTTCATCTTCAAAATGGCTCATGCGAGCCTTCGACCTTGAAATTTCAATCAAACAAATTGATCGCTTTGATGCGAGAAGCCTAATTCACGTTTCGTCCAGCACTTGAACTTAAAAGGCGTCTTAAACTACCAACCTTTCACTTCGCACAGTTAGTCTGCAGCTTCTAAAGCATCATTCATGTTTTTATTATTTAAGTTTTACTTTTTCAAATTATAAAAAAAAAAAAAAAAAAACAGTCATTCAGCTTTTAAAACAAAAAGATGTGATTTATAGCCTAACGGCTTTACAATCTTTACTCTTTAGAAGAATGAAAAGACATTTCAAAGGAATTTACAACAAACTGCAGATTTCTTTCAACGAAACCTACTCAAAAACCAGTAAAGTATTTCCAGTGACCTTTTTTTTCCCTTAAATATCAAGACAAACGAATACGATAGCTTTTCTCCTAAAGCATCTAATTACTTGAGTAGCACAAAACTAGAATAATTAATCACTATTGCTTCACGAAAAAACGGAGCTAAATTTAACTTTGAAGTGTTCTTTTTCTCTAAAAGAAAAATGTAAAACAAGAAAGTTCGGTTAGCTGTGTAAGTCTAAACAGCAACCGTGAAAAGGGTTTCATCATTTTTCACAGAAGTCATTATGATGATGGGTTGATATTTAAAATGAAATTTCATCCGTCAGAAATACAATTAAACAATCATTTATCAGCAGTGAAAAAAAAAATATTCTCTTTTATTTTTAACGCTTTTTTCTCGTATGAATTTCAAAAATGTAAAGGATCAGTTATTATTTTTTTGTATTTAAAAGAAACTACTTTTAGTTCTTATTTCGGAAGATGCCTGTTTTTTGGTTTTACATCCTGCGAACAATTTAGACGAGCTGATGTGTGCATCACATGACTTCTTTTTACTCCAACTAAATGTCATTTTGTGATTATTGGCAGTTTTAATGTGATTCCATAGTTTACTCTCTAAATATCACCAGCAGCGGCCAAATTGAAATCAGATTTAAAAAAAAAAAAAAAAAAAATGGAAAAAAAATTGCCAAATTTGTCTTCAAGTTGGCGAGAAAACTTGGCGACCAAAAGACTGGCGATATATCGCCAAGTGTCCGCCAAATTATAACTCCACTTGAGTTTACATCGAAATTAACAATGATATCCCCCCAAAAAGGGGCAAAAGACCCCCTTTGGAGCATTCGAATTTAACCGAAAAGGAAGGTGCACAACTAGACCATGGTAGGAGGCTAAGTACCAAATTTCAACTTTCTGGGACATTCCGTTCTTGCGTTATGCGACATACATACACACATACACACATAAGCACATACGCACATACAAACATACATACAGACGTCACGAGAAAACTCGTTGTAATTAACTCGGGGGTCGTCAAAATGGATATTTCGGGTGTCTGTACGTTCTTAGGCATATAGCCACGTGTGGTCGGGTTGAAAAATAAACTCAACATTCATTCGGGGGTGAGCAAAATGGAAATTAAGGCCGATTTTTGACTAAAAAATTTTTCGCGAATGCAATACTTCCTTTTTTGTAAAAGGAAGTAAAAATACAAACGAAAAAACAATTTTTATCCATTCGTTTGAACATCGAAATTTCAAAATCCGAATATGATGGTCTTTAAGGCATAGTCAAGGATGGATACAAGGGAGGGGCGTTCACCCCTCCCTTGAGGAACTCTGCTCCGGTAATTTTTCCAAATTGAAGTTTTGAAGTGCAAGTATAGGTCCTTTTTGATGATGTTTTCTTAACATCATATATATAACATAAATAGGGTTTGACTCTACTCCAGAAGCATTTCAGAATTAAATATTCAAAAAGGCAATTTTAGACGATCTTTAGCGATGTTAGGAGAAATTTGGGAACCTCCCTATCGGTATGCTGTGAAATGCATTCCATAAAGACATGATTGTAGACATCTCGAGTAATGTTTGAGGAAAGAAAGGGTTCAGCAACTATTCTCTGTTAATTTTTCGGAATATAAGTTTCAAAAAAAGCAATTTTTGATGATCTTTGTGGGTGTGGGTGGGGGTAGGGTCGAAACATTCCCCTAATGCCCCTAAAAGTGTTTCAAAATTGAAGTTCTAAAATGCAATTTGAACACCTCTTTCAACAGAAAAGGAAAGGAATACTTTCAAGATATCCTTGGATAAATCTCTAAATTTTAGTTGTTTTACATGAAAATCATGCTCCCCCCCTCCCACGCAAGCATGTATGAACTAAAAAATGCAATTTTTGAACACATATTTCAACAAAAAAGAAAAGGAATACTTTCGGGATATTTTTGGGTAAATTGTCTAAATTTTAGTTGTTTTACATGAAAATCATACAACCCCTACCACGCAAGCATGTATAAACTAAAAAATGCAATTTTTGAACACATCTTTCAAAAAAAAAAGAAAATGAATACTTTCGGGATATTTTTGGATAAGTTATCAAAATTTTAGTTGTTTTACATGAAAACCATGCCCTCCCCGCAAGCATGTATAAACTATCTACGCAGTAAGAGATTAATTAAAAAATCAACCGCCCCTCCTTGAAAGCTTTCTGGATCTGTCCTTGGGCATAGTGTTTGCAATCTAAAATATGTATATTTGTGTTCATGAATGTGTCATTATCAGCAGTGGTGTTTCCATAGGGTATACTCCACATACGCCGTATACTCTAAAACATTTTGTAGACATATATCGTATACCCTCAAGATTCAAAAATTTTCACATTATGACATATTATGTATATGATCCCATACACATATTGTGCATAATGGATTCCTGGGAGCATACCCTTAGAAAAATTGATGGAACATCACTGATTATCATACATATCTACTACCTGCCTTTTGAATAAGTTTCAAGTCTCTGGCTATGAAAAAATGTTACAGAACATAAGTTGTGAAAATAATATGATGAAAAAAATAACTGTTCAATTTTTTCTATCATCAGCATTTGGTTTGGCATAGTAATACAATGAAACAAATAATATTTCATAAAACATATCCTTATATGATTTAAAACATAATTCCTCATTTCCTAAAAATTAACTGAACATTGATACAAAAAGTGTACCGCACAGCTCCTAAACCTTTCGATAGTACTATTTTTTACATCTTCGCTAGTGTAATGGTTCGTTTTAATTCGGAAACAAAACAGGAATAATGAACAAGGACAAAAAATAAATTTTTGTTGCAATTAGTTTTTATACATACCAAAAAAAAAAAAAACATAACATTCACCTTCTAACTCCTTTTAGAAAAGCAATTCTTCAACGCCAACTCGTCATTCATTAAACTTATTTTATCAAGTAACTCCTACCTTAAAAATGATTAAGTTAAAAATGAGTTTATGTTGAAATTTGAAGTTTGATTTTTTGCCTAGATTCAGAGTAGCCATATTTACTTTCATTTCATTTGTTTCTGAACCAGACGATAAATCAGGTACTAAAAACTGGAAATTTTGAAATTATATATAGTATTGAAATCTATCGCTTTATCAGAGCTGCTTAGTTTCGTGAAAATATAAGCAGACGCGTGAAGATATGAGCAACATACCTTAACAAGGTTATGTGAACACGAAAAGATATCAAAAGCATTAGAGACCTTTTGATAGCATTAGAACTTTAGACACTAATAATAGATAGCATTAGAACTCCTTATGTTGAAATTTGAAGTTTGATTTTTTGCCTAGATTCAGAGTAGTCATATTTAGTTTTGTTTCATTTGTTTCTAAACCAAACGATAAATCAGGTACTAAAAACTAGAACTTTTCAAATCATATAGTTTTAAAATCTATCGCTTTATCAGAGTTGCTTAGTTTCGTGAAAATATAAGCAGACTCGTGAAAATATGAGCAACATACCTTAACAAGGTTATGTGAACACGAAAAGCCATCAAAAGCATTAGAGACCTTTTGATAGCATTAGAACTTTAGACTGAAAGTTCTGATTTAGCGCAGAAGCTGGACAGTTTAAGTCTGCACTCTAGTTTGGTCAAGATCTTGACTGAAAACGGCATCTGAAGCCACAGTTATTAATCGTCCCGTCCTTATCTGTGACATAGGTATTTTTCATATCTATCCGAAATGTGAACTATTTACTCCAAATTAAACTCGCCTTGAAATGCTTGCTTTAATGAAGCCTCGATGGGAGATGTTGGCACTTAATTCCGGTGTAGGGGCTTATAGTTTACTACTCTCCACTTTATGTGTTTGATGTAATCTTGGCAATTGAAATTAGTTTAACTTATACACTCTAAACTGTCCAACCATTGAAACGGACTGTTTATTTAGTTAACGCCTAACATTGAAATATAAGTAAAGTATTGTGTATTTTTGTCTTCATGACTACAGTCTAGGGTGGTTCAAAAATACATGTAAAAAAAAAAGTTTCTCCTAGATAACAGGACACCCCTCAATATTTTTAGACTTGTGGATAGTAATAACTGGAAGAATTTTAGCTTCATATTTCAACTGAAAGAGGGTGCTCAATCCCCTCCCCCGACTTCATAAGTATGCGGAGAGGGGTTGAAAAAATACATTGAACTGAAAAAACAATGCTACATATTATAATATACACGAGTAATATGCATATACATTGCAATAAAATAATTACTTATTAAAAAAAACAATTGGGGAAATTATATGTTTCTAAATTTTTGACATTTTCTATGTTACGGCTAATGTTAAGTTAAAGGGTCATTGAGCACCCTCTTAAAATTTGAGTAAGAAGCTAAAACTTTTACAGCATAATACCATTAGTGTGTCAAAAAAAAAAAAAAAAAAAAAGCATGTCCTGGACTCTAGCTGAAAAAAAAAGTTTTTTTGAACCACCCTAGTATAGTCCTTTCGAATATCTTTGAGCCAATCCGGAAAACTTTGTGCCTCTGTTTTAAGTACATTTGACTAGGGGAAAAAAAACCCTTGAAATCCCAGTGTTGCCTTCTTACTGGCATAGTCATAAAATAATATATTTCTGCTTTTTACAGTATTAAAATATACCGGCAAAATACAAAAACAAAAAAGGAAAAAAAAATGATGTGGCACACAGTTAACTGCACAGGCTCAGAAATACTCTAAATGACTGTACAGTAGAACCTCGTTTATCCGGACTAACTGGGACCAAAGGTAATGCGGATGATCGAAATTCCGGATAATCGGGGTAAAAGAGTGATAGCAAAGCAAATCCTTAGCGCTTTTAAACCTGTCGTCCAGTATACCGGACATGAATTTTAAACAGCTGTTAATTATTTAATATTTTTAAAAATTATTTGACTTTTTTTTTGAAGTTCACTCTTTGCATTCTGCTTATTAATATCTGTGAAAGAATTTTTTCAGCCATGGATTCTTGTCGCAAAAGCGATGCTTTTTTTTCTGATTTTCTTAAAATTATGTATTATTTTCTTAATTACATATTTCAAGTGCTTATATTTTGTTTTAGAATTGTTTGGAGAACATTTTACAATGAAGTTTGTTTGATATTTCATCGTTTGTTTTTAATCTGAAATACTAATTTCTGAAATATGTGTCCGGAATGTTGAACACCACACAACTCTTTTTATCTTCCAACTACAAACTTGAAATTTTGTGTATAAGATACTCTTTAAAATAGTACACTGTGTACCAAACATAAGCATTTTTGGTTAATTATTTCATAATTCCAACTGAAGGGGCTAAATAAAGACATTAAAAAAATATCACAGCAATTTTTCGTATTTCTTCTTAACAAAGAATTGGTCCGCTGTCTTCTTGTTCAAACACGCGTGCTGTTTTAATGAAGCACATTCACCCAAAGGCTTTATCATTATAGTTCAGCTGCAATGGCGTTTGTTAGATTATCACATTTTGCTGCTCAATTTATACAGGAGCTGCGCATTTGATCAAAATACGAGTAATAAGAGAATGTTCGGTGAACTCAAAGTTACTTTCTTGATATCATAATTTAAACTTATGTAAGCGTATTTTTTAAAAGACAATAAATTTGATCCCGAAAATCCGGATAAACGAGATCCGGATAATCAGACTTCTTTTTCTTTGATGGAGTGCGACTAAAACTGAAGAGGGTTCTTGCGAACTGGATTTATGCATCGAGATATTCATTGTTACATTGAATTTCAAACTCAAAGTAAATTTTCAATAAAACTTGTTCTTATATGATTAGTAGTAGTAGTTGGGCCTTTTTTATATTACGAGATCCCTCTAGGCTTGACGTACCCTCATCGAGTTTCCTAAAATTGTTATCATAGATGAAGAGTAAAAGTTGTAAATAAAACGTGAAAGTAAGAATTTCTACCTCTTTCACGTGAACTAATCAGGGCTACCAAGGGTTGAAAAGTGCCTAAAAATGAGTAATTTACCCTCATCGAGTTTCCAAAAATTTTTGTCATAGATCAGCGTTTCTTAATTTCTTTGATTAGTGGAATCCTTTTTAATGCTCACTTTTTTCGTGGAACCCCTGGTTTTTCGTCAAAAATTTACAGTGGCGTAGTCAGAATTCTGTCTCGGAGGGACCTCTGAGAGACTATCATATGAACTATTTGTCATTAAATTGCTAATTAAGTAGAATTCTTTATAGATCATCCTAGTTATTGATAATTGTTATCTGTTATTGTAAAATACCAATGCACTCCTATTTGTGATTCTGATTAAATTATTTTTTTGGACAAGAATAACTAATGTGTTTTTACCTACAATAGTGTCAATAATTCACATAAATGTACTATGTTGTCACTGTGTGATACACTCAGACAGAGCTAGAACATTTAGACGCTCTTGACTAGTACTGCCGTGTTAAGCACATAAGTCGTATCTGCAACTGAGCTCAAAATAAGAAATTGCTTTTCAAAGTTTTACGTGTATTTGATTTAAGTTCCACTTTTTCAGGATTTTTTAAAAACTATTTCCCATCCACAAATAGCCCCAAAGCATTGTATAGGATAGGTGAAATGATTTGAGAACCACCTCGTGACAATAAATGAATTTTAATAAAAAGTACAGATATGACTTTTGTGTTTATCATGACAGGGCACTGCTTCTCAAATTGGTCCTTGCTAGTTAAATATTGATATTCTCTTTTCAACTGCTGTCATAGATACTGAGAGAGTGGCTAGTATGAAGAGCAGAAACTTTGAAATTGACGTAAAAGTCGTAATTTTAGGAAATATTTAGTAATGTTGTAGGAAAAAGAGTTGGAGATGCCCTTCTGAAACTTTTTCAACATTGAAGTCATTTTTCATAGGCTTCTTCCGGAATTGTTTCAAAATTAAAGTTTTTAAAACGCATTTTTAGGCTACTTTTCGAGCCATTAGGTGACACGTGATGAGTAATATTGCTCAGATTAGTATACGAAAGTAAAAGAGAATTTACTTTTAAAATTGACAAGGCATTATTTTTATCGATATTTTGAGTTAAAAATGTGAAATGTGCGCACTTTAAGAAAAGCTGTCATAGATGAAGAGTAAAAGTTGTAAAGAAAACGTTAAAGTAAGGTTGCCTACTTTTTACTGGTCCTTAACCAGGGTTGCCAGGGGCAAAAAGGTACCCAAAAATGAGTAATTTACATTCATCGAGTTTCTATATAAGTTATATTAAAAATATAGGTAAAGGTATTACAAAACAGATGATATAGAGTTGCCTAAGCAGAAGTGCTCCAATCATAGGGTTGCCGCTATTCAAAGTTTCAATATTGAAACCTTAGTTTAGCGTTTTATTTCCATCTTTTACTCTTCATTTACGATAACGAATTTCGGAAACTCGACTAAGGTAAATTACTAATTTTTAGGCACCTTTCAACCCCTGGCAACCTTGATTAGTTCACGTGAAAGAGGTAGAAATTCTTACTTTCACGTTTTATTTACAACCTTTACTCATCTATGGTAAGAATTCTAGGAAACTTGATGAAGATAGGTCAAGCCTAGTGGGATCTTAGACTAACACATTTGTGAGTACTTAAGCATTAAAAATTATTTTCATTACCTTCCAAAATTTTCTTTTTAAATGAAATAAATGAGCTGTCACTTGCAGAACAAAATGTCCGTTTTCCTTGGAATAACCTAATTAATTCCTCCTCAGTCAAGTTAACTGAGCTTTTCGAGATAAATAGTGGTAACTGCAGTCTGACCATCGATGAGATAGAAAGGCAAACATCCGTTTCACAGGCGGAAATGGACGCATTTATTAGTTTTCAGTGTTGCCATCAGCTTTTGCAGATGTTTGTTACATTAATGAAGCACGTGCATCTAATTTTCACTTTTCCTCCTAGTTCAAATAGACTCGTCCATGGCCCCACTAGATGGCACTAGCGCTTAACGGGCCTTGACAATTTAGGACTTTTCTGTGTTAAACCGATACAACTATGATCCGCTCATGCATCCACCAATCAATGTCAACATTTCAAAGTTTGTTTATTTTTGACTGGACGTTGCCCAATTTTACCACAAGAGGAGCTGAACGGAACGCCTGCATCCACCAATCAATGGCAACGTAATGAAAATAGATGTTCAAAAAAACGTTCTCTTTGTTGCCATGAGGTTCAGCGATTGTCACGGCCTATAAGCGTAAGCGAACTTTAGTGGGGCCATGGCTCCTCTTAACTGGAGTTTGCCAATTCCATATCAGCCATAAGCAGACAGTAACGAAATCGAACACAGTGAAAACACATTTAAAAAACCACTCATAAATCTTGATTAAATATAATATATTTTGACATCATCTATGATTCACAATAGCATTTTTAAATATTTTTGGTATTAGTACAAATTCACTTTGGCAAAGAGTACAATAGAACATCAGGCACATATACAAATATAGTACATTACAATTAGTATCCACTAGGACATGGTCTCGGGATTACGTAATAGTCCTCGCTGAGAGAACATGAGTATTGCACTAGTCCAGTATGCTAAAGGAAATGATATGATAAAATGTTTTCTTTTTACTTTACATATAATTATAATCATGTACACACAGTAAAACCGGAGGATAGATATTTATCTGGAAACAATATGAAATACAGAAGTGTAAGATTAAAATTAGGAAGAAACTGATAAAAAATATGGAAAATGATTTAACATGTTTTAATTTTTTTCAGGTATATGACTCTTCTTTTTCTTAATTAATAATCCCCGAATGTTTGATAACGATCTTCCCCAAAAGTCATTAAATATGTTATCTATGTTCTTGTTGCAGTAGCATTTTTGAAGAATCTTGCTCAATCGTTTTACGAATTTGAAACTTTTTCCAAAGTTTCAATAACTAGACTGAAAAAAGAAAAGCCCAATTAAGTTGAAACTTCTGCCCTCTTCCGAAAATGTTTAGCAGTTTTGCTGAAACAATGTACGGCATTTCTCAAGTAACACTCAACAATTTCAAAAATGCTTTTAAGCATTGTAAATAATGGCTTATATGTTACCATATTATCGATTACTTAGACACCTTCTTTTATAATTAGGGGATGTCCATAAATGTTAAAAATAGTGCGAAATGTGACAAGTGGGGGAGGAGAATGGTGCGGGGTGATATTTTGTGAAACTGTGGGGGGGGGGGGGGTAAAAAAGTGAGTCAAAAAAGTGGTGACACACTTTTTTCAACTTTTTGACCCCCCCCCCCCTCTTTTGTCATAAAGGGTCACACTTCACCATTCTCGTTCCTCCACTTGTCGAATTTCACATCGTCTGCTTGGTAATAGGAAGGGAAGGTCGACTAGAACCACCAAGCATGCGTGTGGTAGAATTTTTCACATTTAAATTTTACATAGAATTTTTTTTTTTTTGCTTATTTCTTTCTAAAAGGAGAAATAAATAAATAGATAAATAAAATATTAACACACATCTTTACTGCTACGAACGAAAAGCATCTTAAGGACTAACATGTTGACTACATCAAGCAATTTAAGGGGTTACAGTACCTCAAAAATGATCAAACGATCCAAAAACTTTTTATTGCTTATTTCAAAACTAAAAACTATTCCAAACACAGGGAAAAAGTTTCGTTGCTTAAGCTCCAATATTTAAAAAGTTATAAGGGGTTTTAGGTCGTGTGCGCTATGTGTTCTTATGCAAAAGAAAAACTTGAAATTGATTTATCTTAATGATCGTTTTTTTTTCGTGTTTTCATGTCATTAGAATCCCTAAGGATTTTTTTTAATTAAAGATACAGGATACTTTAACGTAATATTTTTTGCAATTAGGATGATATATTTAACAAAACTGTGCATTGGATAAGCATTTTATAAATTACTCAAATGTTTAGAGCTTGTTATACCTATGAAAACCATTAATTAAAAAAAATGTTCATAAGTAATCACGGAAAATTTTCTAATAAACACATAAAAAAAATGAATGCACAGATTTTTAGATATGATTATTGTGATCCTTTAGCAAAAATATTTTTTTTAATTAGTGCTTAAACAAAAAAGCCTTAGGGATTTAAAAAATTAAAAATTCCCTAAATTTTTTGAATTTAAAAAAAGTAGGCAATACTTTAAAATTTTGAAAATAAATTATTGATTACGAAATATATATATATATATAAGTATGCATGTTATGGTTTCAAAGAAAAATGAAACTTACTTAAATTTAAAAAAAAATGTCTGAAAGGTAATGTGACCCCTTAAATTGAAACACACCAAAGGCAAACATTTTTGATATTTACTTGACACGCCACGGCAAATTAAATCTAAAACTCATTTACTTCAACTCAATTATTTACCTGGCCAACGCAATAATATCTAAATTTAATCGTATTTCGCGGTTTGATATTACACAAAGTGCTTAAATTTCATTGAATTCTTAGTTTATCGTAAACATAGGGTGAAATTTAAGTGACTTAAAGTGCTCGTAAAGTAAATAGGCAGGCACATAGAGGGGTATAGGGATGTTTAAATTCCCGGATGTTAAATATTTTAGACAAATAATTTTGCTAAGCGTCCATCATTAATTTATTGATAGTTTGACAATTATGCCTAAATGGAAATGGGTTAATTAAATCTCAAGAGGATAATTAAATAAATGATACAAAAGGTTAGCGTTGGTAACACAGTATTTGAATAATTTAAAACTATACGTTTCATAACTTAAAGTAATTTTTGAAGGTATTAGATTGTGTTGTAAGTCGTTTTTAAAGCATGAAACATCTGCGAAGACTTGAAATGTTATAAGTAATAAAAGTATATAATATTATTATTTATTACTTAGTAAGTTTAATTTGTATGTAGGAGTGTGTGTGTGTGTGTGTAGTTTTTTGAAATACTGCATGAAAGTCATGCTGACTAGTAATGTTGCTGCTTTACCAGTGGCGCACACAGGAATTTTGTAAGGGGTGGGTCCAAGGTCAAAATCCTATCATACCCCAATATGCCGTCAAACATATTGGCTTGATTTTATCGATTCCCGGGAAGAAAAAACAGTAAAAAATAAACTATTGAAATTGAATTAGCATTGTTTAATGAAATATACTTAAATAAATAACCAGAGAGCAAAATAATTTATGCTTTTACTTTTCTTATAATTAAAAAATAGATTCAAGTTCATTGAATCTCATTTTATTCTGTAATTACAAAACTAAAAACATGGTTATTGCAGTGTATTCATTTATAGTCACAATTCTGCTTCTTACAAGCAATTCGTTATAGAAAAAGTGCACAACATTTAAAAAAATCTTTTAACGTGAGGATTTTATTATTTCACTTATAACAACTGAAAGTATTGTTACCTTTGTTTGAAATTTTTCTACGTACAAAATCTATAGAATCATAATCAATCGGTAAAAAAGCAAGACCTATGGGAGGGGTCCGGACCCCCTGGACCCCTCCCTTGTGTGCGCCACTGTGCTTTACTATAGGAAATTGTAAAAAATAAAAGAAAAATAAACTGTCAGATATTTCATCAATATATCAATGTCTTATAACTTTAACTGAACGGTCTTTGAATCAAAGTATCTGCAATGTTAGAACGAAGTTCCAAGCGAATTTCACTTTGACTAGACAACTAAGTTTTTTTTAAATATCTATTACAATCTATGATTTCTATGAGTGCTGAGTACAAAACAATTCTCAAAAATTTCCCCAAAAACTTAATTTTATTGGGAAAAGAGACTTTTTGAAAGAAAAAGTTTCCTTAACAGTGTGATAAGTATCTGAATCTTTGAAAAGCTGTTTATGTTAATATGTAACGAAATTCTTTACATTAAAAAGCTTTTTAAAGTTTTCTTCCGTTCAAACGAAATATTATATTACCTATTTAACTGAATTAGTGTTTAAAATACTAATATGGAGTCTCAACAAATTTTTCTTGGTTAAATCCAGAACATATTCTTGGAACCGAGATGTTTTAAATATTAGGTTTAATTGAACAAAAGCCCGTGACTAGGGATTGCAATACCGGACCAAAAATTCAATACCGGTATTCGGTATTTTTAAAACGTGATACCAGGATACCGGTATTAATACCGGTATTTGAAATTTTTTCAAAAAAAAGGTTGAAAACATATTGTCTTGTTGCCACACTTTATAATTTTGTACAAAAAGTGTATTATTTAAGAAAATGTATTGTGAACAAATATAAAATGAGAGAACAATTGTCATAATAAAAAATCAATAATAGTAAAAAAAAAATGCATCTATTGTATTTTCTCAAAGCCTGGAACGCATTTAGTGCTCGACTTTCTTATAGCTGAAAATACTCTTTCTGAATTCACGCAGGTCGGTGGTACGGTTAACAATTCGCGATACACACATTTCCTCTAATTGTCTAGAAGTCCTTTAACTTCAAATAATTCGGTCTTTTGCACGTTATTTTTGGAAAAATTATTTTGTGTGTGTCTTTTTTCTTTCTTCTTTTTGTATTATGTACTATTATTATATATGTATTTTTATAAATTTATTGGGAGTTGTAATTTTTTTCCGAGAGCCGATACTTTTCGAATATTAACATCATTTTCTCTTGAGCAGGAAAGGTTTGTGTTTAATTTTTATTATTAGTGCTTTGGTTTGAAATTTACGACAAACCTGAATAAATTTGATCTTGTCAGTTTCTCTTTTCGCGTACTTAGCAAAATTCTTTACAATATTAATTATTTAAATATCTGAAAGTATGTTTCAAATGATTATGCTTAAACTCTATGCAAATTTTCAAGGCACCATATAATCTCTAAATATTACCTTGCCAAGTATAAAGCGAGACATGACATCAAACCGATACCGGTGACAACAAATTACCATTTGTTTAACAAGAAAAAGTTTTTTGCCAAAACTCTGTACAGTTGAGACAAATATTTAATGAAAATATCATAAAGCATTACTGTAGCTGATGGTTGGAATATATTATTCATAGAACAAATACATTCGAAATTACAGTCGAAAATTTTAAGAACATGGTGCACAAAAATGCACAACGCATCTTAACATCTAGTATTAAAAAAATATCATTTCGCAATCTCTCCGCTGCTTTTGTTTAATGATATTGTATTAGTTCGTGTTTTTTAAGCCAAATTTTTACGTCAATAGGTTTATTTTAGTTCCGTATCGTGGGAAATGAAATGTACATTAAAAATATAAGTAGATATTTAATAAGTTATAAAAATTCTTTAATTGTTATTATCAGCTAATACCGAAAATACCGGTATTTTACCTCAGCAAATACCGGTACCACAAAATTGCAAAGATGCTCGAAATACCGGTATTCGGTATACCGGTACTGCAATCACTACCCGTGACAGTTGTGATACTATTGGTCTAGATCAAAATGACTCCCATGTGCTGATTAAATTAAAAAAATATATAAAAATGCCGAAAGTGCATCAGGTAAAAAAAATAATAAGAAATGGCTAAATAGCAGAGAAATAAATCGGTGGATTTTTGATAGAATAGGTTTTTAAACATACTTCGAAGCATCAGAGTGGTGTAAGATTGATTAGAAAGTTCGTTTAGGGTTGAAACACGGTGAAGTTTATAATGAGATACGCACTAGAAGGGGCGTTTCGATGGGAGGTCAATGGAGGTCACTTGAACCTGCCAAAAATTTCCATTTTCTCCAAATTGTGCCTGAAGATTCGTAAAATTTGGAGTTCTATTCGGCAAAATTATCACAATTTGGCGAAATTTGGAGTTCCATTCAGCAACGTTATCATAATTCGGCAAAAATTGAGGCTCCATTCGACTCGGCAAAAATTGGTGTCCCATTCGGCAAACTGAGAATTCCCGCACTCCCAAAAGTTCGAGGCGCTCCTAAAGGCTAGTTTTGTATGAATTTTATTATGAAGTAGTGTTTCCTATCATTCTTTATAATATGGCACTGCCCCCTGTATTTTTTATTCCTGATACTCAAAAAATAAATGCTTCTCGACGCGACATAACCTTGAAAGACACATAACTTGGTTTTAGGGTCGTATAAAGGGGGGGGGGGGGGTCTTAGGGTTCGACCCCCCCCCCGTAAAGTTCGGTTTGACATTTAAACATTCGTTTATATTTAAAAATTTCCAAAAAATATTGTTCCAAAACTCAAATGTCTTTTATGTGTATATTTATTGAATAAAATGCTTTCATAATAGATAACCCGACGACTAGAATATTAGCACAAATACCGCAAAGCTCCGCATGAAGTTTTTAAATCCTCTTCGAAATTATTTTCTGGTTACGGCCCTGCTTGTTTTGCCCAAGCTTTCAAGTAAAATAGGATAACTAGTGGCACCCGCACGGCTTCGCCCGTAGTAGAAAATTAAAAGCTCTTTTGGTTCGCCTGTATATTTACAAAATATGTATGGTGAATTTCTCGCCAAATGGCTTTCCCATGTTACGGTTCCACGTTATGATAACTTGGTAATTTACTCGTCCATCTTATGATAATTTTGCTCGGGAAAATGTTCTCAAAATTGAATAGAAAAAGAACAAATTCGAATTTTCAAAAAATCGCTTCGAGCTGCACACCCCCGTGCTACAACCTTTGTCTGTGCCAAATTTCATGAAAATCAGCCGAACGGTCTAGGCGCTATGCGTGTTACAGAGATCCTGACAGACAGACAGAGATCCGGACAGAGAGACTTTCAGCTTTATTATTAGTAAAGATAAAGATTAAAAGAAAGAAAGAAAAAAGCCTGGTTATAAAAAAGGAAACCTCTGAAAATTAAAAATAACTAATAATTCAGTTTCAAATTGCCCTCTGAAAAGATCACACTACAGCCTAGTGGGTCCTGTGTCTATATTGGAAAATACGGTAAGAAATAGTGTATGGAGGTATTCATCAGCTATACTACTTTTTACCTAGTTTAATAAATAAAATCGTTAACAATATCCTACATGAAGCAAACTTGAAGGTAATTACAATACAATCGTAAATGCATTAATAATATTATTTAAAACAAACGTTTTTTTATAAAAAATCTCAACTTTTAACAAAACAATATTTTTACTACACAGCCATAGCTCCAATATAATGCTTAAAATGTATTTTAAACGCCCATTTTGCTTTGAGCTAATTTTATCGTTTTTGAGCGTTTAATATTTTTTTCAAACAAATTTATTTATACTTCACACAAAATCATAAATTTTTACATATCACATTAGCATCAAATGTTTTGACTAGATATTAGTAATACTAAATAGCACACGATAAGCACTAACAAAAACCTTATACACGTTATCAACTTTTCGAGACTCGAGACGATTCAAATTTGATTTAAATGTTCTTCATTTGGTGTTTGATGCAGATTAAAAAGTACAGTAAAACCTCGATCGTATGAATCCTATTACCTGATTCTCGTTTAACAGACGTCGGTTTATTGAAAGTTAACTTAATTTTTTTAGTAAGTAAAATCATGATCACCGGAGGAAGCTATCATTTACATGAGATGACAACCAAACATCAAATTTTCCATGCTGTTGTGTACTACTATTTTTTTCAATCTATATCAGTAAGTTTTTGAAACACTAAACAACTCAAATTTAAAAAAAAAAAAAACACTAAATTTCAAAGCGATCGAATGAAAGTAAAGTAATGTTTTATTAGTTAATTGTTTTTGAACTATGTACTTATGTTTGAAGTCAAATAAGGACAACATTCAGTTGATTGTATTATTAATTTTGTCTTTATTTGACTTCAAACGTAAGTACGTAGTTCAAAAACAATTAACTAATAAAACATTACTTCATTCGATCACTTTCGAATTTAGTGGGTTTTTTCTTGTTTTTGAACTTAGTACTTATGTTTGAAGTCAAATAAGGACAACATTCTGTTGATTGTATTATTAATAACGCATCAAAGATTAAAGATAACTATATTATATCTTATCAAATTTTAGTTTAATTTTCTGATTTTTGTGACATTTACTGAACACATTTGCAGACATTTACAAGAATAATGTTCAAAACATCTTACGTAATAGTCATTTCATAAATGTGAACGTGTTCACATTCTTGCCAAAATTAAAGTTTCCACTGTTTCCTGACAACCCTTTTCCTCTGTCCGAATTTCACCATCTTTTGAAGGAGATCCGGCTCCGACCACTTTGGTTAATTGAGATTTTACTGTATTTAAAATTTAAGATTCGTAATAACTGTATGTAATTCCACCTCACAAACGATGTTCATGAAATATGTACATTCACACATAGATTACGATTTTTTACAGAAGTTGACACGTGACCGAAAATTTGAATTCAAATCTACTTCTTGTATTTAAGTTTACGGTTCCTTTTTATTTTTCAATGCATACAGCATGAAATATCACAACTTTTGAAAGGGATCTAATAACTTTGTGAGTACATTTTTCTGAATTTGCGTAGAAGCATCTAAGTAACAAACAATTGGTTATAAAGAAAATATATATAACATTAAATATAAATGTGCAAATTCTGGGAAGAAATATAGTTACCGTGTCAGTAAATTCAGCCGCATTTGTTTTGAATCACATATAAGTAATAAGCAAGTAAATATAACTACAAATAAATAGTACCATGATAATAACATTGAAAAAAACGTAACAAAACAAATTTATTCATTTCAAGATAAGGACAGAGGGTGAAACTTTTTTTTTCTACTGTAAGATAATTTTCACATCACATTCCGTTTCAAGGATGTTAGCGATGATTTCATAAGCCCTTTGGGGTAAGAAGCAGTAGAATTATAAGCACAATCACCCCGCTAAAGAAAGTCTTGAACAGCTTGGTTTTTATCATTTTGTATAGGTTTTAACACAATGTAAACAAACGTTTTATAAACATAAACGTTATCATTACTCTATTATAAAACATATTCATATCTCAGTCTGAATTTTAATGGATTTTGTGCAAAATTTGAAAACTCCAAAAATGTTTACTTTTTATATTTAATTTTATATAAAGCTTTTTATACAAATGTTTATTTTTAATATTTTAACTAAGACAGAAAAAAATAGGTGTCTCAGAAGTTGCATAAAAAATAAGTTTTGATTTCGTTTTGATCCTAATTTAGGTTTTGTAAATTTATACATACATATATAGAAACATACCGTACATCTCCAAAACTACGTTAAGTTACATTCTTTTCATTCAAAGTTTATTTATCTAGATTTTATTTTTCGTAAAAACATATAAGTGACAACAATCGTATATCGTATATATCGTGGTTAGTGTTTATTCAAATATATCTTAAACGACATTTATTGCATCTTAACTTAAAAACAGTTGAACTTTAATGTGTATGCATTTTAGAAACTATCAGCGTTTTTAAATTTTGATCAGTTGTTGATTTAAAATAGAGCAGACGTGATGTAAAATATACAATTATTTAAAGTAAAGCGTTTTGATTCTAAGAAGGCAGAATGTGAAATTTCTTACATGAATTTTGTGAAATACATGTCTATGAACCCTTTTAGAGCTTTAAAGTATAGTGCTTCAAACTACATAATAACATTGTTTATCATCAAGTCAACAATTTTCAGTTAAAAAAAAAAAAAATCAGAGTTTTCTTTTAACTCTGCATGCCGCAAAATATTTTTAAAAACTTTTTGATGATTTATGTATGTACATAATGATAAACATTCTAACATGAACATGACAATGGTTGTAAACACGACACCAATGTTTCTAGAACATTCTTCAAACATTACAAGAATCTCCAACAACGATCACCCAATATGTTAAAACATTCCTCTTCAACAAATACTATGTGTAATGAGACACTGATCACAACGAAAAATATTGACAGTATCTTACATTTCATATTCTAGATTATAGGGAAAATTAAATGTGATTGGACGACGCATCATGACATCACATTGGATAGCAATAAATATTCCAACTAGTGGTAAATGCGTAAAACCGTATAAGCAATTTGATACTTTCACTCGATTGTTTTTATCCTTCTTGCACCAATTTCAATCTGTCACAATAAATCCAAAAATACTGGAATCTGTAAACTAGAATAAAATAGGAAAAAGACAAGGTTCTTAGAATTCTCACCAGTTCCATTATTTTACACTTTATGTAAAAATGTTTTGAAAATAAAATATCTTCTGATAACGGAAGTTTACTGACGAATGATACTGGGTAATACCATTTTTTTTTCTGCATGGAATTGCTAAGCTATTTAGTTTCAAAACGAATTCCATGTTCCGAACTTCTATATGAACCATAACAATAATTCCATGTTTAGGTTCTGGAATTCCATGTTCAGAATCTCTATATGAACCACAACAGTAATTCCACGTTCAGGTTCTGGAGTTCCATATTCAGAATCTCTATATGAACCATAACATGTAGTGACGGGTCCGAACAGCAAACATTTGGAGTTGGCGTCATCTTGAATTAAAAGTTCTTAAGCCATTTTTGATGTAGGTCTACAAGATGGTGGCTTGTTTCACTTATTATTCTTCACCATTTACGGTCATAATCAATGAATAATTACAGCGGACGGTTTTCATGCCTCGCTGAGCAAATTGCGGGTGGGTCACACACTGTTCTGCTTTTGAGTCCCATCGAAGCCTTCTACTACGGTTTGCAGAATAAAGTGGATCGTAGTTTTGTAGATACTTTCCATGTTTTCCGTATATCTGTCTTCGAGAACTTCTTTTACGGCAGCCAAGAAAGGTTCTTCCATTTTCTGAAAAGATAGATTGATGCAAAATGATTACATGATGCAAACAAGTTGGATTACACGGTGAAGAGTTCATTATGTTACAATGGGGTTGTTTCCTTCAGTCAAAAGTAGTACATTTTTGTCACTGAAACTGATAGAATAAGAAAAACAAATAACATGGACTCAGAAAATACTTTCACTTTCCCAACAGTTATTTTTTAATTAATTTTTTAAAATGTCCGATTTTTGAAACAAGGCGTTGTCTTGATGACGTCACAAATGATGCATTTTACCTCATCTTTCTACCGCGATTCCACGTTATGATAATCAAGAAGCGAATTACAGTTGCTCTCTACGCTTGCTAACAACCATATCGCTGCCAATACACGTGAGTAAAGATGCGAATTAAAATTTTTTCTCTGTGACTGGTAACACAGAATGGCATTTCATCATTTGTGATGTCATCGGACAGAAGCATAAACATTGATAGCGCGCCGATTTAAGTAATTTTTTAAAAATATTAAACTTAAACAAATTATTTAAAAAACAGTCAGATCCCATGTTTTTAAACATGCTCTTTCAGAAAAAAATACTTTTAAAATTTTGGAAACGACCCCATTCATGAATAACAATTATCTGTCTTTCGTTATTATTACCTCCAGTAAGGGGAAAAAGTTATATACGAAATAGCTTAAATATGAGGTGTTTATACTACTTTATTCCCTATCCCCTCACTTTGAAAATACCAAAAAAAAAAAAAAAAAAATTCAGCCAAATTCCAGGAATGATTTCATTAGATCATACCTCCAGTGAAAAAAATCCAAATGACGGGGGGGGGGGAATTAAGATGTTTCGTATTATTTACAGAGCTACAGAGACAAGACAGGCCCCTTGTAAATTTGGTTGCAAGGCCCTTCTCTCTTAAAACTTATAAAATGCACTACTCTGTTTCGGTGCCGGGGCCCTCTCAATAGCGGGACCTTTTGTTTCCGACTAGGCAGGTAGGCCTTTCATCGACCCGGTTTATTGGCTTTATAAAACAAACTAGTGGTACCCGCACGGCTTTGCCCGTAGTAGAAAATGAGAAGGTCATTTGGTTCGCCTGTATATTTACAAATAATGGATGATGAATTTCTCGCCAATTTGCTATGTTAATTTGCTCGCCCATGTTATGATAATTTGCTCGGTGAAATTTTCTTAAAATTGGAATAGAAAAAGGAAAAAAAATCTCCCAACTTCAAAAATTACAAGCATCAATTAATGTACTTTCAATGCCATATGCTAAATACAACAATTTTGAATTTTATTATGAATTTTAGAAATTAAAATTATGATTAAGCATTCATTTACTGCACAGTCTACCCTGTAAGTCCGAAGAGTCATTAAAAATTCGGCAACTGAAAACCTAGGTCTGGGGTGGAAAAAAAGAAAACTGAATGGAATGTTGGAAATAGTAGACGTTTTAAGTATTTTTTCAGAAAACAAAAGAAAATAAGTGTTTTCTGAATGCATTACACGATTAATTGAATCGTTTATTTCAGAAAATAGTCAAACTGCAAAACTTCTAATTTCAGGAAAAGGTTTCTACCATCATTTTAAATTGTTCGATAGGGATTGCAAAGTTTTTTAATGAAAGAAATACACCTAAATGTGTTTTCCTTACAAGTTAAAGTATTCAAATCGTTATCGAAAAATTTTAGTGCAAAAACGTAACTAAAAACATTTTCCAGGAATTACATAGACATTTTATCGTTTGACAAGTTTTTGAAATAATTTTTTTTTTCTGTAGTATTGTGTCTTTTGTAATTTTATATTTTTTGCAAGATGATACAAATTATTCTAAATTTTAACTATTATGCTTCCGATAATTTATATATTCAAATCGCTTATTCCATATAATTTTTATCCGTATCATCAAACTATTTATTCCATACATTCAAATATCAATTCGAAAAAAATGTAAACAAATAAAATGTAAACAAAAATGTAAATACAAATTCAAATACAAATGTGACGACCAGCAACAGGCTCTTGACCCAGCTAGGCTGGTCCTAGTCAATTTAGTAGTCCTCAATGAAGATCAATGGCTTTCTGAAAGCTATTCCCCTCCCTTGCTCATTACCACCTCTTCCGGCAAGATGTTCCAAGTGCCCACAACCCTACTAAAGTAGTAGTGTTTCCTTATTTCCAGGTTAGCCTGAGATTTGAATAGCTTAAACCAAAAAAAATGTTTTACCATCTGGTATGCTTACCCAAAAATATTCACTTTTGAATCCTTTAATTTTCCTATGTGTTCTTCCGATGTTGTGCAAGTAGTCAATACAGTGGTCAACATTGTCCAAGGACATGATGCTTTCGTCTAGTGTCTCCATGACTTTTGTCGCGTGCTCTCTTAGCTCTTCACTCTCTTCCCGCTCTTCCCTGGATTTTAAATGCTTGAAGCTCTCGAAAAGATGCAAAATATCTTCATTATCTTCGAACAATCTGTAAATAAAACATAGTATGTGTTATTCTGGAAATACTAGAAAATCGCCCGTCAAGGTATGACGGGTGAAAATTGCTTGAACGAAGTCATTGCCTGCATAGTGATATTTTGATAGTTGAAATTTTAACCCTAACTCCAGCGGATTAATCCAAAACGCCAGTAGATATCGTTCATTGTTGAGTATTTTTTCGTTTCTTCATTCCCCTGAAATGACAGTCTTACCAGTAAAACAGTTAAGTTGCCGGATCAAGTTCAGCCCTGTCAGAATAAAGCATTTCCCTGCATGTCAAACAGTGCCAAAAAATATTGTCAAATTATCATGCTACGCGAGTTTCATTGTTGGTGACGTCAGAGCGTTACTCAATTAGTGAACTCGCTATTATATATATGAGGATTGTCTCATTAAGTGCTTTTTAGAGTGATTGATAATCGAAAAGCGAACAATTCTGCCGGGGTAAGATAAAGCGCAGTATCAGCAGAAATTAGTTTTTGAGATAATTTGAAGAAACATGTTTTGGATTCTATACTAACAGGGAAATGCTGGAATTATACGCTTTTTTCGTGTTTTCTTTTCAGAGATAACTAAGTAAAAAGCTTGTACAATAAAGGGTAAGAACAATAGATAACAAAAAAAAAGTATTGCAGTTACTACGCTTTACTTTCCTACTGCAGAATTTCATTCTGCATAGGAAATATTGATATATTTTCTTATGCTGCAAAACAGCATATAAAAACTTCAACTGTATTAGATCCTTGTTTTCATCGCATGCACTATTATATGAAGAACATGGACTCAGCTTCAATAAGATGTAATTACCCTTTTGAAAATTTCCAGAAGTACTATTTAAATAATTTTTTTGGCGCAATAATGAAATTATCTAATGGTGTCCGTCACTGCGGTAAAATGATTTTTAAATATTTTTTTCTGGAAATCTTTAAAATTTAAAAGCATTATGCAGAAGTCGAGTTTGTGCTTTTCTACTTCAATAAAATGCAGATTATTTATTGAACATTTCCAGTAATAAATATTAAACAAAATATTTTGGCTCAGTAACGTAGATATCTCATGGGATATGTACATTACTGAGAGTAAAATGATGTTTAATTTTTTTTTTTTTTTTTTTGAAATCTTCAGTTGCATTATATAGAAGTTGAGTTCATGTTTTCATTAAATTCCTGCAAAGAAACAATTATCTAACATAATTTGGGTCTTCGTAGGGTCCTTCTACATTTGTGAACACAATTAGTACGCTAAAAAAGCGTTGTAAGTTTTTACAGAATTTTTTAATGCATTTTAAAAATCACCTCAGATGTAAACCAATATAAAATATAACCAATGGGAAACTTTCTAACCAGTTTCTGTGGAGCCATACGACCCTGGTATCGCGTACGTCAGAGAATACTGATGGCGTGCCCTGTGATCCAGCAGCCTCACTAATCAATAGGACTGAGATATGGCTTGATATGCTTGAGATCGTAGGTTCTACTCCCCTCCTTGTTTGGGCTGTATTTTCCTTTCTTCTAAATAAATTGCATTGTGTAAATCAGTATCAATATTATTACTGTTGCTATGATGGCAGCCGCGGTCCTAGCAACTTTTATTGCAAAATACCTGGACTTTTTTTTAGTGTCATGAATGAAAAATAATTACTTCATAATAGTAGCAATAAATGTAAAATACATTCAAGCCACAGCTAAGAAATCTCATGCATGACTTACGATATAGAAATCTTCATTTAGAAATAAATCTAAATCAATAAATGAAGTACATTATGACAAAATTATAACGCGATATACATTTATGAATGAAAAAAGTTGGTATTCACGCAAAGATAATATTTAATATTTACAATTGTTTACTATGTAAACTCTGTGCAAAGTCGTAACAAGCTTCCGACGTAATTTAAATATACGACTCTAACACGTAGGCTTCCACAAATTGTGAAATATTTTTATTTTCTAATACAAATAAGATATTTTTAAAAATCCGCCTGATCTGTCAAAAATATTTTAAAATTATTAATTAATAAACAAACAGGGTATCAATGCTATACAGGATACCATTTGGAAAGCTTTTCGCTGTTTTATATTTGAGTCATTCTACAAAAAGTGTAACTTTTCTGTCACACGCCTTTTATAGAAAAAACTTTAATTAACAATTCATTTAGCAATGCTTTTTAATTTCATCAAAAATATATCTATTTAAACCTGCAAAATATTTTTTAATAATATATTTTATTTTAATATATTTTTAGCTTACAACATGTGAATTCTTACCTCCGTGGCATGTTACGCACCTTGTGTGACTGTTTATGTTGCTTAATAACTTATTTAATTAAAAGTATATATTTATTTATTTATTATTCCTTTCACAAGTGTGTCAAATACTAATTGTTTAAGTATATTTAATTTTTTAATATTGTGTTTTAGTTCGCTTTAGTAGGATAAGGATTCATGTCACACAAATTCTCAACTCCGTTACCTAAACACAAAATGCCATTCCTCATTACATGTCTGTAATGACATCAAATTTTATTTTCCATGATACAAGGGAGCCCCCTCGTTAATTTCCAGCCATAAAGAAGTTGTTAGATTTTTGTTGAAAAACAAGAAAGTAGATTTTGATTTAAAAACTAAGTGTGGTTAATGCGACTTCTCACCTCCGTGAACTTGAATTTCAGGGATGTAAAAAAATGTAAAAAAAGAAGATTGTAACAACGAAGAAAAAAAATAGTTCCCTGAAAAAATGTATCCATTAGGGCTATATAATGGAAAAATTCCTCACCTCCATGACAGACCTTATCAATGTTATTATTTCTGGGGTGAAAATAAATGATGGAGGGAAAATACATCAATCTTATGCATTCTACCAAAACTATAAATTGCCAGTACATTCTCAAATTTACTAAATACTATTATTTAACACATTTTTGAACTAAAAGTATAACTACTAATTAAGTCATACTTTAATTAAGAGAACTTAATATTATATTCTCACTAATCATTAAAGTAGCTCATTGTTTGCACAATGAACAAAATTACTACTTTGATATTAAATTGCCTCAATTTTTAAACATTAAAAAACATTTTTTTTTTATTTCCGTGAACAAGGCATTTTTAATTTGTTTTATTTATGAGTAAAATAATTGGAGCTTAGCTGGGCCATTTTTTATGGTTACTTCTAGTAGGTAACACTTTCATGTAAGAACGAAAAAAAAAAAAAAAAGAAAACAAAAGGTTTCGAAATTGTAAAATATTTGCGTTCAAAAGTTAGTTTTCTGGAGAATTACTCATTTGTGACTAGCAGGAGAAGTTCTAAATTAAAAGCCTTTGCCTTTAAAAATAAGGAAATATTTTACCGATTTAAGTCTCTCTAGGCATCTATACTAAATTAAATAAAACAGAATAGTATGATAATAATGCTTCTTTTGTTGTCAATATCAGGCTATTGGAAACAATATTTTAATGAAATAAAGAACAAAACTTCTACAAAGAAAGAAATTTTTATAGAAGAGATTTGCCTCGTGTATTGAACTGACTTTTTATTGTTTTGGAAAGGTATTATATAGGTAAGTTACAGACAAAAGATTAGTTGAGAAGGACGTTGCCTTTAGTTCAAAATATCTTTTAAGTCCTTGGAAAAAGAAAAAAATTTCTTCTAAATAATGAGCACAAAATATTATTAAATATTCTCTTATTCCCTTTGATAAGTACTCTATTCTTCTGTCTTTATTTTTATTCCATGAAAATATTTCTAAGAAAATTACCAATTAAAAAGCGATGGTGACCATGTTAGATCAGAAACATTTCTCTTAAGGGTACAGGGGATGCCCTAACTTACGTTTAGAAATGTTAGAATTTAATATGATGTTTGAAAATTTCGTTTTGAATAAATTAGAAGTGACTAATTAATATAAACAATACATAAAGACATTTAATAATAAATGTTAGTTTTGTTTCTAGTGGACTGCATATTGGCTACTAACCATTTGTAACCCTAGTGCATTCCTCTGTCAGCAGCATCCATTCTTTCATGTGGCACTAGTATCGCCGAATGCCAGTACCACGAGAGTTTTGACGCCCTGTTTCTCCACTACGTGGAGACACCTGAGCTTTTGAGAGACCAAACTGCTGGAAATTTAATTTTGTCGAGAGTGTTTGGATTCAAACGAATACTCTAGGGATCTTCGGCATGCGACGTAGACGCTGTTGATTTTCTGCGTTTTTACAAACCATCGACTCGAGCCAGGATCGAACCTGCACCTACGGAAGGCGGAGGCCAATATATGACTGCTAACCCACTCTGTGGGCTAACTAATAATGAATTTCAGGACATGGTTTTTGCCAAGAATGTGGAATTTTCTTTCAATATCGATAAAAATCTGAAGCAATATGGTTAGAAAAGTTTTTTTTTGTTGAAAGATACAACAAGTCCAAAATTGTGAAAAGATGACTCTATGCTTTTAATGTTTAAAATCAAAATCTAGTATCAGTTTGGGAATTATGTAAAAAGAAATATATTAATATCATACTTTTCAGCTTCATAAATATCTTCTTTTTAATTTAATTTTGACACTTAAAATTGCAGGTGTATTGTCCTTAAGGCATTATTGTCCTTAATAGCTAAACGCGTCTAAGGAATTAATGTTCAAAAATTTTTCAAGTTTTGCATAACGAAAAAGATAAAGTAATTTCTGTTTTCATTAATAGCCGCTATGATATGTCTGAACACTTTGAAAACGTCTCATGTGTTTGTTTGCAAATATAACCATAAGTTCCATACAGGTATAAGGTCAAAAAAATTCCAAGTGTCGTACATTTTTTTTAGATAAAAAACACTTTTTTTAAAGACTCGTACCTCTACCAGTGCTGATGTTGGGGGAGGGGGGTGTGGGTAGAGCGCGAGAGTACATTATCCCTCGACATATTTGCTTTAGTATTAAAAAAAATGCGCATTTAATGTAAATTTACTTTACAACTTTTTTAAAAGCGAATTTAAGCCGAATTTTTAAATTTAAGCTAGCATAAGGTAGCTGAATCTGAACTGACCTTTTTTGGCCTAACAAAAATACGTCAACCTTGACATCTACTCTATGGGAAGAGGGTTGAAAAAGAGAGTTGCTGGTTTTTCGGAATTGAAAAAAAAATATTACAACACAATAACCACAGTAAACAGAAATATTTCAGTCAAAACATCCTAAGTGCAATATACGAGTAGCATTCATTTTATTTATACCAGAGGGTAATAAGGATATTTTAAAAATAATTTTGTCTTCGCTCATTATCTGTTAGAATTATTTGGAAAAGAGGAAGGCATTTTTTTTTTCAGATCTAAACTAAAAAAAAAAAAAAAAAAGCGCATCACGGGACGCTCGGCAGAAGTTATGACTTTCATAGGATTAAATTATTATCATTTTTTAATCCTATGAAAATAACGATTGGCTTACGGTAGCTGTAATAAGCAACGAAATTTTTGCATCGTATGTTATCTAAAAATCTTGTAAAGACTGCATCAAGTACAAATCCGTGACTTTTAGTAGCTTCTTCTGGCTTATTAATCATTTGTAATTGTAATTTGAATTTTAGAAACAATAGTAAATTTTTAGCTCGATCAGAAGCAAAATAACTTTAGCATCTCCGGTTAAAATTAAAGGAATTGTATAATAATTTTCATTAACTAAAGCAGAACCTCCTTGTGTATAATTTAAAAACTGTTTATGAATAAATTGAATAATACTTGAAACACTTTGGTTTGGAGATATATATATATATATATATATGTTGGCAATAATAATTTGTTTCTTTGCTTCATTGAGACATTCGACATTCCACTATACACATTTCACCAATATCGTTTTGTGTAGCCGTATTAAAGCTTGCAGCATTATTAACATGTAATCCTATATTTAGAGTGACAATATTTATGCAGTCAAGATCATTCTGACAAACTACTACGCTTCCTGCTCTTATATTTTGACGCTTTAATTGCACAATACGTTTAAAGGATGGAATAATTTTAATATCATCATTTTTGCCCCCCGCCCCCTGCAAAAATCTCAGAGACCGTAACTGCACACTTTATTGAATCCCCGCCTCTAAATAACTAACTTTTTAACGAGTGAGTGTTTTAAATTTAAAGTCAGTTTAAATTTTATTCTGTGATGCAAAAATTAAATGTTTGTTTATTATTTTTTGTTTTCTCGACCGTGCCCACCCCACGCGTTGCGGAGTCTGCGGGGATAAAGTTCGTTCAAAATATGTACACCTTATCATAGTTCAAAACCCTAAATGAAGCGAGATATTTTTAATATAACTAATCGCAAAAATGTTTCTGTTTTGAAAATAAATTTAAAGATTAAATGCTGTTTCGAATACATATTGTTTACAATGTTATTGATATTATATTGTATTATTAAACTCACCTTTCGTTACGAGATTGCGTTACGTTGCGACGATCATCCATCCTCTGTTAGTTTCATTACTTTTTCTACTATCACTTAACGCTTAAAGCTGATCCAAAGAGTAAAGAAACAAAATTTCAGCGACCATGCGCGCTTTTGTCGTATGCGTGAACGAAAGGAATGCTAGACGAGAGTTGCGCCGTTACGCGCGTTATGTCACAAATCGGTTTACCCTCAGATAAGGAGTTATCACTCAAAAAATAGCCTATAGGCTTCCTCAATAAATGGACTATTCAACACAAAAAGAATTTTTCAATTCGAACTAGTAGTTCCTGAGATTAGCACGTTCAAATAAACAAACTCTTCAGCTTTATATTATTAGTTAATCATTAAGAAAAATAAGACAATGATACGTATATAATGTTTTTGTTTTGCGAACCTTTTTAGCATCGTTTAGGATTTACTCTGAAAAGTACTCTCGAGATTTGCCTCATAGCTGACTCGAACCTACACCCACTGGATCGCAAAGCCCACACTTTCAGATCAAGACACCATGGCTACTCATATTCTGCGTTCCAAACATTTTATATTATAATGTAAATTTTCCCGTTTTCATAATATTTTTTATTGCTGCTCCACTCCTATTAGTTATAGCGTGATGTTATATATAGCCTATAGCTTTCTTCAATGAATGGACTATTCAACAGAAAAAGAATATTTCAATTCGAACCAGTAGTTCCCGAGATTAGCGCGTTCAAACAAACAAACTCTACTGCTTTATATTATTAGTATAGATAGCCTTCCTCAATGAATGGACTATTCAACACAAAAATAATTTTTCAATTCGAACCAGTAGTTCCCGAGATTAGCGCGTTCAAACAAACAAACTCTACTGCTTTATATTGTTAGTATAGATAGATTATCTTAGTTATCTGAACGGAGTCAAAACTTAAAGAAAAGAAAGAACACCCTTCAATTAAGGTTTTGCATCAGCTAGAGGCGTTTTCGAAAAATTGATTTTTAGACCGTAGGTCGTTTTTTCGTCATTAGCCGGCCCGGTAAGCTATAATATGAGGGGAGAATTTCTTCAAGAAAGAAGAAAGATCTCGCATACCGACAGAAAAATAATCCACAGAAATAATATCTAAGATAAGATATTGAAAAGAAATGTTTTTATTTTTGAAAATTTTATACATTTTTTTTTTTGCTATCGCTGGCTGCTTGAACTGTTATGGCTTAGATGGCAGCAGTGTTTATTATTACATTTAACCGCACGGTTGAATACAAAATCAGTTGAACTAAATTCGTTTTTTAAGCGTAGCTTTTCGAATGTAGTAAAAATGTGACTGGCTATTTGTTTTTTTCCGAAAGAGAAAAAAAATAATATTTTATCCATCGAGTTGTTTGTAATTTTTATGTTTTGCTTCGTATTTTAATAAATATTCAAAGGTTAACTAAATAAAAAGCGTAATTTCAATTTGGGGTAGTAATTATTTTATTTGTGCAAAGGGTCCATAACTATCATCAGAAAAATCTACATTTCAGTATGCGATTTTTTTTTCTGAACAAAAATTATTCTACTGTAGTCTGAAATCTTAAACCTGATACTTATATTTTCGCTTATATTATGCTTTAGTTTTCTGATCGGAGCCCTAAGTTTCAAAAACAAGAGAAAAAAAAAATCCTTACAAATAAGAAACAATTTAGCTATAGGTTGCATCAAGTTTTAGTAACAGCAACGAGCATTCCAATCTCATTTATTTTATTGCCTGACTTGTGTTATTCATTGTAGTTTAAATGTTCATGCAATGCGTGATTAGTCTGGTTTTTCTATAGAGATAGTTCGGGCTGGGTCCGAACACTCATTCTTCTGGTTACCAGTCGAACGCTCTGCCGATCGAGCCATTCAGCTCTGTCAGTCACGCCGCAAGTTTAACAAAAAAATTAACCAAAAATCTCAGTCCGGTGCTTTAAAACACAGGGTTTTTTTAAACAAAAAACAATTTTTTTAAAAAACGTGGGTATATTTTTCGTCATTAGCCTGCGCGATAAGCTTTAAAATGAGGGATATATCAAAGAAATCGATCAAGAAATAAGGAGGATCTCGCGTAGGAATAAAAAACCGACTTCAGAAATAATATATAAGGATTATTGGTTAATTTATAAGAACAAAATGGCAATGATACGTACATATATATTGTTTTTTTACAAACGTTTAGGGTTTTCTCCAAAAAAGTGCCCTCGAGATTTGCCTCATGGCTGACCCTACGCCCACTGGATCGCGATGCCCGCGTCTTCAGGTCGAGCCACCGTGGCTACGCATATCCTGCGTTCCTAGCATTCTATATTATAATTAAATTCCCCCCGTTACGCGCGTTATGTCTTAAATCGGTTTACCCTCCCATAAGAAGTTATAATTTCAAAAACGGTTTTGCTTATTAATATTCCACTATGAAATGCGCCTAGGAGTGTGAAATTTGTTCAAATATCATCCGTCAGATCCATGACGAATAATTTATGATAGAACAAATCATTAATCATTCATGATGAATGCCGTTCATTTGGTGTAGTATATGATTGTCATCGCGGTGATACGCAATTTAACATAATAAATTGCATTATTCAAAATAAAAGATTTAAAATCTGTGTCTAAGTTTCGCAGTATATGGTCTCATCTCTCATCTTTCTCGAAACGAGATATTTTTAGTGTGGAGAAACTGATATGATTATGCATACTTGTTTCTCTAAATGTTTTTAATGTTTTGTGAAATACACCCAAACCTGTTTTTAAGCGGTGGATAGGGACCACATAAAAAATCGCATAAAAAAATTGTTCGAAACATCACGAGTAGCCTTAAAATTTTTTTTCGCAACACAGTAATTTTTTTTTTTATGTGGTGGATAGGGATCGCATAAAAAAAAGTCTCACATGGAAAATAACTCTAAAATTTACAAAATTGTAATATTTAAACGAAATAAAAACAAACCAAGTGATGATAATTTTTGAAGAGTAGTCGGAAAATTTTTGCCGAATAAGGAAATTTTTGTGGAGATTTCGGTGACTTCCCATCGGGGTGCCTATATTGTCACTTGAAGATATTATATCGCACTCGTTTTAAAAATAATTTTGTCAATTGAGTCCCAATTTGATTGAAATTTTAACGTATCGCACAAAAAAAAAAAAAAAGACCGCATAAAAACAGGTTTGGGTGTACTTTTAAAGTTTTCAACAACAACTACTTACCAGGAAACCACAAGATAGTTTAATAATGAAAAAAAAGTAGCAATTGAAAGATAATTATATGTGAGACTAATTTCTTCAAGCTTAAATTATTTGCCCTCGTGTCCTTGTTATCGAAAAATAAGGTCTTAAGGAGGCCGTATAAAGGGATAATATGAAATCATTTCAGGAGATAAGAGGCTATCAGTTTCTTTTTTATTAATTTTTATTAAATTTCTTTGAAATTTTCATCATAGTTTTGTGTTGCTAATACTAACTCAAATATAAAATTTCATTGAATTATTTTATTTTTTAAATTTAAATTTTGAGTTTATAACGCTTTTTTCATATTACTGCTAAAGTCTGAAACTTCATCAAAATTAAAAAATTCTAGCTAAATATGATACATAAAACAATCCAAAATAAAATGTAAGGAGTATTTTTTCAAGAAGCTGTGATGCAGATAAATAATAGAAAAAAACTCAAAAACTAGGCATTTTAGGTAAAATGCGTCCATATTTTAATAAAATATAGCAAATATATTCAACACAGCTAACTGAAAAGAATTTTTTTTCCCAACAAATTGTAAACAAATCTCTTAAGTACTTTCCTTTAACCTTTCAGCAAACTTAAATAATAATTAATTAAACTGGAACAGTTTGAAATATGTTAACATGCCAAAAATTATGTTTTGAGAAATTCAACATTTACTGTTTCGACTGTTGCAAATTCGTCCCCCTCTCATTGTTAAATAAACAATTTAATTTTAATACAAATTCACCACAAGTTAGGTCTTATAATTTCTTGCAAATGGTATAAATATTAAATATTTAAACATTATATGCATTTTTTACTGATGCATTTTATGTGCATTTTTTAGTAAACGAAGGAGAGTGACTCCCAAAAAGTCATAGCTTCGCCAATTTTTCACCGATTCAAAAAATTCAACAAAAAAGCTTCAGCTAAAGGTCTAGATTTTAGAAATATACTAAAAGAAAAACCGTTTTTTAACCAATTTTTACTCATCTGAAAGTCCTTTATCGCCTTAAAAATAACTTTCACATAACAAAATACTCCGAATTTATGTAAAATACACATAGAAGTGCAATTTACGTCAAAATTTTATCTTCCAAAACATTGCAATAATGGAAAGTGAGTATTCAACACAGAGTCAACGCCCTTTTCAATGCAAAACCAGACAATTGATGCTGGTTTACTGCTGTTTTGATTTCTTTAGGTCTCCTGATTAACTTAGACTTTCTTCAATTACTCGAAACTTTTTTTTAACGATATTAACGAACGTAACTAAAATGTCCTTGGGAAAAGCAATATTTGATTTGATAAAAAATAACTCTGGTGTTAACTTCAGATTTATGTTTACCTTTTATAATAAAGAAATTAATTGTGTAAAGTAACTTCATGCCTTGTAGCACTAATTAAAAATATTAATTAAAAACAGATGAGCTTTTTTTAAGAAGCAAAATAGAAAGAAATAAAGTGAAAAAGATGTATACGGCCCATGTCAAGTTTCTAGAAAGTACAAGTAACAGTGTGCGTCACAGCAGCATATTAAATTGAGCTTTTTTTCTGGAATGAGATGCAACGAATGGAAAAAATACTCAAATAAATATCTTGTGAAAGAAGAGAATGCTTATGATAACAGATCTTTCAGCGCAGAAAGGTCAAAAGGAAACGTTTTCCCTGCATTCTTGAAACTTTTGTTAGAAAATAGAATTAATGGGATGGGAGAATTCCATCTAAATAATGAACTTGGAATGATGAAACGAATTCTGAAGCAGATGTTGCCATCGGCGTCTGCGAAAAAGATTTAGGAGCATCCTTTTCTTTGTAAAAAAATGCCTTGCCATTTTTTTTTCTAGAGATCTTATATGATGTAAAACTCCGCAATATGTATTTTTCCTGGGATTTGTTTTTCAATGTAAATTTTTTTCAGACTCGTAATATTCATTGAATGAAAGTTCTCAAAGATCTATTGGGGTCATTCCATGTCAAGTGATCCAAAAGTTCAGAAATGTTTTCACTCACTATTTGTATTTCTTTGAAATTTGGCACATCGATTGTATCTTTCAAGGTAATCAAAAGTTCAAATTTTTAGATTTTTATCTCTTTTATTTATTGATTTATGAGACTTTGATTTTTAGAATCTTTTCCTCTTTTTTTTTTTTCATGGATGCTTGAACATAAAATGGACGATAACTCAGCACCAAATACAGATAGAAAGATTTGGTGAAAAGCATTTTAAAGTAAATTAGTTGCTGTTTAATATGATATGCAACATTACTAATTTGTAAAAAGTTTCATTTTTAAAAATTTAAATTTAAATTTAAAATTTAAATTTCTCAGAAAACATATAATGATTTTTTTTAATCCCAAAAATGTTTGTGTATTTAATCTTCATTTGTGCAAAATTTCAAGTTGGGGTCTCAATGGGACCATACTTTTATCTGAAAGACCTTTATGAATTTTTGAATAAAATTTGACTTAAGAAATAATAATATTTTTCAGATTCTATTTAGTTAAATATGGGATTCTCTTACTGGGGTGATGGTCCAATGAGTAATAAGTAAACACGATTATGCTTGAAATGAATTGGCATGAACTTGTAGATAGGTAAGCCCCCCCCCCCCCCCCCTCGGCACAAACACTTTTAATCCTTTTCTTTTTTTTAAGTTTTCAAAATGTAATAAAATAAAATAAATAAAATAAAATAAAACGAATAGTAAACTTATTCAAATGGTAAATGTTCTTCTTTAAAGCAAGATGAAGTATATCTCCCTCCCCCCCCCCACTCAAACATACGATTAACACTATACTAGTATCACCCAATATGTTTTCTTTTTTTTTCAGACCAAGTGTTTCTTTTTAGATCATAACTTCACTAAGTGTACTTGATTAATTCAGTATCTGATAAGTAAAGTTATGATTCAATTCATCCCCTACCCCAGCACCAACCTTCAATTTCAGAAGGAGGTAAGAAATAGTTTGCCCCAAGAACATAGCAAAATAGTGTTTCCCCCCATGTTGTTTTAATGTTTTTCCATTCTTTTCACACAAAACTACAAATAAATCAAAGTATCAGATCATATTTATGTCTTTCTACAACATCTGGAGTGCAGCTGTTTTTTTCTTTTCTTTATTGTTTGGTTTCTTTTCAATTTCTGTTGTGAAGGAGAGTAATGCAACGAAATCCATCTATATATTAAAAGCAGTTATAGATCAAACAAACTTTGCTCTTTTACGCATAACCTTCCATGTTGTTAAGCTTCATTCAAGATTGTCCACCCCCCCCCCCCTCACTCCACCATCCCACTTTCAAAAAAAAAAAAAAAAAAGCTGCAAATGAGTGTAATTCTATTGTACTTTAAGTAATGTACTTTAAAATGTTTTTTTACCAAACCTTTCTATCCATATTTGGTGCTGAGTTATCGCACATTTTATGTTCAAGCATCCAAGAAAAGTAGAGGGTTTTTCTAAAATTCAAAGCATCATAAATCAAAAAATAAAAGAGATAAAAATCTAAAAATTTGGAATTTTGATTACCTTGAAAGGTACAATCGATGAGCCGAATTTCAAAGAAATACAAAATTGTGATGAAAAAACTTTGGATCACTTGACATGGAATGAACCATTGTTTGATTGTTTCGTAAAGTACACATGAGATTTACTTATGAAGAGTGAAAACTAAAACAATGTGCTTATGTTTAAAGTTTTTAAATTTAAAAGAAAAAAAAGTTGAAAAAAAAAAGTATTTGAACATTAATTGATATTTTATGTTTTTCAAATAGGCAGTGAGAAGCAAAGGGGTGTAAGTGGCAAAATTTACAGTTTGGAGATAACCAGTACAAATGATAGGTGAACCTCTCCTCCGTCTTGGGGCAAGGGATAGTACTAGTAGCCCTGGTAGGTGCTGCTGTGCAGCATGATATAGAAAAAAAATAACAATGAAAAGCCTACTTAGGAAGTTATTTTACTCAAAACTCAACAATACGCACTTACATCTCTTTGCTTCTCACTTTCTCAATAATTTTAATACAAAAAAAAAATAATTTTTTGGCAAAAATATTTTTTTTTATCTATCATATTTTCATATATATACAATAGCCAATGATCGAGTAACGCTCCTGCCGTCATCAGCAATGAAACTCGCACCACGGCATAGTAATTTGATATTGTGTTTTGGTAATGTTTAACATGCATGGAAAGGCTTTATTGTGTCGAGGCTGAACTGGATCCGGTCACTTAACTGTTTTACTGGTAAGACTCATTTCACGGAATGAAGAAACGAAAAAGTGACGCTATCTACTGACGTTTAGGGTTAATGCGCTGGAGTTTGGGTTAATATTTCAACTATCAAACTATCACCAAACAGGCAATGGCTTCGTTCAAATGTAGAAGCAATTTTTACCCGTCATATCTTGACGAACGATTTTTTAGTTTTAAAGAAGTATTGTTTCTTTTAAATAAACGAAATAACTGCGGAGAATTTACTTACTTACCAGGGAGCCGCACGAATTGCGTCATAATGAAAATAATTTGAATAGGTAGCAGTGGAAAAAGTCAGAGCACAACATTTTTTTGATGCATGAATTATTTGCTTTCGTTTCCCAAAACACAGAAACACGATGGACTCGTCGCCTCCTGAAGTAGTCTCCCAGAAAAATGGTCCCGGCTTACTACCAAACTCCATTGGATCCCACACTAAAAGTACTACCCGATTTCATCGTCTTTATGAGGCAGGACCATCTTCTGCAAAAATGCCGAAAGAGGTCTTGTATTTCTCACTGAAACTCGCTCAATTTGGTAACGTTTCTAAAACATTTGACAAACTTAACGACCTCATATTTCGATACCGGAGAGACGAGAGTAAGCGTCAAAAACGTATTTCTCAATGCTCTTTTGATCGTTGCTTATTAAGTTATCTTTTCTTTTATCACTATCGTATGGCTTGCTAGTTAGTATTGTCCACCTCACGAATGTTGTCATTCGTTTTCTGACGAATCTTCTTCAAAACCAATTAAAAACAAAAGAAATTAGGGGCATAAAAGTTTTCATTATAAAGTATCGATGTTTGTTTACAATTTATCAAGCGGTGTGCATGAGATAATTGATTTTTGTAGTTTGCCTACTAGACTATTCTATTGTGAACGACTTTGTTTGTATTCTTCTACAAATTTTTAGTTTTTGAAACGCTGAAAATATTATTTAGAAGATTTGTTGAATCGTTCAATTCGGATGAATTTGTTCAATTCGATCTAACTTTGTCTACTAGTAGCGTAGCGAGGAAGTTCCTTCTGGGTTGGGGAAATCAAATTTCTGGCTTTCCTTTGGAAGATACAGTTGATCGTTTTCGACTTGATCAAATTATGTTAGAGTTAAATGTGCCTTTAATTTTTCGTAGGACCTATGATCCAGAAGTCTTCAAAGGGATTGATTTTTGTTGGGAACTTAGAGAACTTTGTAACAACGCCAGATTTAACTTGAATCAGTCGACATTATTATACATAAGGAGGATATATATACATATATATATATATATATAGAAGCCCTTCTGTGACGAGTCCGATATCCAACCGATCGGACTAACTCAGCAAGTTGGAAACAAAATGATCTCTTCCATTAATTGTTATGTACCTGTGATGTTCAGAATGTCTTGCAATGATGAAGAAAATTCTGCAAAAAAATCTAGATTTAAACATAATTCTTCTTTTTCAATTAATTTTGATCCTTATCTCAAAAAGTTTCTTTTTTTCACGACGTAGATAAACTTCCACGGGTGCATCTAACCTAATTCTGAGAAGATTTAGACGATTTTCAGCTTTGCACCTGTCACTAGTACAGTTAGAATTTACCTTCTGGGAGGGGAGGAGGGTTAAGGTTAGTCCACAATTATTACACGAAAGTAAACTTTCATATTAAAAGTAACAATGTGTGTTAAAACCATTAGGAGAGGGTTGATCTTCAAAACCCCCTTCTCGGAGCACGTGGGGATATCTTCTTTCCCAGACGCCATTTCCAGTTTTCGATGTTGGCACCATCTAAATGCCTTTACCTAAGAATGCATCAATGGGGGGAAATAATAGACGAAATAATGATCAAAATAAAAAATAATTGTGCAAAGATCATACATAGTAGTTTTAAAACTAGTTCTCATATAGATCAAGACTATATGACGCAGTAAGAAGCAAAGGGATGTAAGTATACTATTTAAAGTTTCGAGTAAATAGCGTTTAAAGTTCAGATCTTAGGTAGGCTTTCACTGAAAACATTTTCTACATCATGCTTAACAGCAGCACCTACCAGGGCTACTAGCGCTATTTCTTGCCCCAAAGTAGATGAAAGGCTCTGCAATCGTTTGTACGGGTTTTCTCCAAATTTTTATTTTTGTCACTTACATCCCTTTGCTTCTCACTGCCTCATATGAGGAAGTGAGAACCAAAGGGATGTAAATGCGAAATTAAAACTTTGGAGATAACCAGCGCAAATAGTAGCGAAACCTCTCCTCTGTCTTGGGGCAAGAGATAATTTTAGTAGCCCTTGTATACGCTGCTATACACAGAAACTTCGAAAAAAAAAAAAAAAAATAGCGAAAGCCTACTTAGGATGTTATTTGTGGGAAGATTTCGATTATCGGGAATCTGGTGATCTTTCTTAATTGGCGTCAAGTTTTGGCTCCAGCGCCTGCGCGAGAGGTATTTTTCTTTGCAAATCAAAACAAAGAGATCGGAAACATCTATTCACATAGGGTTACTATGAATCAGCAGGGTTACCCAAATAAAATTATTTACGCCAAAAATGAGACGACCGCGCCAGATTCCCAATTATCGAAATATCCTCTTACCCTTAAACCGCATTTTTACTAAAAACTTGAAAATGTCCACTTACGTCCCTTTGCTTCTCACTGCCTCATCATAAACACCCTTGGTTTCATAAAAGAGATAGGTGCTACGACATTTCTTACTTTATAAACATGATAACCCCCGTCTGCTCCATAGCTCTTGCAATGGCCTTCCAAGATTTGGAGATGCTGAATTTCTGGCGCACAGTTAACGGGATTCTGGGATCCTGAGGGGGCTCCGTGGTCGTGGTGTGGTTGAGATCCTGCATCGATTTGCCATCTTTGGGAACTTTGGCAAACGTGCAACCCATGACTGATCGGGTTGGTTTCCGTGTTTATGAATCAAGCACTGCTGTTGGTGGTCATCTCTGCAACATAGTTTTCAGAAATATCTGCAGAAAGAAAATGTTGTATTAGAAATTAAAGACACCAAAAGAGACTGTTTTACAAAATTATAAATTAAAATTTGAATCACTGAAATAATTTTATACCCAGCTAATGTAACGCATCTTACGCAATTATCAGACTAGTTGAGAGTATACATAACTGCCTCGTTTATACGGTGTAACTGCGAACCAAAGGATAACGTTCCCCATCGGATCAAAGGACAATAATTTGGATCAAGGGATAACAACGAAGTTGTTGGGACTGAAGGCAATTCAGATAAAAGAAAATCCGGGTAATATGGGTAATAAGAAAAATACATTCGTAAATAAGCAGGCTTATCTTTTATAACAGCCAAAAAAAAAAAAAAACCCGATCTTTTGTGTAACAAAATTATATAGGCTTGTTAATAGGCCATGTTGTTTTTTAGATTACCATAATTTATTGAGTTACCTATGCTGGAGTTGTGTATTTAATTAAAATAAAGAGCGATCATTTGGCACATTTAAAGTTCCGTTCTTGCTGTCATAATTTATAATTATCATGTAAGTGAATATATTTTTTTAACCTTAAAACTTTTTAACCGGATAAACCGGAGATCTAGATAAATGGGGTCCGGATAATCAAGATTCTATTGTAGCATCGAGATGGGCCCAGAGACTTTCCATGTGCCGCTAATATTTTAGCATTTCAATTTATAAGTTGGTTTTTTCTTTGGATCTTTACCAGGAAGCCATACCTAAAGTGCAATATTGAGAAGCATTTAAATAAGTAAGAAATGAAACAACATAGTGAAGAATGTTTTTTGACGCATTACTCATATGAGGCAGTGAGAAGCAAAGGGATGTAAGCGGCAAAATTACAAATTTGGAGATAACATGCACAAATGGTAGGTGAACCTCTCCTCTGTCTTGGGTCAAGAGATAGTACTAGTAGCCCTGGTAAGTGCTGCTGTATAGCACGATTTAGAAAAAAATTCAATAAAAGCCTACCAAGGACGTTATTTTTATACGCGTTTTACTCAAAACTTAAAAATGTCCACTTACCATCCCTTTGCTTCTTACTGCCTCATATGCCCTCGTTGCCCCTCTATCGAATTATAATGTCTTAAAGTTGGGCGATATAAGAAGATTTGGGTCTGGTGGGGGAAAGTGGTCAATGGGGTAAAGTGGTCATACGTCAGAGAAATGGCTATAGTTTTTAAATAAATGTTCGAATGAATGTGAAAATTTTATTTTAGAGTAGGGGGGTTAGAAACTAAATTTTCAATACAAAATTTTACAACTGGAAAAATGTTATGTGGTTAAAAAAATATTTTGTGTGAATATGAAAATTTTTAAAATCTAAACACCTCTTTTAACTTCCTCGGGAAACTTTGTTTGTTAGAATTATGAACAGATGGATTATACAGGAAGCTTTCTACATGTCTCAAGAACTCTTACTCGTTAGCAGTTAGCTCAATCTCTTTTTGATAATTTTTTAGAGCAAATTATGTAAGATGGGGTAAAGTGGTCATAATATTAGGCTTAACAAATATCGTTCTTCTAAAGTCACTTAATATTTAAGTATAAGGCAGATATAAATTAAAGCTTAATTTCACTTAACATGTATTGTTTTTACAGTAAACGGGGTTAAATTTACGAGTATATGCGTATGCATACGCATATACTCGTGTAGACACGTATATATACGTATTCACAGAAATGCACCAATAACTATGCATGTGAGTGTCCACCAAGTATTTTTTTATCTATATACAGATATACATTCGGCTATACACGTATATACTGACTTAAACTCGTATATATATGAACAGTTATACACACAGGTAGACACGTATATACGCATTCGTATTCGAGTAGACCCTTACATACAAGCTTATGATATACATGTATACAGGGAGACTTTAAACTCTAGGTGATATTATTAATAGGTGTTAGAGGGGAGGATAAGAAGCAAGAATCATAGGGAAAATATGGTCACTAACACAACATTGACGCGCTACATGCACGCAAAGCCAGAAACTAATGGATGAAAAACAGGTCACAAATTTATTTCACAAAGAAAATTTTACACAACATTTAAGGTCTCAAGAAAGTTTTAAAGGGATTTATGAAATTTGCGGAATGCAGCTGTAATACACGCGTAGCAATCACAAAACACGCTCTGTTGCAATAACGAGACTTATGAAAATCTTTCATCAGTCGCCGTGCCTTTGTTGCGATGCACGTATTAGAGCTACTACAGGCCATAACTTTTAACAACTCCGCTAAATATTTCTTAAACTAAAATGCTGGGTAAAATATTCTTTGTGCAACAAATTTGTGACCTTTTTTGCATTAATCAGTTTTTGGCTTTGTGTGCATGTAGCGCGGGCAGCAACCAGAAGTTTCTCATAATGCTTTGCTTCTTATCCTGCCCTCTCACACCCCTTAGATTTTCGCTCAAGAGTTTGGATTCACTCTGTAGGCATGCACGTATATAAGCGTTCAAACTTGTGTATGCATACATGTACTGGTGTATTCAAGTAAATGTACGTATATGCGTCTTATAATCGTGTTTACACGTATACATACGTATATAATCGTGCTTCCATATATATACAAGTATATACGTGAGTAGTAATGTACCGACACGCACCACGAGTTAACTCGTGTATACGTGTTCATGTATGTATGTACAGTTATATATGCGTATATACGTCTACTATACACGTATATACTGAGGTATGCACGCATATACTCGAGATACAAGTGCATATCCTCATATGATGTTCGTTTACATGTGTATATACTCGTGACACATGTATACACGTGACACGTATATACTCGTGAAGACACGTATACACTCTTATAGATTATCCCGTAAAAATTCTTATATACTCGTGTATACACGTATATGCTTGAGTAGGCACGTGCATGCATGTATCTGATGTATACATGTATCTACTCATATATAGGAACGTGTTTACTCATGTTCACAAAACACGTATATACTCGTGTATGCACGCATATACTTGTACATATACTTGTAACTATAAAAACCGAATTATCCAAATATTAGGGTTATTTATAACGGTTTTGCAGCTATTTTTAACTATGACCACTTTATCCCACCCCATGGGGTAAAGTGGTCATAAATACATGAAGAAAAGAAAGTGTTTAAAACTAATTAAATCAATATCTTTTTTTCCCTAAAATTCAATGTACCGTGTTCTTTAATAATGCAATGTAAAATAACAACAAAAAAAAGTTGAAGTTTTTAAAGAAATTATAGCATTTTTTGTCCACCTAAGATGAAAACCTACGATTTTATGACCACTTTACCCCACCAGACCCTACCGAATTTGGCTGGAAACTTAAACAGTTGCTGTAGCTCTTTTAACATTCAACGATGTCTAAATTCTGATAGCCGTTTCCCGAAAGAACCTTTCATTTCTAGCTAAATTTGGTGACTTCTTATAATGTCCACAGATTGTAAGATCTTATTTTAACAACGGTGGGACGGTGAAAAACGATTTATTCGTCAGAAAATATGATTCATTATGCTCTTTTAATTGCTACTTATTTAATTGTCTTTCATTATTACACTATTTGTGTGGTTAGTTCTTTGAATTTTATCTCGAACCAATTCCTTTTTATTATTATAATTTTTTTGCCGTACAAATATTAAATTGTTTAATTTCCGTTCACATCCAAATTTAATACAGAGAGTGTGCGGGGGGGGGGGGAGAGAGAGAGAGAAGGAAAGGACAAAAATAAAGTAAAAGTAACAAAAAAAAAAAGAGGAAAAAAAAGATTTTGTTGGGTTGTTATTCCAAGAATACAACGCATATTACTGTACGTTGTTGTGAATATCATTTAGACGTTATTCATCTTCATTACCTTCACGTAATGTCGCTTAATTTAGAGAAACTACTGGAGTCAATTTTAAAGAGAAACCAAGTTCAGCAACTCCTTTTGTGTAGTTTCATTTATTTATTTTTCAGCTTAAATTTAAACACGTTAACTTCGTTATCTTGTACGTAAAATTGGTGTAACTAAAAGCAATTGTAAGCTTAAAAAAACATTTAACAAAATTTGCTTTTTAACCACAAAGCAGATGTTCCAACACAAATAATCGAAAATGTTTCTTTGAAACTATGTTGCGGTCTTCAAAGAAAAATACAAGTTTTTTATTGAAGAATTTTTCCTTCCGTTAGAAGCTCGATTTCTTTAGAGCTGGCTTCAATTACCCGTACAAATTGTTTAGTATAAGTTCGAAAATAACTTAGTTGTTTATCATAGAACGCAGTTTTAGCAACTGCTTAAGAATTTAATGTTAGAAAAATTATATCATGTGTCTTTATTCTATTTATGGACACCTATAACTATTCTTATTTTTGTGAGGTTTTATTGACTAGCATTAATATTTTACAGAAAATTACAATTTATAACATAAGCGAAACTAAACTTCATATTTCTGTATTACTTTCCCACACAACACAAACTGGTGGATTAGACGTTGAAAAGTCGTCGAATCTGGTCCAAACACTCGTCTATAACTGATCTAAAAACCGCCCGTAACTCGTCGAAATGTCCCCTCAGAACAGTCGAAAGTCGTCTCGTACACGTCGAAAAGACGACTGCAATGGTAAAAAAATGTGGAATTAGATCAATAATGGACGATATCCATAGCGCTAGGTAACGTTTCCAAGAACAGTTATAGATAATCTAAAAAACGTCTTCTAGGAGCGCTTATTAACGCAGCACAATTTTTTTAAAAAAAAATTCTGGACTCTTTAATTGTAATGTTTATACGACACATTTCATTTTCCTTGACCTTTTAATATTCATACATTTTTGTCTAATCTGCCAGTCCAATTTCTTAGTACTTATTGCAATTACACTATTAAACTTAAGACCTTATTTTCAATTTTTCATGTGTGCAAGCTTATCTTTTTATCCAACAGTCTTATTTTCATATATCAATTTGAAACAGATCAACAAGATGAATAGGTTTACCGAAATCAACGCGCTATAAAACAGAAGCTAAAGTATCACAAGTAAAAAGCGGGGATGCTCAACGTACGTTGAAGTACGTGCTTCAACAATAACATAGCAACAAGTGTTGCCAAACATGTCAATTAATTTATAAATATCATCATTGTCATTAATTTTTTTTAAATGAAGTTCTAGCCCTTTAACCGTTGTTCTACAAACTAATGAACTATTTTAAATCCACTTTTCGCAGCAATTAGCACCACCGCAATCCGCTCTCACTCATCACTGTTTGTGTTGATTCTACTGGACACTTCTATTCGACGTTTAGTAGACGACCCTTGTAGATGATCTAATTTACGTCTGTAAAGGATAACTAATAGATGTCCAATTATAGACGTTTAATAGAACATCTAGAAATAACGTTTATTAGTCGTAGAATAGATATCACCTTTAGATGTAGATGAGTATAGATGAGTTTTAGATGAGTTTCGACGAGAAATAGTCGTTTTATGGACGAGTGTGCTGTGTGGGTTGCTACTAAAATTTAGTAGTTTTATTATGCAGGGGAACAGTATTGAAAAAAAATTCTGCTGAGTTGGACTTTTGAGTTGTTTTAGGATGAAATGTAGGCAAGTTGATTTCTAATCTGTAGTTGGTTTTTTAGTATCGTGACAACATTTTTTACTTCACTTTCTGTAAATGTGACAGAATGTTTGTCCACGGTAGGGCGCGCATCATAGGAAGCAGCCCTACCTACTGCCAAGGCCAGAACTTAAATTTTGAGCAAGGAAAGTAGTCCGTGTTCATTAGTCTCCCAGAAAGGTAATTATTTTGCATTGCATATGCAATATAGGCAATTGTTGCTTACCTATTTTTTTTTGTCTTTTTTTCTATTATTTAAAAAAAATGTCACGTATATTTTCTGAACTGGTAGCTTTAAGCCCTAAGAAGAATAGAAACGGGAAGTGATAAATTAAAACACAGATCATTTTTGGACTCAGAGACCGTAAACTAGTCAAACAGAATTCAGAGACCTGAAACAGCAAAATTGATATTCATACATCTTATACACTAGAAAATCGCCCTTCAAGGTATGACGGGTGAAAACTGCTTCTACATTTGAACGAAGCCATTGCCTGCTTGGCAATATTTTGATGGTTGAAATTGTAACCCTAACTCCAGCGGTTCATTCTTTTCTTATCAGTAGCTGAGTTCGGTCCCTCTATCTACCTTTTGGTAGCAATTAGAACGGATTTCGGGCATTTGTACTCCGCTAAAACACGTTTAATCAGTTACTGGGGTCATAAAATGACCTCGCGCGTCCTGCCGTTTGTTTTACAGACCAACTATTTTGAATGGCTAATACGGTTATTTTATTTATATCCCTTCAGTATTGGAGTTATTTCATGTAAAATGGAATGCCAATAGCATACTAGAAAGAATAAGATCGTTTTCGAACATTTTTTTGCTGAAATTGAATCAAATAATTGCTTTATCAATGAAGAATATGGAGGCAAAGATTTTTTAGAAGAGAAATTCTTAGATCATTAAAATTTCAGCGAATATGATGCAGAACTGTAAAAAGGATGGATATTATTTAAATGAAGTGAATAATTCTGATTTTTTTCTGCAAAATATGATCTTCACTAATAATAAAACTGAAAGTCTCTCAGTCTGTCAGAACTCTGTGACGCGCATAGTGCCTTGACCGTTCTGCCAATTTTCATGAATTTGGCAAAGTTAGTTTGTAGCATGGGGATGTGCACCTCGAAGCGATTTTTCGAAAATTCGATGTGGTTCTTTTTCTATTCCAATTTTAAGAACAAAACTATCATAAGATGGACGAGTAAAATTACGAAATTATCATAACGTGGAACCGTAACATGCGTACAAGCCAATTGGCGAGAAAATTCACCATACATTATTTGTAAATATACAGGTGAACCAAAAGACCTTTTAATTTTTCTATTACAGGCAAAACCATGCGGGTACCACTAGTATAAAATAAAGTGAGATGAGTTTGCCTTGAACGTAGAGATTTTTTTCTTTTTTTCAATAAAAAATGAAAAATTTTTAGAATGAATTCTACACGTTTCTGCATCAAAAATACCATTAGCAGCATTATAGTTGTTATAAAGTTTTTAAAGCTCACATAAAGCGTAATTATCCGCTGTGTGTCTAAACTTGATTTAAAGAACAAACGTAGAAATACTTTCATTATAAGTGCAATGTAAAGCTCATTTATAAATCGCAATTATGTTTAAAAATTCAATTTTAATGTCAAAAATTATAAGACGTTATGGTTTCAATAGTAAACAAGCCGAAAAATGATGTTTTTATTTGCGAATGACTGGGTTTTGGTCTGGAGTCATTCAATGACCCCCGCGCGTCTTAACGTTCGCTCAGGAAACGCGCGTTCTCTCGGGTTAAATAACTTTTTAGGCAAACTTATGTGAAAAAAAAATAAGCTAGGAAATATAATTTTTAGTTTCTAATTCTGGAGCATATGCATGAATTCAGATACTAGTCGCTTACATAAGAATAGAATATGCATCTATATTGTTTTAACTTAAACTGTAACTGCCTTTCCTCAATAAATTATCGTAAATCCGGAAGAAAGTGTTAAATCACCAAAGCAACGATTTTCAAGTAAGCAAATTCTGCGCTCCCACAGAGAAAATGCCCCACGAGGGGAATAAGATATTCGCAAACAAAATTCGAAGTTTCCTCTCTTTTGAAAGGAAGATCAATCATTTTTGACGCTTTAAAACTTTTCAACTTTTAAAACAATGTAACCTTTTGAGTAAACTTAACCTGAAAAAAAAATCAGCGTGATCAGCGGCCTGGTTATCGAAGGAAAATCAATTATTTGCAATTACTATCAAAAAGCCCTTGTTTCCAGAATCTTTTCTATCTGCGGTACACCATTGATCGTTCTCTTATTCCGAAATACAATCGATTCTTCCTTTCAGGTAGCTTCCGGCTACCTCCTCAGTTCGACGGATTGGAACTTTTTTTTCCTGTTAAAAAGGGAGGATTTCGAGCAGAAAGTATCCTTTGTGATCGATAAATTTTCTCTTCCGAAAACACTGCCTCTGGGTAGTACGGAAGATAATAAAGACGTCGGAGTTGGAGAGAATCTTATGAAGTAACTTGGGATTTCCCTTCATGTATTGTATTCCTTATACTTGCTGGGAGAGGAATTATTAGAACAAAGCAGCGTGGATACAAAGTATAAGGAAGTTCGAAAGGTAGTTCTTATTCTGAATCAATGTGTAATAAATTGAACATGATGGAAGAATATTTGATCTGCTTCAATGATCGTATCAAACAGTCATTAAATTTGAAGTCACTTCATCAAGTTTCATATTTTAGTTCTGTAATAGTTTTATAAACGAGCTGATGGTGTGTATCACATGACTTCCTTTTACACCAATTTAATGTTATTTCCCCATTATTGGCAATTTTAATGTGATTCAATAGTTAACTCTCTAAATATCACCAACCGTGGCCAAATTGAAACCAGACTGAAAAAAAAAAAAAAAAAAAAAAAAAAGCCAACATTATCGTCAAGTTGGCGAAAAAACTTGGCGACAAAAAGACTGGCAATATATCATCAAGCGTCCGCCAAATTATAGCACCACTTGAGTTTGCACCGAAATTAACAATGATTTCCCTCCAAAAAGGTGCAAACAACCCTTTTAAAAACACTCGAATGCAACCAAAAGGGGAGGTGCACAACTAGACCCTACCAGGAGTCTACGTACCAAATTTCAACTTTCTAGGACATACCGTTCTTGAGGTATGTGACATACATACACACAAAAGCACATACGCGCATACATACGTACATACAGACGTCACGAGAAAACTCGTTGTAATTAATTCGGGCATCGTCAAAATGGATATTTCGGGCGTCTATACGTTCTTAGATATATATGCACGTGTGGTCGGATCGGAAAAAAAAAACGCAACATGCATTCGAGGGTGAGCAAAATGGAAATTAAGCTCGATTTTTGAGTGAAAATTTTTTTTTCGAATAAAATACTTCCTTTTTTGTATAAAGATGCAAAAAACGGAAAAACTGACTAAATGCTCAAACTATTCAAGCTGAAATATTTATAAATATTTGGAATAAGAGAACGTTAACAGAAGAAATGCAATATTGACCGGATTCAAGTCGGAAATGCGGATAACGGACATTCTCCTGTCACCTGCGTTACAGACTCTATAACTTCCTCAACGTAATTAATAATTACCCCCCCTCCCCCCCAAAAAAGAAAGTTTCGTCTAACAACATATTAGCTGTTGCATTATTTTTTCTTTGAACTACAAAAAAAGTAAAAAACATATATTATGATTAGTTTTAATCATCAATAGGAAGAAAGTACGCGCTTTTAAGTAATTAGTCACCAAATAAAGAAACAGTTGATGAGGCAGTTGATATTGTTTAGTTATCAAAATTTGTTTAGTAATTGTTGCTTCGATTAATTAACAACGTAAGTCGAGATCCAAGTTTACAACCTTTTTTAGCATACTTTCCCAGTAAAAGTCAAAAAAAAAAAAAAAAAAAAAAAGAAGAAAAAAGCATGAAAGAAGGCTTAATGCATCTTAAAAATATCGTAAAAACGAAAAAAAAGTCAAAATTATATAAAATAATTGAATAAATAATGAGAAATTAAAAAAATTGGAAAGTAGGGTATTGAGATGGAGAAAAATGTCTGTCGGTCGGTCCCCCTCTCCCCTAATAACTTTTGAGTGAATAATCCGATTCGACCAAATTTTTTTTGTTCGAGAGATCTCGGCGAGGACACCTCATTTCCATATTTCACCTTTTGATTTGAGCAAATTTTCATTCAATTTTGAGCAGTTCAAAAAAAAAAAAAAAAAAAAAAAAAAATAACATTAGTGACTACGGGGAAAATCAAGGCAAACATCAAATCGAACTTGGAGACGAATTTGCTTCAAACAAACTTTGTAGGAAAGAGTTTTTGAAGAAGAGCATATAGAGGAAGCATCTTTTTAATTCGAACAATTCCGTTCAATTTTGAACAGTTCAAATCCCTTAGCATTAGCGCTTGAAGCGAAACTGAAAGTCAATATAGATCCCGAACTTAAAGGTGAATTTACTTCAAACAAATTTTGTTGGAAATAGCTCTTGATGAACAACTCCTGACTCCGACTCCTAGAATTTTAGGGCAGTTAAGCAAAGAGTTTGAACCATATTTAAAATAAACATTTCATCAAACAAGAAGTTTTTTGAATCTAATATAAATGTACATGATTACCATTGGAGGCGGAGCAATATAAACGTACAGGACGGACATTTGATTTGTCATTAGCATCAGATAGATCTTTCCTTCTGATGTTGTGTCACAGTTGTCTGGAGGTAACCGTTATAGCTTCTCCAATACAGTTCTTGTCATTTTTGTGAATTTTTCGAGGATTCATACTCATTCCTTCTATTTGGCTTTCAGAAAAATTAAAAAAGAATCCTTTTAATGAAAATATTAAGGTTAATGATTAAAATTTGATATCAACTAATTCAATTGTAGTTCTTAATAGTCATATCTTGCAAACTTTATTTTTCAGCAGAATCCCATACATGAACTCTAGCATTTCAATAGTTGTTGCATTTGGCCCATTTTTTAATCAACTATACCCACATTTAATGCAATTTCAAAGAAAAGGTATAAACTTAAAGAAAAATAATTAATTAGAGGAAAGCATAAAGATGAACTAGTTAGTAGTAAATTGTAAGTCGGATATTGTAAGTAATGCAATTAGATTTTTTTTTTTTGAAATTATTTTTGTGTTTGTGTGTTTTGTTGTAAGCTTCTGAATAAAACAAATTTCACCTAATAATCTCTCTAAACGCAAATGCTTTCAAAATATAGCTTTTAATTGATAATCCTCCCACCATTATGCCACCAAGAACTAAAAGACATAAAATAATCACTTTTAGGTTGACGCCGCCACTTATTAGACACCTTAATCAGCATCTATTGACGGAGAAACAAGTCAAGCCACCCACATTGCTTCGTATGAAGAGTTAATTTCCTACAAAGACGCGCCTGGGGCATTTGTCTTTTGGGAAAGCAATTACTGCTCAATGCGTCCACAAAGCACACGTCAAGGATTAATTAACTCTTATTCTACTCCACTTGCCCAGTGATCCGGGTTTCGTCTGGACATAGTGTCTCCGTCAGGATCGGACAATGTTCCTCCATTTTGAAAACCCGATAAATCTTCGAAGAACACTGAACCTGGACATTTGCTGCACAGTCAGCGAACACCGCTTGTTTCTTTTGAGCAGAAATCATCTGATGCTTGAGCAAGGAATGTTAAGAACATTTTCCATCGAATTTTTTGTGGTATTTTTGGGTTGATTTATGTATCTTGAATTTATAGCAAGGAATTGTGGTCATTATTTAAGTGAAATGCAGTAAAATTTTACTGATGTACACTAAATTACATTAATGATGCATATATAAAGAACTGAGCCTGCGAAATATCCTACGCGGGCATTATTAAAAATTGCAACTAAAATTACCTAAAAGTAAGAAAATATGCTTATGAAAATTTAATCAAAAAATATTTTATTTAGGTTCAGATGTAGAAAACCGATTATACTACACCAATTGAGAAAATATAACGAAAATAGTAACAACAAAAATACTGATAGCTCAGCCGCACTACCGGATTGTTTCATTAAAAAAAAAGGTCTCAACTGAAAATTAGGGAGCTTCAAAGTTATCCCATAACACCCATGGGAAAGCGCCAAAAAAAAAAAAAAAAAAAAAAAAAAAAAAAAAACGCAGCACGTATTAAAATAAGGAAAAAAATAAGTAGCAATAATCCCTGTAAAAAATTCTCAGGATACTGAATATAGAATTAGAAACTTAGAAGTCACCAAGATAGTTTAAAAGAAAGTCAAATTATTATAGATTGTAGTTAATAGCGATATTATAAATAGAAGACAAAATGATAGTCAGAAAAGAGATAAAATGAATTTTCAGAAACAGTTTTGGCGACAAAAAGCGTGAGAGAGAAGGATTTTAACAGGTGCGTGGGATAGGAAGTGGAATGTTTAGTTCATTTAGTTAGTAGCTTAAACATGTTACACGAAATTTGTTATAAACACATTGAAAAAATCAAATGAACTACACTGCTTGACAATTGCTAAGGAACAAGTGATTTATGCAAATTTGTACCTCAACCACCTGGCCAATGGAAATAAATTCAAGTTCAGATGGCGTGGTAGAGCAAGATTTGTATCTGTATAAAAGACAGTGCATGCACGCCCAAGAAAATTCACGCTGTTTTATTTTTAACAAAAATAGTGCTGGATGTTAAAAAAGGTTTTTCTCTGAAATTCTGATTGGTTCTTGAAATACTTAAGAGTAAAATGTCAGCAAGACATCATTTAAGTATCTACGATCGTGGACGAGCGGTTGGATGACTGGAAGCAGGTCAAAGTGTCACCACTGTGGTTGCTGCAATGGGTGTGTAAAAAAGAGCCATCTCAATGATTAAAGACGGCCACTGAAGGTGGAAATATTTTGCAAAAGCATGCCGGGGGTCGAGGAGGAGCACTACAGCTTCAAAGGATTGCTATGTAGCCCTCGTGGCAAAAAGGAACAGAAATTTCACTCTTGGACAGATAGCTGCAAATTTAACAACCGCTTCCGGTATGCATGTTTCTGCAAGAACCATCTCACGGCGAGTAAATAATGTCGGTTTGTATGCAAGGAAGCCCGTACGTTGCATCTAAGTTCAACCACGCCATCGTCGAGAAAAGATTACGATGGTGTAAGGAACATGTTGGTGGGATCATCAAAATTGGTCTAGAGTGATGTTCTCTGACGAATCTCGTTTCAGTGTGACAAGTGATTCTGGTCACCAACTACTGTGGAGAGAGCGTGGAACACGTTACGCACAAAAATTTGTTTGTGAACGTGATCGGTACTGCCCAGGCGTCATGGTGTGAGCAGACATCATGCACAATGGCAGAACACCGCTTCACATTTTTAATAAGAAAGTGATACGTCACAAATGTATTGCAGAGATGTTATGCTGGACCATGTTCGTCTTTTTAGGGGGGACTGTATGTCCAGACTCTCTCTTTACGGACGACGATACATGGCCACACTGGAGCATTGAAGTGTCAGACACATTGCGAAGTGAAAACATTCTCCGTATGCAGTGGCCTGCTTACTTTCCTGACTAAAATCCAATTGAAATTGCCTGGGAGGCTCTTGACAGACGTGTTCCGAGAAGAACCGTTCCTCCCAGAACAGTACCAGAACTCAAATCCGCATTGAGAGAGGAGTGGGAAAACATCCCCCACACTGCAAAAAAAAGCTGTTGTTTTTACAGTAAAATACTGGCAGCTCGCATTCCAAAGAAAAACTGCAAAAATTACAATTCTAAACTGTAAAATTTGCAGTAATATACTGTTTTATAACAGACTTTTACTGTGAAATTTACAGCGATAAACTGTAAAATTAGCAGTAATATACTGCTTTTTAATAGAACTGCCCTGTAAAACTTACAGTATCAAACTGTAAAATTAGCAGTAATATACTGGTTTTTAATAGAACTGCCCTGTAAAACTTACAGTATCAAACTGTAAAATTAGCAGTAATATACTGCTTTTTAATAAAACTGCCCTGTAAAACTTACAGTATCAAACTGTAAAATTAGCAGTAATATACTGTTTTAGGAATGACTTGACCTGTAAATTTAACAGAGATAATATGTAAAATTAACAGTTATATACTGTTTTGTAACGGAATTGCCCTGCAAAATTAACAGAATCAAACTGTAAAGTTAGCAGTATTATGATGCGGAATGAACTGAATTGTGCCATAAAAGCAGCAGTAGTATACGGTTTTATAAATGATTTGTACAGTAAAATTAACAGCAGTAAACCATAAAATGAAGTTATCAATTTCTATGCAAAAGGGTTTTTTCACCCTATCGTTTCTTTTCATAGCCGAAATCACTGCTTTTACAGCTGAAGAACAATATCGAAAAGTAAAGCAATTGAGTCCGTATGTACATTGTATAAATCAGCCTACATACGAAATCTGTTCCTTTTCTTAAGTTTTTCAACAACAAAAATAATGTTTTAGGCTATGAAAAGTGACAAATAAAGAAATATAAAACACTTTTACATAAAAATAGTTAACTGCTGCTAAATATATGTTTTATTGATATTAATTTCCTTGTACACAAAATAAATCAATGCCCCATCTCAATATTTTATAAACACATGTTAAAGAAGAAAAAGTGGTGCATTTTCATTTCTACAAAAAACTTTTAGCTCTATTGCAGACTTAAAAATTTACAAATTGAAGGATATTGCAAAATATGGTCTGAAGCTTTATTTTAAGAACAGTTATAGCTTTTTCATAATACAAAACTTTTTGATCCATGGAGGTAGTAAAAATGAGAAAGGTTTTTTATATATAACTGAAAATACTACATCGTATCTTCACTAAAAGTACATTTTTCACTTCCAGCATTATTGTAATGCTAAAATGTGCAGCATAACGTGAGAAATGTTTTGCAATATGCAATCCATTAAACCTTTAAGTTTATTTTAACTTGATGCATGCAATTATATGCATTTATTTTTCTTTTATGGTAAAACAGAATATTTTCATGGTTTTCTTCTTTTTTTAATGTTATAAGTTGCATTTGGATCTACTTTATTTGAGAAATACTAGTAACAAACTAATTTTATTTCACACCATATGTGCAGTATACAGCATTTAGACTGCACATAATGGTTTTTATTCTAAACTGATTATTATAGATTAGATAATACTTTATCCTATTAACCTTTTAAAATTTACATAGATGAAAACTATAAATATGTGACGGTTTAAAATTCCAGAGCTACTAAACAGAAACAATTTTTCACTCGGTATAATAAAATCTGCAGGTTTATGAGTACTAGCATTAAAGTTAAAAATTGGTTTTACTACTCGAAAAATTATATAACTTCATATTATGTTATACTGTTTTCATGAGAAAAAATGAAACATTCACACCATTAAAAATTGCCAAATTATTTTATTTCGTATACATCACCTATAAATATCGATTAGTAGTTTTTACAGTGAAATTGCAGAAATTCATTTAAAACCGAATGCTAAATTCTTCAAGGCCAATATTTTTACATTACAAACTTGATTCTTCTTTGTGACATCTTTGCCGACTTAGGTGCCATCATTAGGCCTTATATCATAAAAGCATCTGTCAAAATAAAAATTGTTAGAATCTCATAAAACTTGTGGACACCAAAAAACATTCATGGAAAAATCAAATTACGTAGGTATAAAAATACGCCCTAAATGATTAAAATTATGACTCTGAATGATCTGAAATTAAGACTGCCTTGGGAGTTGCTTTTATTTTGAAACCGCTTAACATATACCTAAATTGTAATTGAATCGTTTATTTCAGGAACCAGTTAAGCGCTAAATATGTTGTTTTAAGGAGAGAAAAAAAACTGCTGTGCAGCAATTTGGTAACTACGCAATTGAAACGGTGGTTTATTTAGTGTCTAATTAAAATAGACCTAATCTGAATACTTTACATAAGAACTCAAAAAAGAAAAAAGAAAGAACATAATCTTACATTTTATCTTCCATGTCAAGAAATGCACTTATACTGGTTTTTGAAATACAATTTAAAAAAATCCTTCTAACTTTCGGTAGTTTTGAAGGATTTTGTAATACATAGGAGACCGTTGATTAAGAGTAATATTTATTTTTTTCGATCGGATAACTGAAGTGATCGGTGATCGGGAGAATATATATCTTAAGGATAATAAAACTTGAAACTAGTTTCTTCTTATAATAGGCTCCAGATTATTGGATTGCAATATGTTTACTTCAAAGCAATAATTAGGATGCGGTAGAGAATTATTTTTTTAGAAAATGGAGCAAGGTCGACGTTTAGGACAACCAATTGGGAAATATTGAGGTATTCATTTAAAATAATGAATACTGCATCTAGCCTCTTTTAGCCCCCCCCCCTCTCCGAGTTGCTATAGTAGCACTGAAAACCGTAGATGTTTTTTCTTTCTTTTTCTTTAACTCATATTCCACTCCAACACTTGTTAACAGCTCGAGCTATGTTCAACTGATACCAGCTTCATATTCTTTTTCTTCGACAGCTGCCCATTATTAGAAATCTGAATATGAAACAATGTGTGATGTAAAATAATTTAGATTTCTGTACTTAATATGAAATATTTTACTTGTAATTTTTTTAAATATTTTTTTTCATATATTTTATTCCACAATTGTGTTATTATATTGCTTAAATTTAATTTTTTGGAGCTTTTTTTCTAAGTATTAAGGAACTGCATAAAAAAAAATCATTTGAGTTGAAATAAAATAATACCGTAAGAGCATTCTATTTTATATCTGTCTTAATATTTAAGCATAATTTAAGATGTTTCATTTATATTTTATGTCTTTTAAAATGTGGACGCCCCCCCCCGTTTTGAACAGCTATCGATTTCCCCATTTAATCCGCCAGCGGCTTTTTTTTTTAAGTGCTACTTCTTTTGATAGGATTTAGACAATTTATCTAAGTTTTTCAGAATTTACCTGAAAATCGGAAGAAACAATTCTATATTCCCAAAATCAAGATGACTTAGTTAAAGTCAATTCAGTAAAAAGTGAAAATCGATCAGAAAAGTTGAAAGTTTTTAACAAAAGAATAAATCGACAAACATGTCAAGAAATAGATTAAATCTGATACTGCCAGTTCTAATCATTAAGAAATTGTAAGTCCACATTTGTAAACAATGCTACCCTTCTTGGAAATGCTTGCCGGAAGACCGCACCTCTTTTAACTGTAAATTTAAATATACTCACATTTGCAAAATAACTGCTTTTTATTTACATTACAATAAAAATAATCTATAATTTTGTTTGATAAGTGTCACAAGTCTGAATATACGACAAAAGTTTCATACGCTGTAATAAATCGTACTTTAAACTCTAATCTTTATTGTTGCTCTCATTATAAAGTTGACTTTGAATTTTGTTCCTTTAAATTTTTACAAACATACGTACAATAAATAATAAAGTACTTAACATTCTGATTTGGTTCCTTCAATTTTACTAACATGTAGAAACAAAGAATCAGTGCTCCAAAATTTACTGGAAAATAAAAATAAATAAATAAATAAATAATGAAATAAATTACGTTTAATTTAGCACTAACAGAAATTTCTATATTCCGGTGATTCTTGAAATGATATTATTCAACTACCCATAAAAACCAATATTGAATTACAAGTTTAAAAAACCCAGACGTAAATGAATTGTATGATCCATCACATTTAAATCAAAACAAAATTAGGTTTATCTTGTTCCAATACATAGTTCTTGATTGTAACATAAAACCTGACAACGGGCACACAAAAATCAGCTTCAGGGGCCCAATATGGCACACAGACCGTAGGATAGGCTTTAGTGGCTAAGAACGCTCTAAAGTTCAAAAGCATTTGTGATTACAAATTACATCCTAAAACATAAAAATATAAATGAAAAAGGTACTTATAAACTTCCATTACCGGCATTCATGTCACTAAGTGAATCATCGCAACATCGTTCAGACTAGAGGCTTCTTTGGAATTCCAAGCGGAACACAACCACGAATTGCCAACTTGATAAAATGAGACCACCCATTCAATTCTGGTCACAAGTTACGTAGTTCTTTACATTTGCATACCACTAAACTCATAGAAATAATATTGCATTAGTGAATAAATTTAGATGAAGGAAATTCAGGCGGCTGGAATGAAATACTTTAAGACATGAATAAAAAAAAATAGAAATATATTACAGGCCATCCGTTTGTGTGCACAAATTATAACTTAAACATAATGGAATAATTGAAACATTTCAAAAAAAAAAAAAAAAAAAAAAAACCCTAGAAAAATATGTCATTGCAATTCAAGCTTTATGTAAATTTTCCCTAGAGAAAGGTTCTGTAAAACAATCAGCTACATTATTTTTAGTTTCAACAAATTGTATTCCAAATTCATTTTTATCAATCAACTTCCTTAGGAAATAGTACCCCACATCAATCTGCTTAGTTCTGCAATTTTCTATTGCAGAACTAGAAAAATCGATTGCAACTAGATTGATTAATAGTACTCTGTACTGTGACAATCTAAAATTCTGAACTCTTTTCGTAGCCAATTGATTTAAAATTACTTTAACCCACATCCTTAGATTATTCACTAATTGAAATATACTCCGCTTCCATCGTTGACAATTGTACGCAATTTTGTTTGAATGTACCACCATATTATTCGTACCCTATCCAAAAACACTACAAGCCCCCTCCCCCTCCATTGAAATCCGGTCGTCGTGATTCGAGGCGTAATCTGTATCAGAATGACAATGATTTATTCAATTTACAGACAAAATTTAGATTTCAGGGACGGACAAACATTTCAGGTTGTCTCACAAATCTCCTCTCTTACATCCGCATATAGATACGCATTGCAAACATCTACATGGAAATGGACTCAATGTAGCTTATACACAAAAATTGAAAAGAAAGCCTCAATCAAAGGAAAGGAAATTACTGGAGAGAACACTTTCGAAAAGTACCCCCACCCCCCACCTGGTGGGTATTTAAAATTACCAGTCTGGTCTTGAAGCGCATTATTTCATTCTGCTCATTTGTTTTTAAATAAAAAAAAAGCATCTGTACCCTTTTTTCTTTCTAAAACTTTCATTCAGTGGAACCAATACGTAAACGTTTCTTTCTCATATCACCTGAATTTCTTGAGCCATTCCGTTTTGCCAATTTTAAATCTCGGAAATGTTAGCTTCTAGCATACTTGAATTATCCCCCCTATCTTCATAAAAATCCTATACTTTTCTTGAATTATCATCACAAGTGAAATTAAAATATTTTGTGTCATATTCAATGTTATTTTCAGAACAATAAACCTCGGCTTCACGATTCGGACTTTAGAACAGTCGTGTCAATAGAATAATACTTATCCCTGTATTCTTTATTTTGCCTTGGACTTGCTTTAACCCATTTAATTCTCAACATGCTATTTAATGATTTTCAGGATATTCTTCTTCTACTTCAGATTTACTCAGTAGTGAAATAAAACTGTGTCCCTCTGTTTCTCGTTCCTGGGGGGGGGGGGGGGGGGGTCGTCCAGAATTTATTTTCATCGAATTTAACATTCAGCGTTTCTGTCACTTCGCGATTTTTGAGATCCCAAATTCTGTAACCTTTCTTATGAAACGCATATCCTACCATGACTGATTGTTGAGTTCTCATATCCAATTTGTTTATTTTCTGTTTTGGAAGTCCAATATACGAAATGCATCCAAAAAAAAAAAAAACCCGGGAGTGTTTAATAGATGGCTTTCTTACCCCAAATAGCTCAAAATAGGTTTTCTTTAATACATGGCTTTCTTCCCCCAAAAAGCTCAAAAAAGGGTTTGGTTTTTCCTTTTAAAGCCGCTCTAGTCCGTAAGCAGTGGAAGTACATAGCTGCTTCGGCTCAAAACTGCTGAGGCAAACCCGATTCATTTCAAAGTTTCCATTCAATTAATGTTGACTTATAGTGTTCTATGACGCTACTTTGTTAACTAGAGGATTTGTTGGTTTTTTCGATTATTATGTTTTGGTCGCTAAGGTAAATTTCAAACCGGGAGTTCAGAAATTCCTTTCCATTATCGGAGCTTTGCCACAAATCTCTTATCTTTTGAAACCTGACAAAATGTTCTTAAACCTCACTTTTCTTCTTAAAGAAATAAACTGAAGAGTTTCTTGAAAAATCGTCTATTATTGTGAAAATAATCGCCCCCCCCCCCCGCTTTAAAAAACTCAACTGCTAAGGAACCCATCGTATTCAAATGCAAAAGATCTTACCGGGTGTTGGCTTGAATCTCCGTTACAGGTTTAAACGAAATTCTCCGATTTTTTCATTTTACACGGATAACAATCTGACATTTTTACTTTTGATAAGCAGTGAAAGACAGTGAAGTACAGAATCACACTTTTCATTATTTATAATATACTTTTTGTCTTCATCCTGAACATGTTGATGCCAAAATTTAAGACTCAAAGTGTTCTAAAAGTTAAAATGTAAGGAAACTGATAAGTTTCAAGGTTGTAAGAGTTTCAAATTCTACTGTAGTTCTCGAGCATCTACTTTTCTAAATGAGTATGCCCTTCAAAGCGAATAAAATATGACAAACAATGCATAATAATGTAAATATTCTACTTTAAATTTAAAAGCTGTAATTTTGACGAGAACGAAACACTGCCAGATCAGAAATGAAAAGCTGAAAATTTTAAAATATAGCCAGGCACGGCCTGAACTTAAATATGTTGGGAAGGCGTATAATCTCAATTTGCCAAATGGAACTTAAATATTTGCCGATTAATAAAATACTGGTAAATGCACACATTAAGTACGCACAATTAAGTACAATATCTAATGAAATTTGCACATTCGAGAATTTAAAAATTGCAACATTACAATTATGTCCCCAAATCGGCCGAATAGCCAGACAAAATTTTCCCAGTATGGCATTTTTGGGGAGGTCATAGAGACTTCCCGTGACCTCCAATCGAGTGCCTTTGAATATAGTTTCTAAAACTATTTTTACGTTCCCAAGTTTCAATGGTACTAGTGCAATTTTCCTGAAGTAAAACTTTAATTTCCTGCTGACGCAAATATAAAACTTTTAAAACACAAGGGTTTCGTGTTTGTATTTTAAGATGCTTATTTTTTGAGTTTTTTTTTTTTTTTTTTTTTGAGTTCTTTATTGATGATTTTTTCAATTATTATTATTTTACTTTCGACCGTTAAGTATGAAAGCTGGCTCTAGATTTCAGAGAATTTTGAGTCGTTCAGACATCAGAGTATTGTATTTCCACAGTTTCAAATTCTTCAACAAAAAATATCAGTAAATTGTATACTGTTTGCATGTCTCTCTGTCACGTTGTTATTTTATTTATTTTCATTTTATTCATCGAATTATGTATAAAAGCTACTGATGCTATAACGTAAAGTTTTTCAATAAAATGGTTAAATGCAAAATGTTAAAGAATTTAAAACTGAACATAAGGGAAAAAAAAAACAGAAGAAAGAAGTCAATCGCGATATGTTAAAAATTCACTAGAGAAAATAAAAATTTAAATTTTAAGTACTGACATAGTATATAACACAAAATATAATCGTACACAAAGTTTAATGTTCTAATAACTTTAAATACGATCAAGAAAGGAATTGATTTATTTTTAAATAAAATTTGAGTTTCAGAAAATGTTTAAAAACTATCGCACGTGCAATAAAATATTCAGAATCACAACAAATACTCGGATTTTTGCTAGAAAGCAATCGCTACAACTTAGCAACTATAAGAAATTGCAAAGTCAGCATCAACGAATATTAGGATACGAATTGCGATTTCAAAATAAACTGTTATTTTACATACATTCTCGATGATAAAGAAAACTATATTTTGAGGAAAAGGGAATGAATATAATATAACCAGCACTTACCTTTAACTTGGATTACAGTTGAACAGTCCTGCCTCAGCACACCCGAATCATCAAAAAACATGGCTGCCAATATCTTGAATTCATTAGTTTCTGTTCCCGTATGAAAGAAACACCTTTTGCGCAATCTAAAATATTTTTACAGTTTTTCTCTGTTATTTAGCAGAGCAGTATTAAACTGTGGGAAAAAGCAGTATATTACTGTAAAAACAACAATTATTTTTTGCAGTACAAGCACTCCTCAATAATTAGTGGGGAGTATGGAAAACAGATGTAAATTGTGCATCAGTGTCTCTGGTTATCATACATCATATTAAGATACTCATGTCTCCCTCATTCTGACCTAGATCATTTTTTTTTGTGGTTGTATGAAAATCATTTAAGTAGGATTATTTCTTTATTTTTAAGTTTTTACTTCATTGATGCAGTAATATCTGTATTATTTGGTACTTATAATAAAGGCACATCCTCCCTACTAACTATATATTTCGTTCTGTTTCTTTAATCATTATCTATTCTTAACTATTCAAAAAAATGTAATTGTTCCTTAGCAATTGTCAAGCAGTGTACAACGGTTCAAGAAAAGTAATGAGTAAAGCATAAAGTAAAAATGTTTCAAAATTAATATATTATACTGCATTGAAAAAAAGGAAATTCGCGATTGATTCATAGTTAAAAATTTGAAGATGATTGTTATTATAATTTAAAAAAATACAGAAATGCGATTTTACTACAAGTTCATCAATACAATGTTACAAACAGCTTACGATTCAAAAGAACGGTCGTTCATTTTTTAAGAGATCGTTCTGACCCGTTCATTTTAAGGATTCGTTCTTTTTGACCCGTTCGTTCATGAACGATACATTCCTAAATAGTTTACAAGTTTTGTTCTCTTCGTGATAAATAATTTTACATCGTTAATATTGTATAATTTAAAGCTGATTGATTGCGTGACAACTGTTCTGTTTTAAGCAAAGTTTCTGTCCCTGAAAAGCAGATTTGCAACTTTCAGTTTTGGTGTTTTTCAAATCACGCCCTGCCCTGAAATATCAGCAGCTTTTCACATTTCTGGGACTGCAATGAGCTGGAGTTTAACCGGTTGTTGTTTAGACCTCTTTCACAAGAGGCCGCTCAGTTGAATCAACTTTTGCACGGGTGGTTATCAGAAAGTGTAACCAGGTAGCATATAAGCAACTTTTACATTGCTAGAGACCATGTAAACCGTTGGCGACTGCTGTTTAGCTACACCATAATAACGTCCTCCGTCTCTTTTATTGCTTTTGTCGCTTGCTCTAATTATTACTTCACGTCAAATCAAAATATTCCAGACATTATTCGACTGAAGAGGGGATTGAAAACATTCAATTGTACATTCAAAACTTCTGAGCAACGAAGTTTGATCACTTTCAATGGTTTAGGGGAGAAAAAAGAAACATGGTCCACGTATTTGCGTCTCCTGGCAAATCAGGAGTCTCAAAACTATTACTAAATCCCCAGCTGAGTAAAGGTTCTATATATGCAACCAGGCAGAAGAGTGAAGGAATTGCCTGTCATCCTTCACACGACAGTCAACTGTACCGCTACCAATCTCATTCAAAGAGCCAATCAGCATTTTAGATGATTACACTCATCGGGACATTGCCAAGCGTTTGTTCTTCACACGAGTAAATTAGATGAGAGTCAACTCAGTTCTGTTTTAATAAAGTTGCGGAAGAGTTACTCGAATAAATTTGACTTATTAGAAGAGAAGTTGATTTAACTGAGGGCGCGCGCGTGAAGACAACGAGAAACGTTAGGCAACTAGTTGACCTGCATTTTTTAAAGAAGTTGATTCCAATAACCGCCTCGTGTGTTGAAGGACCTACTTTTCTCATTTCATAGTTTTTGTAAGTATTAGAAGCTGCGTCTACTTCATTTTTAGAAACTTCAACACTTCACTACTTAGAAACATCATTTTGGTTGAAATCAGGCGCAACTATTCTTAACATCACTTCTTTCCTTATTTTTTATTCTTCATTGCGTTAAGTATAATTTCTATTTGTCAGAATTCTATCAACGGATGGCAGTTCTTCGAAAGGATATTTTACGTAAATCCAAAGAATAATTTCAAAAAGAGAGAACAATAATGTATGTAAGTATCAACAAGCTATTATGGAAAAAATTGAGTAGTTGTGATTCGATTTCAAAGTCTGTATCAACATGCCCCTGTGATAGCAACATTAAATTGAAATAAATGTTCTATAAACAATGCGCCTGGTATCTTTTTACTAATAATAAAACTGAAAGTCTCTCAGTCTGTCAGAACTCTGTGACGCGCATAGTGCCTAGACCGTTCGGCCGATTTTCATGATATTTGGCAAAGTTAGTTTGTAGCATGGGGATGTGCACCTCGAAGCAATTTTTCGAAGATTCGATGTGGTTCTTTTTCTATTCCGATTTTAAGAACAAAATTCTCATAAGATGGACGAGTAAATTACAAAATTATCATTACGTGAAACCGTAACATGGACACAAGCCAATTGGAGAAAAAAGTCACCATACATTATTTGTATACATACAGGCGAACCAAAAGACCTATTAATTTTCTATTACGGGCAACGCCGTGCGGGTACCACTAGTCTATAATAAACTGCAAGATGCATGGATTTTTTTTTTCCGTTTTCACACAATAATATCTGTGACATACCGTAATTTTAAAGGATACATTTTTATTCCCATTCACTTCTAAAATTTGGCAGCGAATTATTTCCAGAAATGAATGTTTGGTTTCACCAGTTGATTATCAAAATATGTACTAATCAATATTTTGCATGCTGAGTTTGAATTAGTTCTACGGTATTTATGTATGCATCATTCATTATTGATTACATTTGTGCAGATGGAACTAGGAAAATGATTAACTGTAGGATTACAGTAATTAAACGAGCAATATCTATTATACAAATATGCATTTTAGAAATACTGAAGGATTGAGAGAAAGGAGGTTGTAATATTTTTAACAGTAATTACAGTAAAATCTACTTTTACGAATGAATTTAACAATCAACTTTTGGAATGATACAATTATTTACTTTCGTGAATAACAATTATCTTCTAGTAAAGGTTAAATTACAAATTTACACCTCTTAACTATTACCATATTTGACTTAAATTTTTTTTTTTTCTTGTGAATAGTTTTTGGAGTGTTGATAGGCTCAATTCAGGCTAGGTTTCGAAGTGTGCGCTTATTTTAAAATCGTACAATTTAATATAAATTAGAAATGCAACAAGAGGTGCGATATTAAAGTTCCGGTCGCTTCCCGAATTTCTGCCTGTATGTTATTATGTTTTAACAATACATATTACATAACCTGAATCATAAGCGTTTGATTGACTTGTTACAGTTTTGTTTTAAGTGATTGGCTGCAAACTTGGGCATTTCAATGAGGAATCAACAAGCCAAGTTAAAAGAAATTCATTTTATTCTACTTGTTTTGCGAATTTTTCTATCATCCTTTGCTAATAAACCAAACCAAGTGAGGCCACTTAAAAAATACTAGGGTAGACCGGGCATACGCATGGGGCGCGTTTACGCAGTGCCTTTCTTTCCAAAACGAGTTATAACTGGAGAGCCAACGGTCATTACAGATTGAGGCCAGAAATTTTTGAGCATCAGTCGAGCTTCGGTTTAGAATGCGGAATGGAAAATCTGTTTTTTTTTTTTTTGAGCAATCACGATTGCTTATTGCTTTCATTTGACTGTTTTTGATGTCCTATCATTTTATTTTCCCACCGCCACCCTCTGCACCATCACCGTGGACAGGCGGGCTCCTCACGATGCTGCACCTATAGCGAAAGTCGTCTCCAGGTTGCATCCATGTCCTACACACACGCGCATACATACACAACTACACACAGACACGCGCACATACACACACACACACAAACACATACACACATACACCTATACACATTTACACCTACACACACATACACCTACACACACAAACACATACACACACAAACACATACACACACAAACACATACACACACAAACACACACACGCATACATACACACAACTACCCACACATTTATGCCTGCACACAGACACAAACACATATGCCGACATACACATACGCATACATACACACACATACACACAACTACCCACACATTCCTGCCTGCACACAGACACAAACACATATGCCTACACACACATACACATACCCCCGCACACACACATACACATACCCCCCCCCACACTTATGCCAGCACACAGACACAAACACACATACCCCGTAAACACAACCCCCCCCCACACACACAAACACACATGCCTACATACACACACTCGTGATTGCGAAAAACATAATTTGAATTCAAGATGTCAAAATTCAAATTATTTTTTTTTTATTTTTTAAACCAAGTTGAGTAAATTCTCTGTTGAACGGTTTGAAGCTTATTGTGATTAAATAATACTTAGTTAAAAATAAACAAATATATAAAAAATAGCAGAATTTTTCCATTTTTTGAGATTTGGAGTTGTATGAGCAGAAATGCACACTCTATAACAAAAAAGTCGACGCACCAAGAAGCAATCATCAAATTGCTTTGAAATTTTGTATGCATGAGTGTTTTGACCAGATATGCAACTGCGCATCCAGCAGATGTATATAAAGAGCAGTTCTTCAACAGTTGTTAAAACTTTCGGTTTGATTGCGATTCAGATTACATTCCAACAACTTAAAAATGCCTCGCCGCATGTTTCGTGCTCTTTACGAGCAACTGTCAGAGCTTAAAAGAGGTCGTATCATTGGATTGAAAGAGACCGGTTGGTCAAATCGGAGAATCGCTCGAAATTTGAGTCGAAGCGATGCGGCTATTCGAAGATGCTGGCAAGGATGGGTGGAAAAGGGCAGAGTTCAGCGTCAGGATGGTAGCGGTCGACCTAGGGTCACATAAAATCGTGATGACAGAGTGATTGTCCGACCAGCTATCATAGCGCTTTCTTCATCTCTATTAACCATCAGACATTCAACCCAAACGCCAGTTTCCATCATTGCCATTTACAGACGGTTGGGGCAACGAAATCTACTCTCGCGCCGACCGGAATAACAAGTAACAGACCGAATATTATGTTCCATAAGAAGAGTTTATAGTTCTTAGAAATTATTCATAAACATCTGTTTTAAAGAAATGCCAGCTACCTTTTGACGTGCAGACGTTAAAAAAATAATATTGGAATTCGTAAGACGGGGTGTTACATACATACCATGGTTTGTGAGCTTTTTTTTCCCGTTTAAGAGTTAATAAACTATGAGTGACTGTCAGTTAAGCATTGAACTGGAATGGGTCTGTAATATTCGTTTCGTGCCACTGTTCTATGTATTACCATGTCGTAAATGTCGCAATTACGAGGGGTCCCTCGACCATCTGAAGGTTGATCAAAAATGCACAATTGTTTTGTTCCGTTCGGTGATAGTTAAAGGGGGTACCAAAAATTCAATGCGATGGACCTTCAAACCACTAAATCCACCGCTAATGCAACCGTGGAACGTATAAAAATACTAGGTCATAAATTCAAAGAATAAAAAGAGTTGATGTATAACAAAATCTCCATTTAGCAAATTGCTCGCTAAAGCAGGATTTTTAGTTTAAACACTTCTCTCTAAAAAACATTTCTACAGTATCACAGAAAATATTCTCTACAAAAGTATAAAGATGTGGTGTGTCCATAAACTTTATCCACTTCACGCGTTTGCTTGAAGAGCAGGTCCATCAAACCAGGGACATCACAGCAAAAAAAACTTCATTGTTTCAGTATTTTTTTTCCTTTCATATGAAGTAAAAAAGACTGTATTTTTATAAAACTATGCGAAAAAAGTTATAAACACACATTTTTTGTTTGTTTTATAGGCGAATTTTGACAACACTACCTTAGTGCTCATTTGCCGTTGTATAAGCAGTTCTAAAAGTTAATATATGCTTTCACTTAGGAAATTAATTGTTATGTCTACAATCTTAATTTTTATGGAAGTTTAGTTTACATAGGAAGAGATTAGACCAACAAAGAAACTTTAAACTGTTATAATTGTCTAGTAAAAGTAGTTTTTAAACTAGGCCTCATACACAAATGTAACATCAGTCACAAACTTGTATAAAAGTTTGCATTGCTTAAACAAAAACAAACCCAAGTTTATAAAAAGTCAAATTCTCTTCATTTATGATGATATCTTTAATATGAATCCTTAAACATTTAGAAATAGTTGAATTTAATTATTTAAAACTTATTTAAAATATGTACCATCAGTCACTTTTCTCTTTTCGTTAAAATACCTCAAACAAACTGTACAAATGGCATTGACTGCTGCAGAAAGGCAAAAAAAGGAGGCGAGATAAATTAAGAAATGAAGGAAAACATGAAAATTAGAAAAAGTAAAACAAAGTAGAAGCTAAAAATAGCGGATGATAAAAAACTAATAAAATATGTTTAAAAAACCAAGTATAATTACCAAAGTTAGTTCAGAATGGAACTAAAAAGAGAAATTAGATGATGAAGTAGAACTAATTTAAAGTATTGAAGTACCTGGTATAAATTAGCAGCTGAATTATCCCTCTTTAAAATAATGAAACCTTTGTAAAATCAGTTAGTCATTAAGAGCGCTCTTTGTTATATCTTCACAAAAGAAAACTGCAGTATTACATTTGAATAAAAATGCCACATCATCAATACAAAAATATTTCTAAATGTCACAGCTTCATGCAAATTTCAGAACCATCTCTATCCGACTTGCAGTCACGTTATAAAGAGTTACATATGAGTAATACTTTTATTTTCAAAAGCTGTAGCAGGTGTTTAGCCACAACCCATTTTTTACAGTAAAGGAGGGAATCACTTCCAGCAGAAATGTTCCAAAATTGTTGACTGCAACTGGAGAACGGGTTCTTGAAGAATATGTCAAACAATTGTATCACGAGAAGTTAGATGCATTACAATTGTAAACTAGGAGTATTTAGTAACTGTCAAGATTCAAACAGTAAAACATTGGAAATAGCCTTTCAATGTGGATCAAATTTATTATTCACATGAGAAAGGAATAAAATATTTAGCGCACTAGATGTAGTAAATGCCAGAGGAATTTTTATTTTATGAAATACATAAAAATATATCTTTTAAAACTTTATGAATGTACTTTTCTTGTAATTTAAATACAATTTTACAATTTTCAAACAGAACATATGCTAATTTTATTTTTCAAAGAGAAATAATTTTTAAATTCAGCAATTTATTGTAAATGTGTAACAATAGTCACAAAATCTTTGTATGATCAGTCTCGAGTGTTAAATAATTTTCATAATTTCAGTTTTTAAGTTTTTTCAGTAAAACAAAGTGTTTTCATCCAGACTAAAATCTTTATCTTAAGGGGAGGAAATCTGTTTAGATTTTACTTTATTAGTTTGAAAATAATTTCTAATTATATATGTCACATTTTCAATGTCTCTTCTGAGTAACATCAGTCACCGTTTTTTATATTCCTCTTATAGTTTCATACAAAAAAAAAAAAAAAATCTCAAGTCTGAAAACAAATGTGGGGGCAGTGGTTTACCATATCATGATATTTTAGATCAATTTCAGAAGAAACAAAATTTAATTTCATAACAACAATTGAATTCTGCCAAAGTACATTGAAGCATGTTTCTGCTAACAAATGGTCTTGGAGCTCAGTTAAAATTGATGACAGTGGGAAAGTTTTGAGGTTATTTCTTTAAAGTAGTAATAAAATGGTTAGTTCTCTCTCGCTTCCTCTATCAGTCATCGATATAGATGTTGTCGTCATTTTTGAGCTATGTCTGAAAGAAATTACTTAAAATGGTAATGTATGATGTTATGGGGAACGAGGACAGACATTAGCGGTTTGTTGTAAACAGCAGATATGGTCTTTGATCTCCCTGGGTTAAGATTATAGAGGGATATGTTACTATTTGGGGTGGTTTCCTTCAGTCAAAAGTACTATTTTTAGTCATTGAAGTGGATAGAATGAGCAAAAATGATTACATGGACCCAGAAAATACTTTCATTTTCCCAACAGTTTTTTTAAAGTAATTTTTTTAAATGTCCGATTTTTCAAACAAGGCGTGGTCATTATGACGTCACAAGTGATGCAATTTGGCGCATCTTTCTACTACGTTTCCACGTTATGATAATCAAGCAGCGAATTAAAATTGCGCTATATGCTTGCTACCAACCATATCGTTCCCAATACACGTAAGTAAAGATGCGAATTAAATATTTTGTTCTGTGAATGGCAACATTGAATGGCATTTCATCATTTGTGATGTCACACGACAGAAGTGCAAACAATGAAAGCGCACCGATTTAAGTAATTTTGTTAAGAATAATAAGCTTAAATAAATTATTCAAAAAAATGGTCAGATCCCATGTTTTTAAGCATGGTCTTTCAGAAAAAAATACTTTTAAAATTTTGGAAACGACTCCATTCTTCATTTGAAATTTTATACGCTATAGACCTGTCAAACGTTGCCTTACAAATATCAAAAAAAGAAAAAACATTTTTATGAGATTTTACCTCATTTCTGTTTTTCTTTGAGTTTTGTGATATATATTTTTTTTTGTCATGAAGGCATTTCAAACTTAATACTGTTTTTGTAATTGGTTTTAATTATTTAGCGCATTCTTTCTCTACTAAAGTAAAATAAGAGCAAGTGTAATGTTTTAGTAGAGTAATTGAATAAATGTTTGAATACACTAATTCTGTACCGCACAGCCGGGAGAACGTAAGACACAATATGGTAATTTTACAGGAGCGAGGAAAAACTTTTTTCTGCCGCATGCAAAGGATGGGATGCGCGCTTTTTTGACCCGGGTAAAAAGTTTAAAAGGATTTTTTTTTAAAAAGAATTACGTTCACATGGGTCGATGCGGAATAGGCTTCTACATACACTGCACTAATAAACGGAAAATCGCAATTTTTGAATTTTCTTCAGTTTGGCTTTAAGGTACAGAATTGCCTAAACAACAGAGTATATATATCCCCAATCTCAAAAAAAAAAAAAAAGAGAGAAAACGCTTTCACAATTTGTGGGATCATATTTTCTATAATGGGGTGGTTTCCTTCAGTCAAAAGTACTACTTTTAGTCATTGAAATGGATAGAATGAGCAAAAAAAAAAAAAAAATTATAATATGGACCCAGAAAATACTTTCATTTTCCCAACAGTTTAGAATGTCCGATTTTTCAAACAAGGCGTGGTCTTGATGACGTCACAAATGATGCACTTTGTCGCATCTTTCTACTACGTTTCCACGTTATGATAATCAAGCAGCGAATTAAAATTGCGCTCTACGCTTGCTACCAACCATATCGTTCCCAATACACGTGAGTAAAGATGCGAATTAATTTTTTTGTACTGTGAATGGCAACACTGAATGGCATTTCATCATTTGTGATGTCGTCGGCAGAAGCCGTAAAGAATGAAAGCGCTCTGATTTAAGTACTTTTTTAAAAATAATAAACGTTAACAATTTTATCGAAAAATGGTCAGATCCTATGTTTTTAAGCATGTTCTTTCAGAAAAAAAATACTTTTAAAATTTTGGAAACGAACCCAATCATGTCAAGTAATCCCTTTAACATTAATTTTATAAAGTTTGATAGATTTTAAAACAAGTTTTTTATGTGCCTACCTAGAAGTTAAAAAAGTGTCGCTGTTCATATATATACAACGTGTCCCGTTTAACCTGCAAGACCTCTAATTTTCCAACCGTTAATCCTCGATGCATACTTCCAACTGTTCAAACATGTTCAAAATAAGATGTAAAGTCAAGGTATTAAAAGTTTGAAGCAAAAAAGAATTTAGTGAAAAAAATACAAAATCTAACTTTTTATATGGTTCCCAAGTCCCTACATTACGATTAGAGAAATTATCTTCATTGATAAATAATACCAACACACAAAAGTTGAAATATTTGAAACGAAAAAAATTAAAGCATATGTTAGATTTCAAAATTAGAAGGGGCCGTGCAGAAGATGGCATTGAAACCTATCACCCTTTCAAAAAAAAAATAAAAAATTCAAAAATTAATTTGAATTTTGACATCTTGAATTCAAATTATGTTTTTCGCAATCACGAGTGTGTGTATGTAGGCGCGTGTGTTTGTGTGTGGGGGGTATGTGTGTTTGTGTGTAGGGGTTTGTGTGTGTAGGCATGTGTGTTTGTGTCTGTGTACTGGCATAAGTGTGTGGGTAATTGTGTGTATGAATGTGTGTGTGGGGGGTATGTGTATGTGTGTGTAGGCATATATGTTTGTGTCTGTGTACAGGCATGAATGTGTGGGTAGTTGCGTGTGTGTGTGTTTTTGTGTGTGTATGTGTCTGTGTGTATGTGTTTGTGTGTGCGTATGTGTGTAGGTGTATGTGTGTGTATGTGTTTGTGTGTGTAGGTGTGTGTGTGCAGTTGTGTATGTATGCGCGTGTGTGTAGGACATGGATGCAACCTGGAGACGGCTTTCGCTATAGGAGCAGCATCGTGAGGAGTCGGTCGACGGTGATGGTGCGGAGGGTGGCGGTGGGAAAATAAAATGATAGGAACGCCAAAAACAGTCAAATGAGAACAATAAGCAATCGTGATTGCTCAAAAAAATCATTGTTATAAAAAAATATTGCCAATGTCATGCCATGATGCGTAAAAACGCACTACAAAAGCTAATACTATTTAAAAAAACACACACACTCTGTGCAGACATATAATTTTAAACAATTGCTAGCCGCTATATTTCACCCTAAAACGTGTATTTGACTGCGAGTGTAAATGGTTTTTGTCCAAAAACGCTGCATTTCATATCTTGGAGAGTATGGAGCACCAGTGTCAAATGTTTTGTGTTTGAACTGCTTTTATATGCATGTCATATCTTAAAATGCACAATTTAGGGGACTATATAAAACGTTAGAATTCGTATTGTGTCACATTCCCCCCCCCCTTTAAACTTTTATTATGCATTATTATTATGAGCCGTAAAATTGTATCCAAATTGTATCAATCGAAATGCATTTGTGAATGACATTTAAAAACGGATATACCAAGAAATTGTAATGTAATTCAAAAAAGGATTTATTGTTCTAGAAACGCTGCAATTTCTTTCCGTAAAAATTATACGAACATTTGAAAAGATTACCCAATAAATAACCAGTTGATTAATGTATAAATAGAAGAAAAAGAACTTTGTTCGGAAAAAGTTGATAGTTTTATGGGAAATATCTTAATGGTGAACCTTTTTTCCTCCAAGAATTCTCTGTTAATGAGTTTTTGTAAGGAAGAACGTTGAAGAGTCCATTTTATTCTATTTAAATCCTCATTTCAAAGTTTCTTGGTGAAAAGAATGCTTTGTGTGTCAGTGAAAATTACTATTCCATTTTTTCTTTAACTGTAAAAGGAATTAGTGATATATATAAAGCAGTAAAGTTGTTTTCTCTTTCTATAGGTCTTTAGAGTAGATAGTAAATGATGTAATTTAAATAGTGTAAGACATAAATTGAAATGGTATTACCATGGATTTCTAAAATGAGAATACAAATAGAGTTTAGGAAATTCTATATTTGGAAGTGCACTGAGTTTAGGATATTTTTCATCTAAATTGCTATTTCTATTTGCATCTTAAGATTTGGAATTTATTAGCTGTAGTGTATTTCAAAGAAATTTAATGAAACTTAGATTAAATGAATGAATGAGTCAAAAATAAATTTAAATGAAAGTGTTTCTTCAACCATTGGAATATGGTGTGATTTTCAATTTTACCGAGACTTGTGTAAGTTTTAGTTTTGATTACGAGTATTCTGACTTTAAACAGAAACTTGAAACTGTTTTCTAACAAATTAAAAGCTTTCACTATCAAAATTGCATCCTCAGGTATATTAAAAAAATAATTTCTCTCTCTCTCGTTTCTTTTTTGAAACACTCTCCCCCCTCCGCCAGTTTTCTTTGGTCTATAATTGCTTCGTGCTTTTAAAAATTATAACTTTTTAATAAAGTTCAATCTAGTTCTTTTGTGATTCTTAATTTACTTTAATTATCATATAAAAATAGTCCTAATTAATCATTATACTGCAGAAGTTACGCAGTAATTTATGAAACCTTTTTTAGAACATTAGTTATCTCTGCTGTGTGCATGTGCAGTATTTAAAAATAAAAGGTACTCTTAAAGAATTGTAGGGGAGACTGTTGTACCTTGAGACAATTTTCATATTTTAATTTTTAACGTCAATTATTTGAATCAAATTTAAAATCTAAAAGTCATATTAAATTACCCCAGCATATTTCTATGCAATATATTTTTTTAAATTCAGACAATTTGAAAATAAAATATTACCAGCCATTTAAAGTAAGAGTTTCAAACTGTCCCAAGGTACACATCCTATTGTACCTGGGACGCATCCTGTTGTACTATGGGAAAGTCTTCATGATTCAGGAAACAGCCATATACTTGAACCAATCTTACACCAAAAAATAAGAAAATATATTTTTTTCTTGGTAATGAATTAATTCAAGAATAATGAATCCTGAATTATGAATAATGACTTAATGAATCATCATCTAACATTAAATGTGTTTAAAAGACTACATCAGATTGGAACATTGTTCCCTGTTCCTAAACAAATTTTAATCATTAAAAACCATGCATAATTATACCTTGGAACGTGAACTAAGATACAATATATATGGCTGTTCTAAGGTACAATCACCACGTGGTTTAAGAAAAACCAAAATAGTGGTCAATCTAGATTCACTTTTATTATTTTCACATAACCAAAATATTTAAAGTACTTCTCTTTTATAACAAAATAAAATTCAGTTGATTAGTTTTACAAATACAAAGGAAGAATGAAATAAAAATGAAGAAAATATTTATTTTGAGTCATGAAATTTTCTTTCTCTCACAAAATTGCCAATTTTACTCATATGATGCTGATTTTTACTATGGCACCATTTAGTGGTGATGGTTACTGTTAGAGATTACAAAAACATGGCTGCTAACAATACATTCTTAGAAATTAGTAGTAGAGTTAAATTAAAAGTACACACACATTTATTTCATTTATTTAAAAAAAATATCCAGTAAATTTTGGAACACTGATTCTTTGTTTTTACATGTAAAACAGAACGCTAAGTACTTTATTATTTATTGTACGCATTTTTGTTTAAATCAAAAGAACAAAATTTTTAGCCAACTTCATAATGAGAGCAACAGTAAAATTAAAGTTTAAAGTACGATGCATTACAGCGTATGAAACTTTCTTCGCATAGACAGATTTATGTGACACTAGTCAAATAAAATTATTAATTATTGTTATTGTAATGTAAATAAAAACAGTTATTTTGCAAATGTGAGCATGTTTAAAGCTATAGTTAAATGTGGTGCGGTCCTCTGGCAGGCATTTTCAAGAAGGGTAGAATTATTTACAACGAGGACGGCGGGTAAAATATGGAAATACAGTTTCTTAATGATTAGAACTGGCACTACCAGATTTAATCCATTTGTTGACACGTTTGACAATTTATTCTTTTGTTATAAACTTTCAACTTTTCTGTCCAATTTTCGTTTTTTTACTGAATTAACTTTTACTAAGCCATCTTGGTTTTGGAAATATAGAATTGTTTCTTCCAGATTTCGGGTAAATTCTGAAACAAATAAAGAAAATTGTCTAGATCCTCTCAAAAGAGGCGCGACTTAAAAAAAAAAAAAAAAATGCGTCGCTCGCGGCTTAAATGGGGACATCGATAGTTGTTCAAAACGGGGGGGGGGGGGGGGGTCCCAATTTTGAACGACATAGAATATAAATGAAATATCTTAACTTATGATTAAAGTGAAAAACCAACGTAAATAAAGCATACATTTTGAATAAATTACAGCACTTAGCTATTTCAAGGCTACAGTGGAACCTCTTCATCAGTGCAAAAGGTTTTGCTCTGATGAAGAGGCTCCATTGTAGCCTTGCTGTAATTTCTTCAAAATTTGTGCTTTATTTACGTTGGTTTTTCACTTTAATCATATTGTAGCACAAAGCTTATAAGATATTTTTCCATTTAATTATCTTAAATTATGCTTCAATATTAAGACACATATACGATAAAAAAGTTCCTAAGGTATTTTATTTCAACTCAAATGACTTTTTTATGTGATTCATTAGTACTTAAGAAAAAAGCTCCAAACCTTCAGGGCTACTATAACAATTCGGGGGGGGGGGGACTAAAGAGGCTAGATAGAATATTCATTGTTTTAAATGAAAACCCCAATTTTTCGCAATTGGTTGTCCTAAACGTCAATCTTGCTCATTTTCTTAAAAAATATTTCTCTACCTCATCCTAATTATTGTTTTGAAGTAAAAACATTGCAATCCGACAATCTAAAGCCTATTCTAAGAAGAAACTAGTTTCAAGTTTTATTGTCTTTAAAACCTTTTTATTTTTTTCTTTAGGCCAAGATGTTATCTTTCCCGTTTTGGACAATTTTCTGCTGATTTTTTTTTTTTTTTTTTGAATTCTTGACTTATAGAAGGAGTTATTCTCCCGATCACTTCTGTTATCCAATCGAAAAAAATAAACATTATTCTTAATCAACAGTCTCATATGTATTATAAAATCCTTCAAAAATACCGAAAATTACAAGGATTTTTTTTAATTGTATTTCAGAAACCAATATAAGTGCATTTCTTTTCCTAGAAGATAAAATGTAAGATATATATTCTTTTTGTTTTCTTTTTTGAGTTATTATGTAAAGTATACAAATTAGGTCTACTTTAATAACACAGTAATAAACACCGTAACAAATTCGTAGTTTGCGCTGCCAAACAGTTTTTTTGACTGTAAAACACTATATTTAGCGCTTAACTGATTCCTGAAATAAACGGTTCAATTACAATTTAGGTATTGTTAAGCGGTTTTAAAATAAAAACAACTTCCAAGGCAACCTTAATTTCAGATCATACAGAGTCATAATTTTACTTTTTATCATTTTAGGGAGCGTTTTTATACCTACGTAATTTGATTTTCCAATGTATGTTTTTTGGTGTCCACGATTTTTATGAGATTTTAACAATTTTTATTTTGACAGGTGTTTTCATAATATAAGCCCTAAGATGTCACAAAGAAGGATCAAGTTCGTGATGTAAAAATTTTGATTTAGATAAAAATGGCATTCGATTTTAAATGAGTTTCTGTAATTTCACTGTAAAAAACTACTAATCAATAATAATAGGTAATGTATACAAAATAAAATAATTTGGCAATTTTTAACGTGTGAATGTTTGGTTTTTTTTTCTCATGAAAACAGTATAATAGAATATAAAATTATGTAATTCTTGGAAAAGTAAAACCATTTTTTCACTTTATTACTAGTTCTCAATAAACCTGACAGATTTTAACTAGACCGAGTGAAAAATTGTTTCTGTTCAGTAGCTCTGGAATTTTGAACAATCACATATTTATATTTTTCATCTATGCAAACTTTAAAAGTTTAATAGGTTAAGTATTATCTAACCTATAATAATCAGTTTACAACAAAAACCATTCTGTGCAGTCTAAAGTTAGTTTGTTAGTAATATTTCTCAAATAAAGTAGGTTCAAGTTCAACATATTACATTATAAAAAAGAAGAAAACCATAAAAATAATGTTTCACCAAAAAAAAAAAAAAAAAAAAAGGAAAAAAAATGCACAAAATTGCATATATAAAGTTATAATAAACTGAAAGGTACAATGGATTGCATACTGCTAAACATTTCCCACATTATGTTGCACATTTTAGCAACAGAATAATGCTGGAAGTGAAAAAAATACTTTTTTTGAAGATACGATGTAGTATTTTCAGTTGTATGTAAAAAAACCTCATTCTTATTACCTTCATGGATCAAAAAGTTTTGTTTTATGAAAAGTTTATAATTGTTCTTAAAATAAAGCTTCAGACCATATTTTGCAATTTCCTTCCGTTGGTAAATTTTGCAATCGAGCTACTTTTTATCTTTTAACAGGTGCTTATAAAATATAGAGATGACATTGATTTATTTTGTGTACAATGAAATTAATATTAATAAAACTATACTTAGCAGCATTAAATTATTTTTACGTAAAAGGCTTTTATATTTCTTTCCTTGTCGCTTTTCATAACCTGAAAAACTTTAGAAAAGGAACAGATTTCGTATGTAGGCTGATTTCGACAACGTACATAGATAATCAATAGTTTACTTTTCAATATTGTTCTTCAGCTGTAAAAGCAGTGATTTCGGCTATGAAAAGAGACAATTATATAGGAAAAAAACATTTTGCATAAAAACTGATAACTGTTTAATTTATGGTTTACCGCTGTTAATTTTACTGTACAAATCATTTACAAAACCGTATGCTACTGCTAACTTTTATGGCGCAGTACAGCTTATTTCATAATACATTACTGCTAACTTTACAGTTTGATACTGTTAATTTTACAGGGCAATTTCATTACAAAACAGTATATTACTTCTAATTTTACATATTATCACTGTTAAGTTTACTGGCCAAGTCTTTCATGAAACAGTATACTACTGCTAATATTAGAGTTTGATATTGTAAATTTTAAAGGGCAGTTCCATTAAAAATAGTATATTACTGCTAATTTTAGTTTATCATTGTTAATTTCACAGGGCAATTCCATTAAAAGACGGTATATTACTGCTATTTTTACAGTTTATCGCTGGAAATTTCAGTTTAGAAGTGTAAATTTTAGTCTTTCTTTGGAACCTCAGCTGCCAGTATTATACTGTAAAAACAAGTTTTTTTTGCAGTGTATATAAAGTGAACGGAAGCCCCAAATTATTTTTTCCCCTATTCCTTACTGTTCTAAAAATAAAATGCAATTTTCGTCAAGCGACATAATTCACGAAAATCATTCAAAAATTCACGCAGTTACAAGAGTACCAATGCTCTGCGCCTATTTTTACTGGAAAACAGCGCCCTCTCGGTTTCCACGATTTTCAGCAATTGTCTTGGCCAGTAAACGTATGACAAAAGGTGTGGCTATAATTTAAGGGATTTAAAATTAAGAGATTTAGTGAAAAAATGAACGGAAAAGAAAAATTATTATTATTATTATTTCAAAAAAAAAAAAAAATCATCTTGTAAAACTAAAAAACAGAAAGAGTTTTAAGCTTTGAATACTCCAAGAATAGTTTTCACAAGTATATTTTGATTCATTTATTTCATCTACTCTTTGAATCACTGGTTCACGAATTTTTAAAACATTCTGAAATTTAAAGCACTAACAGAAAATTAGGAATACCGAAAATATGCATTTTTTAAAATAAATAAATATTAAATCTTGTCCAAAGAAAATATCATACGGTTTAAACCAACCAGTTGCTTCCATTGTTACAACAAGATTTATGTCATTTTGAAAAGTCAGGAGTACTCGAAGGAAGACAATGCTTCTTTTCTTCTCTTATAAACCTAGTTATTTTCTATTTAATTATGCAAGCAAAACAATAGACCTTATTCCGCTTTATGCGTATAAAAATGCTGTAGTAGTTATTTGTGTGTAATCTTGACTGTGTTGGTAGACTTTACAACTATACTTAAATTATATTAACGTACAGTTTAAAGTCTTAAAAACCTTTCACACCTTATTTTGTTTTACTTTGAGAGTAATTTTTTTCGCTTATAAAGAATTAAAACCAAATATTGAAATTATATGTCTATTCCTAATGTAGCATGAGAGGATAAGTAAATTCTAAATTGTGCTGGGATCAGGCCTGAAAGTTAAATAGAATCAGAAAATAGGACTTATACATCACTTTAGGCAAAAAAAGGAAAACTATTTTGAATTAATTAAAATTTTAATTTTTTAAATTTTAGTGAAACAATTACCTTTTTAATTTTTCGGGAAAAATATAATTATTATACTACTGCTTACGACGATACATAACTTCTGAATGACTTCTTTAGCAAAAAAAAAAATAAATAAATAAATAAAAAAAAAAAAATAATAATAAATAAAAAAATAAAAAATAAATAAAAACGGAGCACAAATTCAATTACTTTTTTAAAAATATTGGACTAACTAAGAAAAACTAAGAAAAAAGCATTTGAAGTTGAACACCTCCATTTTTACATTTTTTTGCAATAACCTCGGAAGTTTTCGTACTGTTATCAATATTTTGGTATCAAAAGAAGTAAAATAAAACGCTGCATCACAGAATTTTTTTTTGAAGGGGGAAAAAATAAAGATTTTGAAGTTTAAGGCTTTCTTTCCTAAAAACAGATTTACATGTTTTTGCAACTGTACCTACGTAGGGAGGCATAGAATAATTGCATTTGGGGGGGGGGACACAGCTGTTACCAAAATATCATTTTTAATTCACTCACAATCACACAAACAAAATTAAGCCAAAACAGTGTCAGAAAATATTAATCAGCAAAACGTCATCACCAGGGCATTCGGTTTGGCAATGGCACTAACCAGGAAACGATACGGTAATAATGAAAAAAAAAAATGCCTAGCAATCAAAAGAGCATTGTAAACCTTTTGCTGGAAACCCTCCTGTCCCCGTTATCGAAATATGAAGTTTCTAAGTCTGCCAAAATTTTAAGAAGGTCATCAAATATAGCGGAGAGTAATGGACGACATTTTTCACACGATTTGTGTATGCATGCAGAAAGGTGAAATAGCATGATTCATTTCTCGCCAAGTATTTAAATTTGGCGTCTTTCTTAAAATTTAGGCAGAATTTAAGACATTACATCTCGACACTGAGTGGAAGAGAAAAAAAAATGTTGGCATTAAAAATATTTCTCAATATGCTCTTTTGACTGCTACCTATTTAAACTTTTTAATTATCACCCTATTTGTGTGGTTTCCTGGTAAAAAAGTCGATAGATTTTCAATCATAATTCAGTTTGAAAAAAAAAAAAGAAAAATTAATTTGAATTTTGACATTTTGAATTCAAATTATGCTTTTCGCAATCTCGAGGCGTGTGTGTTTGTGTGTAGGGGGTATGTGTATGTGTGTGTGTGGGGGGGTATGTGTATGTGTGTGGGGGGTATGTGTATGTGTGTGTGGGGGGTATGTGTATGTGTTCGTGGGGGGTATGTGTATGTGTGTGTAGGCATATGTGTTTGTGTCTGTGTGCAGGCATGAATGTATGGGTAGTTGTGTGTATGTGTGTGTGTATGTTTTTGTGTGTGTGTATGTGAAGGTGTCTGTATGTGTATGTGTGTGTAGGTGTATGTGTGTGTATGTGTGTGTATGTGTGTGTGCGCGCGTGTGTGTGTGTAGTTGTGTATGTATGCGCGTGTGTGTAAGACATGGATGCAACATGGAGACGGCTTTCGCTATAGTAGCAGCATCGTGAGGAGCCGGTCGACGGTGATGGTGCGGAGGGTGCTGGTGAGAAAATAAAATGATAGGAATTCAAAACAGTCAAATAAAAGCAATAAGCAATTGTGATTGCTCAAAAAATGCTCTCAAAAAGAAGTCCCCCATCGCATAAATATTGTATTAATACTTTATTAATGCTGTATTTTGGGTAAACTTTTTTTTCTATAGTAGTAGAAGTTGTAAAAAACAGCAATCCTCGTATATAATAGCGAATGATCGAGTAACGCTCCTGACGTTATCAACAATGAAACTCGCTCTACGGCATGATAATTTGATAATATTTTTTGGTAATGTTAATGTAATGTAAAGCAAGGGAAAGGCTTTAATGTGACAAGGCTGAACTATAGATCCGGTAATCTTACTGTTTTTACTGTATAGTCGACTCTCGCTACAACGCGATTCAACTTACGCAAAATGGCTATAACGCGAATTTTTCACGAGTAACGAATTTTAGAGCTGACGTGAGCGAATTCCTCGTCCACCACACGAATTTCTTTAGAAGAAAGTAGTGGCTTCGTTATTGACAACTAAATATATATTTTTTGAATGTTATTACATCCCATTAGCATCAGACTGACCATCGAATGTTCCCATATCAAACTAGTCTAGGCATCACGTTGCTAGTGCATAAAAAAAACCGCTCAGCAGCTTTCTTTTTTTACATTCTAAACATTAAAGTTGATGAAATATAATGCCACCTTAGTGAGCTGTTTCATCTAAAGTTTATGAAGATGGGGGAAAAATAAAGTTTCTGACAATAAAAAGGAGATTATGATTCTCGATATGCTTGGACCAAACGTTGACAGTAACAACGCAATAAGTATGAGTGAATCTTCCATACGTACAGTTAAAAATCAAAACAAAATGATATCCGTATAAGTTCAGAGATTAGTTTCAATGTTAAAGCTTGCAGAGTCTGAGTTGAGTAATATGAAAATCGAATCTCTTGCATTGTGGATTAAAGAGATTGGGAAGAGGAGCTTGTTGCCATAAATGGAAATGTTATAAAATAAAAGGTGAAGCAACCGTATTTTAAAATGTATTCAATAAAAAATAACGATCTGATTATGCAGCATAAATCTTCATCATCTGCATTTTTTAACTCATAAATATTATTACTGTATCTACTGTGCAGTACTATTATAGTGCAGCATTTTATTATTACTACATACTGTACGTATCGTGTTGTTTTATTTTACAAATCATTCTTTTTGTGCATTTTAACTATTTTATGTTGAATAAAACAGCTTTTTTATTTTTTAAATACAGTAAAAATTGAGTTTTTTATGTAAGAAACTGTAATGTTTAGTTGAGGAATATTTTAAAGCAGTTTGAGGGGTGCTTACAAATGTATAAAAAATTTGGTATGTTTCTAAAAAATGTTTATGCATACATTTTTCCACAACGCGAAATTTTGACTTACGCGAGGAGTCTTGGAAGGCATCCCTCGCGTAAGTCGGGACTCAACTGTATGACTGTATCATTTTAGGAGAATGAAGAAACGAAAAAGTGGTCGCTATCTGCTGGAGTTTAGGGTTAATCCACTGCAGTTTGGGTTAAAATATAAACTATCAAAATATCACCAAACAGGCAATTGCTTCGTTCAAATGTAGAAGCAATTTTCACCCGTCATACCTTGACAGGCGATTTTCTAGTATTATCAATAATCATATTGAAAACATAACAATTTATTGATATGTACTGGTACACACAGAAACTATTTTATACAAAATAAAGTATTGTTTATGAAAGCTATGAATTACATTGTAACTTCTTGATAGCATATATATAATCGGGTTATTTCGAAAATTGAAGAAGGCACAGCAATTTCTTACTGATAAAAAGGGGGACACTTAAGTAAAAGGGTTGAGAACGACAGTTCTAAGGTATAAAACATTATATAATGTTTAAGGTTTAGAATGACTTAATGAGATTTATTTTGAAGGATTTTTTCTCTTTCAAAATAAACATTTCCGAAAATAAAAAAATCTTTAAATGAGCATCTAGCAAACATCCCAGCTTTTCTTAAAATAAATCTTATCCCTTTGCCATTGAACCACACCCAAATGAGTCACGACCCAGGTGAGATAAAAAATCTATTTTGGAGATTCTCTCTATTTAGAGGGAATCTGATAATTTGGGAGAAGAGGAAAAGGTATTAAAGTGCAAATATAGACGGAATTAAAATATTTATCAAACCAAGTGGATATTAATTAAAAATGCATGCATCCGAGTTAATACTATTTTGTCAATAGCAAATATTTCCGGCATTTAGTATACTTAGAATCAAATTGTCACAATAAATGCATCCCGTTATAAATTACTTCAGCTACGGACTCTGTACTGATTGCACCTTTAAAAGGATGTTTGGTCTTGAATACGCAACTATGGAGGCTTTTTTTTAGTTATCTTACATAAGCTCAGTGGCGTATCTACGTACCACAAGACCCCGCAACGCGAGAGGGCCCGGAGTCGAAAGGGGCCCGAAGCTTTGTTTTCATTCAATTTTATTAAACTTTTAAGTAAATCAAACTTAGTTTTAAAAGCTTATACTATTGATTCTGCGACACCCTAGTACCCCAGAACCTATTGACCTAGGGACCCTGATTAAGATAGTGGAGGCCCTAGGCCAAATATTTTTTCGGGGTCTTCATGTAGCCAAACATTACAATTTTTGCCATTTGCTTAAAGAGTTTTAGCCATTTGGGGCCCTCAAACAGCAGGGGCTCTAGGTCACGGCCTAGTTGGCCTATTCAGTAAACAGGCCCTGAGTAGATAAGGGGGCCCACAGCCCAACTTCCCTGCGTGAAAACCAAACATTGGCTTGGTGCAAAAAGTATTATATTGCCCTAACTCGGCGACCTGCCACAGAAAGAAAGAAAAATTCCTGAAAGAAAGGAAAACAAGGAAAAAGTCATGAGTCCTGACTGTACCGGAGCCTAGAAAAAGACAGCCAAGAGAAGTTTTTGGGTGGGATCTGGATTGGAAGGGGAGGGGGGGGGAATTGGAAGTGGCCTGAAATTTTTTGAGCTTTGTTTTCATTCAATGTCAATTCATCAATTGTATTTCAATTTTTCTTGTTTTTCCATAAATTAAACTTAAGTTTTTCATGATTAAATTTGTTCTGGGCCCCTGTAGGGCCCCAGAACCTATTGTTCTAGGGCCCCCGATTAAAATATCAGAGGTTGTAGGTCAAACGCTTTTTCGGGGCCCTCTTGTAGCCATACATTACAATTTTTGCCATTGCCAAAAACAGTTTTCATCATTTGGAGGTCCCCAAATAGCAGGGGCTCTAGGCCACGGCTTAGTTGGCCTATTCAGTAAATATGCCCTGACATTAGGTGGAGGAATAGCCCCCAACTCTTGACCTCCCATTTTAAAGAAAAGAAATGCAATAGCGACTTTATTTTAAGATTAAACTTTTTTGAGGAGCTATTGCTAATGTATTACCTATACAAAGTTTTCTTAATTTTTTTTTTTTTCAAAATAAAGCCAAGAAGATGAGAAAAAAAGGGATCCTAAAACTAAATAATTTTTTTTACTTCACCAAAGACAGCATATTGTGTTTTTAAACTTCAATTTCGGAAATATTCTGGGACAGAGTTCAAAAAACCTCCTTCTACCTAATATGTACAAAAATCGCTTAAAATTACTTTTTTAGAACCTCAATTTCGAAACCCCCGAACTCCGTTGTTTTAACATCATTGAAGGTCTTCTAAAATTGCATAATGGAAAAAAACCCCTTTCCATTATGTTACAAAAAATGGCTTGCAATCGCGTTTTTAAAACTTCAATTTCGAAAAATTGACGACAAAGGGCCCCGAACCTTCCTTCTTCAAAATATAGTCTGAAAATCCGTTTTTTAAACTAGAACTTCAGAAGAATTTTAGAAACTCCCCCGAACCCCTGTATAAATAATTTATTCACAATTAAATTCATTTTACTAAATCTGTTTCTCCGCATTGTAAAATTGTTGAAAATAAGATACAGTTAAGGTATTGAAAGTTTGAATCAAAAACAAAATTTAGAGAAAAAATATGAAATCTAACTTTTTATATAGCCCCTAAGTCCCCCAAATTGCATTAAAGGAAATCATCCCCATTGAAAAATAATAAAAACACAAAAAATTAAAACATTCGCGAAAAAAATTCAAGAAGCTATCCGAGTTCAAAATTAGTAGGGACCTTGCAGAATAAGAGGTTGGAACCCATCGCGTTTTCAAAGGAATGACATGTTGTCGAATTAAAACGATGTATATATATATATATATATATATATATATATATATATATATATATATATATATTAGGGTGATCCTTATTTTTGAAGTTGTAGATATTTTAAGCGACGCCCCCTCAATTTCTTCCATTATACAAATAAATGATCCTTGCAAAATTTTAAGTCAATCCATGAATATTAACACCTGCTTGTAGGGCCCCCTCTTTTCAGTTTCGAAGAAAACATTGCGGGTTTTCTCATTTTTAGGTGAAAGTATTCTTACGTTTCATATTTAAAGTAATTTTGAACCTCAATAGATGTTGCTACTTCCAGACTGACCATTCTTTCACTTTCATTCTGTAAAATTTTGCACGTTACAGAGGGTGCATGTACACCAATAGCCTTGGGTCAAGCATACCGCTATTCTGCGCTCGTTTTAGATTTTTTAGTTACTCACTGGGATACACAAAGATACATCCAGATGTAACTGAAAAAAAAAATGCCGATAGGCTTACTGCGATAGCTTCAGGTCCCAATGTTGAACAGCTACTCGGAATTCCTGAGATATTTCTTCAGTTGTACATGATATCTTAGATGATTGATCTTTATTGTTAACTGTTCAAGCTCATGATACAACGGCTTGCAATACCGGCCGTATAATTGTGCATACAATTTTTTAGAGCAAAAACTGAACGGTGATACATTACATTTGGATTGCCATCATCATGCACTTGAAATCGTACTGAAGAGTGTGTCTTTAAAAGATTCTTGCCTTTCTTAGTTCTACACCCGATACTCCATTATTTCAGCGTTTCAAAATTTTGGGGAAAGATCTCCATCATTCAGAACTTATAACATTTCAATCAAGTACACATACCACTTAAATTCTAAAAGACGAAGTTGATGACATATCATTGTTCGTAAAAAGCGTTATTGAGAAAGATTAGAGAGAATTCTCATAACTTGTAATAATATTTTCTGGTAAAGTCCCTCCTATACAGGATATGTTTTCGGCAACCTAGAGCTTATTCCTGAGCCAAATGGGTGGCAAAAGGAATTTATGTGTTTAGGAAACAGTTTAAATTGACTTTACATGAAGAGAAAGCCCGTAAATGCTGTTTTACAGCGCTGTTTTAGTTAAATGCTGTATGACGATATGGTTTTTCGCAACTAACTCAATCGATTGCTCTTTGAAATATAATGTGTCTAAAAAACTAGCAGCGTACAAAATGATGACAAACATGCATCAGAAGCAGTGATTACAAAATTCATAAATCACTTATAGTATTTAGGGGATGAGTACTGGAGTAGCTTTGTCCGTATTGGATGTACGAAATTAAATTTGAAGATAGAAAAAGAAACTACTCCAAAAAATGCTTGCTGATAAGGAAGACGCGTCTAATGACTGAATCAAAATTTTCAGATAACAGTAGATGATTTGAGATACTTTCCTAGTAAAGATCTTCCTCTTTATAGAAGCAATTACAAGTCAATAAAACTGTTTGATAAGTTACAAACACCAAAAGATGTTTTCCTATTTGATCCTGATTCATGGCAAAATGAAGGAAGTTATTTAAAGAGAAGATATATCATTAAAATGCTGAAAGTTGAGAATGATGCAACTGAAAGAGAAGCATAATATTAATCGAAGAATTTCAGAATCAATTCACTAAATATGAGTAAAAAAAGCGATTTACTTTACAGACAGCCCAAGACTATCAGAAAAAATGCACACGATTGAGATACATTGAGAAAAGCGTACGATTAAGGTAAAGTTTCTAAAGCACTATTTCATTCTTATTCAATGTAAAACCTTTAGATGATATGAAGTAATTAAAAAGATTAATTTTAGTGCTACCTCACTGTAAAAATATTTTGCAGAAGCGATGTCCGGGGTCTGAAGTAAAACTTCGAAGATTTGCGGGAAAAATTATCAAAAGTGTTAAATTTCAACGTCCTATAGGCACGTGTTATTATTGACCGAGTTCAAATCGAGTTCAATTTTTGCACAGATTGCATTTTATTATATTGTCACAAAACGCTGCGTTTTATATCTCGGGGAATATTGGTCATGCCAATGTTAAATTTATTGTTTAATTTTTTTTTTCATGCTAGTGAATTCCCTAAATGTAAGGTGGGGGACTTGTGGACCATACAGAAAGTTAGATTTTGCATTTTTATCCCTGGTTTTGTGTTTATTTCAAATTTTGAATATCTTAATTCTGCAACTTATAATAAACAATTTTGAAAATAGAAGTACGCATCTTGGAATGACGGTTGCAAAAATAGATGTATTGCAGGTTGTACACGCTGTATATTTTTAATAAGATGATTGGTAAGGTATAAAACTATCCTCTTTGTTAAATGTATGCTACGTAACCTATTAATTAACGTAAAGTTTACTGCCTTAACCGCTATAAATAAATGCCTTATGTGCCGAATCGATTATCATCAATTATGTGCCAAACAAAAAGTCCTTCAAAATAAAGTAAATTTACACACACACACACACACTTTTGGCTTTTTTCCACTCTCTTAGATCTTCAAAACTATCATTTGACGCAGTATAGCCTATTTAGGCTCTTACGCCACTAAAACTAATAGAACCAACCAACCAAAGAAACGTATCTTAAGTAAAATATCTTTACCACCAAAAAAATTCTGTTGTAAGTTTCTTTGTGGAAAATGTAGAAATGATGCAAAAATTTTGTTACGAGTAAACTATCTTAGAATTCAGAATTTTACTCTTAACTGTCGTACGAAAAACCAATAATAGATGTGTAAAATTAGTTTATTAATTACACTGGTCTAGTGATTGCAATAGCGGTGTACCGGTTAATCGAATACCGGTATTGTCAGCTATTTTGTAATTTCGTAATACCGGTATTTGATGGGGTTGAATACCGGCATTTTCGGTATTAGCTAAAAATAACAAAATAGTTTTGAATTAAAGGGTTCCCAATTTAACTAACTAGATATTTACTGTTATTTGACATGTAAATTTCATTTTCGATGAGATAATTCCAAAATCAATTTTTGAAATAAAAATTTGGCTTCAAAAGCACGAATTTTGTAGAATATCAATGAATAAAAGTAACGGAAAGATTACAAAATGATATTTTCATCACCAGATGGTGTGATGAATCGCACTTTCGTGAGTTTATGAGAACCACATTTTTATTTTTCCCATTTCCTTGACTTGCCCTTTAGTGAAAACTAATTTTAAGTGTAATTACGAATGTGTTTGTGCTATGAACAATTTACCTCAACCATCAACTGCAGCAGTTCTTTAGGTAGTTTTTTTTTAAAAATATTTGTCTCAGCTGGACTGAATTATGAAAAGTTGTAATTTCTTGTAAGTGTAACAAACAGTAATTTGTTGTCACCGGTATTAGTATGCTGTTCTGTCTACCCATTCTGCGTAATATTAATGATACCTTAAACGATTGCAAAGAGGTAAGGCCTAATCAGTTGGAACATACTTTCAGAAATTTACAAATTTGTAAAGAATTTCGAAAAGAAAACGAAAAAGAAAGGAAACTTACAAGATCAAATTCATCCTAAATTTCAAACCAAAGGATTAATAAAAATCAAACTCAAACCTATTCTGACCAAGAGAAAAACGTTGAAGATGATGTTTATGCTGGAAAAGAATGGTCACTCGAAGAACAGTTGCTATAGTTAAAGTAGTAACTGTTTAGATGTAAATAATAATGATAAAAAAAACCTTACACGCAATACCAAAGAAACACCCACACTCACCAAAATATTTTTTTCAAATCAACAAGTTAAAGATCGAACTACTTGAAGGTGAAGGACTTCCAGGCAACTACAGCAGGTATATCGCGCATCATTCACAGTACCTTCGGCCTGCGTGAGTTCAGAAAGAATATTTGCAACTGCAGGAAATTTTTTCACTAAAATGAGTTCCAGGCTTAGTGAAAATTAAATAGATGCATTATGTTTCTGTCTATTATTGATGTTTTATTATGATGTTTGTTTTTTCATTTTATACTTGTTCACAATAAGCGAATTATGCACTTTCTGCACAAAATAATAAAATACGTTAACGAAACATTTATTTTTGTTTTTGAATGTTTTTTTAAAAATTTTTAATACCGGTCTTCCGTTATTACGTTAAAAAAATACTGAATACCGGTATTGCGTTTTTGATCCGGCATTGCAATCCCTACACTGGTCAAAAAAGTTTCTGTCCCTCAGTTATATGACAATATAATACTCCATCACCAACATATTTTTGAAAAATCCAAAATCTTTAAAATCTCAATTTAATGACATTCATTTAATAGATGTACAATACGTTTTGTCATTTCCCTTTTTATAAACAATTACAAAGCTTAAAAAACTAGTATAAAAGACGAAAAATCACGGGACGCGGGAGCGTCCCGCCTCCAAGAAAACCAAACGTCAGCAGCCAACAAAAGCAAATCCACTGCCAAGAAAGACGAAAGAAAATAAAAGCGACTAAGAACAGTTTACGCGACAGAACAAGTAGGGTTTTTTTTTTGGGTTTTTCACCCATCTGTATCTCAGCCCCATGAAAACCCCTGGAGTTGATTTTTGGTATGCTCGATCTCTAGTGGCCCCTGAAGACATAAACCAAAATACAATCCCCAGGACCATCAAGGGAAGGAAGAATTTAAGTTAGAAAATCGCTGTTCAAAAAAGTTTTCGCTTTCTTTGACATGGCTACAGCCCAGATGAGAAGAGGAATCGAGCTGAAATTTCGCACATTCATTCCTTGTGCCCTAGTGATGTGTCTTTTGTGCCATTTGACCCCCTCCTCCTCCCCCTTGTTTTTACCCCCCAAATCGTACCTTCCCGGGGTTCTGTAGCAGCCCCCGGGGGGCTATGGTAATGATTTTTTGTAAACATATTCTTGGGGGGGGGGCATTGAGGACATATACAACCTTTCAAACCCCAGGGACGTTATGGGCGGGAGTAATTAAAGTTTGAAAATCACTAATTTCCCCTAAATTCATATATACTTACTCTCAGCTTATAGGTTTTATTAATCTCTGACTGCAATTGCAAGGCTAGAACAGATCTAAGATCTAACGACTATTCAAAAGTTGTCTTCGCAAATGAAATTCAATCAAGACTAATAAAACAGATCCAACAGTTGCAACTGGACGTTATCACAAATTTGCCACAGCGACTGCGCATGCGCGCGGACTTTCTGTTCACCAAGCAACCACCTCAATTAGAAAAGCTTCGCGCCAAACAAGACAAACAATTTAAAGGATCTATCCATATTTCTAAGGAGCTAAAGGTGAGAGGAGGTTCTAACGGAAGTAGGTGTGATGAAAGAGGAGAACATTGAGGATGATAGTTTGGCAGATACTTGGCGGGCAAACCAGATGTCATCACTTTTTAAGGCTGATGGTTTTTGGGTTGAGGATGAAGGCTTTCTTTTTTGTCTGGAAGAGTTAAAGGTTTTCTTGGCGGGGAAACTTTTACAACAGGATTGTTTTTTCTGAGATATAGGTATATTGTTTAAAAAGTTGTAGAAGAAAAGAAGAGATTTTTGATTAAAAAAAAAAAAAAGATTATACTCGTAAAAAAATTTCCTAAATTTCATACTTTATGTAACCGTAAATGCTTTAACTGCGGATGCTCTATTACTAGCGCTAACACAAACTTAAATAAGATATAATATTCTAATAAGATTGCAACAGTAATCCAAAGCACATTAGGAGTAAACCGACCTTGATGTCCAGCTTCAATTGACGAAACATCCTGGTGGAAGCGCTTCAAACGCTCGTTGCTCACAGCTCTCATACTTTCAGGCAAAAAATTTCAGTGACATTGAATATACTAATTTTTCGTAACTTTTTAACATGCCTTTTGTTATTTTTCCAATATTTTGGACTTCTATTATTTCCTAAGAACTGTGTCACATCATTTTTAAAATCCGTTCATGCTGTTTTTCCTAAATCACTTAATATAGCTTCAAAATTTTAATCCTTCATAATTTTTACATAAATGAGTGATGGGAACTGTTCCTGTAAATATTGAAATTCACTTTTCGTTATTCATTGCTTTAACAAAATTCTTCATCAATCTGAACCTTATGTGTAAGGGTGGGAAAGTATTTTTTTTTTGCATTTGACTGTTTTGATGTTCCTATGATTTTATTTCCCCCCCGCCTCCCTGTGCCAGCACCACAGTCGACCGGCCCATCCCGATGCTGCTCCTCTAGCGAAAACCGTCTCCAGGTTGCGTCTATGTCCTGCACACACATGCATACATACGCACACCTACACACACACATACATACACACCTAACCACATATACACACACATACATAAACATACACACACATACATACACACCTACACACTCATACATACACACCTACACACATACATACACACCTACTCACACATACACACACACTTACCCACACATACACACACCTAAACACACCTACACACATACATACACACCTACCCACACACACACTCACACCTAAACACACATACCCACACACTTCTGCCTGCACACAGACACAAACACACACGCCCACATACACATACACACACGTGATTGCGAAAAACAAAAACTTGAATTACAGATGTCAAAATTCAAAATATTTTTTTTTAATCGATCAGAGGAACGCTTTGCTTAGATTTTTTCACTTACAGTATATTGCTTGAGCTCTGGATATTTCTTTTTAATATAAAGTTCATGTATTGCCCTGCTGTCCCTCTCACACAGAAAAAAGCAGTATATTCTTCTTTACTAATAATAAAGCAGAAAGTCTCTCTGTCCGGAGGATGTCTGTAGGATATCTGTAGGATGTCTGTGACGCGCATAGCGCCTAAACCGTTCGGCCGATTTTCATGAAATTTGGCACAAAGTTAGTATGTAGCATGGGGATGTGCACCTCGAAGCGATTTTTCGAAAATTCGATTTGGTTTTTTTTTATTCAAATTTTAAGAAAAAAAAACTATCATAAATTACGAAATTATCATAACGTGGAATCGTACCATGGGCGCAAGCCAATGGGTGAGATACGAAATTATCATAACGTGGAACTGTAACGTCGGTACAAGCCAATTGTCGAGAAAATTCACCATACATTATTTGTAAATATATACAAGCGAACCAAAAGACCTTTAATTTTTCTATTACGGGCGAAGCCGTGCGGGTGCCACTAGTTACTAATAATAAAGCTGAAAGTCTCTCTGTCCGGAGGATGTCTGGATGTCTGTGACGCGCATAGCGCCTAGACCGTTCGGCCGATTTTCATGAAATTTGGCACGAAGTTAGTTTGTAGCATGGGGGTGTGCACCTCGAAGCGATTTTTCAAAAATTCGATTTTGTTCTTTTTCTATTCCAATTTTAAGCCCATTTTTCACAGAAATTTAATAAAATGGGAAAGAATCTTTATCTTTATCTTCTTTACTAATAATAAAGCTGAAAGTCTCTCTGCCCGGAGGATGTCTGGATGTCTGAAGGATGTTTGGATGTCTGTAGGATGTCTGTGACGCGCATAGCGCCTAAACCGTTCGGCCGATTTTCATGAAATTTGTCACAAAGTTAGTTTGTAGCATGGGGGTGTGCTCCTCGAAGCGATTTTTCGAAAATTCGATTCCGTTCTTTTTATATTCTAATTTTAAGAAACTTTTTCCGAGCAAATGATCACAACGTGGAATAGTAAATTACGAAATCATCATAACGTGGAACCGTTATGAGCCATGGGCGAGCCATTTAGCATAACCAATTGGCGAGAAATTCATCCTCCATTATTTGTTAATATACAGGCGAATAGTGAAGGCTAATCTGAAATCAACCACAGTGGAATTTTCTCCCGCTTGATTATTGTGAAATTCATTCTAAAGCTGCTTCAAATATCATTTCAAGTATATTAACTATAATACGTTTATTTCTTCTATGTTGCTCATTGCTTTTATATTAATTAAAAATTCACTATTTTACTCACTTTTTTTAACGTATTAATTACTTAATTAGTGAATTTTTTCATTATCTTTTCATTTACTGATTATCCTTTTATTTACTCATCATTTTGTTCAAAAATATTTTTCTTAATCGAATAGAAAATATTTCATTCGAAAGATATTTCATTTTCCACTTTGCCGCATGAAAAAAAAAGTGAAAACTTTCCACTATTTTTGAAGGCTCAAAATTACTGCCAAAAATAAAAATAATATTTCAATGCAAATTTTTTATCAATACAATGTTCTTTCTTTATGTGCTGTAATTTTCAAAACAAAATTACAATTTGTTCATTTTGAAAAAGCTCAGTCATCTTAATTATTTCATTTTGTCCCACATTCCCCTACTTATTCGATAAAAACGTCATTTTTTCTATTTGTAGAAAAGATCTTCACCAAAATGTCCCATATTTATATTTTTAACTTAAAATGTCGCTTTTCGACTTATGTTGAACAAGTTTTTTTGCACTAAAAAAGTATGTTTTTTTTTTTGAAATTCCAAACCACGTGCATATAGTACTCTTTGGAGTTATGTGCTTTAGTCAAGTTGATTTAGCCATTGTTTTTTTTTTCTGCACAAAAGATACACTTTTTTTTTGTCATTCCTAAGGGCTAAAACGTATACATTACAACACATATCTGTAAATACTTGTAAAGGAGATAATAATCAATCTCTTAAAACCTCTAGATGTTTAACTTGATTCGATTTCATTGCGTGATGAAGTTCCATTACGAAAGTTTCCTGAACAAGTTTTATTGGTTATTTCTTCTAATGATACGAATATAATGAAGCTTGATAATCAGACGAATAGTAAATTAAACCACATATAACATAGAGAACTTCAACTTATTTTTGAAGAGCTTTCTTTTAACTACTAATACTTACTCTTTTTCTTATAACGGTCATTTATCAAAATTACATTTTCATAATTTAAAATAAAACCTGTATTAAATAATTATTTAGAACTCGGTGATCATACTTTCTTTAATTTTTAAGCCAATAAATGCCGAGTGACATCAAAAATAATAAACCGAACTTCAAAGAAAAGGGTGAAGAAGTTTACTCTTAGATGCATATAAATATCCTTCCCTGTCAAACTTTAACCTGTGCAGGAAATAATAAGCCTAGATGAAGTAAATTACGAGCAGAGAGCGGAAAATATCACATTTAAATTTTAAAATAAATGCATGTACATTTTTCCTGCACCGTAGCTCAGTTCTTGTTATCAATACAAATGCATTGTTTATCATGCAAGCATTTTGGAAGAATGAACGGATTTAGACCAAACTTTGAATCAGACGCATATTTTAAAGCTTCTTTATGTAGATCCATTACTTTTGCGTTGTCAACTTTTGCTTATTTTAGGAAGTTTATTGTAATTTAAATTCAGCACAAAACAATTTTATGTTTCCGTCACACAAACACACAGATAATCTTGATGCAGCTTTTGGAATTTTGTTGTTATTCTTCTTTGGTTTTGCTCCTTGACGTGTACCATTTTCTTAAAAGACTTCTATTTCAAACAAATTTGCATGTCAAATGTAGTATTTCCTTCGAAAAATATACTTCTTTTTTTTATTTTTATTATTTTAATTTGCCGTGATAAAATGTCTTGAATAAAAGTCTTTAACAACTTTACTGTAAAACTTCGTTGATTTGCTATTTTTTCTTTTGATTTTAATCAAGCAATAACTAACAACAAAATGAAAAGTTGTAAATAATTTTTAAAAATATTTTTTTTTGCCTAAGTATCTCCTAAAACATTAATTTCATTAGTACTATTCAATTATTGCAATTTATACAATGAATAAATATACAAATGAAACAAAATATTTCTTTTTAGATTTGTTCATTAAAATTTTGGCTCTTTTGGGATTTAACAGTGAAAAAATAATAATAAAGTGAAATATTTTTCTGCAATGAGTGTTAAAAGGAGAATTGTTACCTTTTCAATCCATATTATTATTAGTAGAAGTAGCAAAAACGTTTACAAAAAAGCACTAACTTTAAAGCAGCAAATGAATGCATCTGAGTCATTCTTTTTCAAAGATGACAAATTTCTTACAAGATACTCAGAAATTAAGTGCTTTTAATTTACTCGATGAAAACTTAATGATTACTAAACGCATTTGAAATTAAGGAACAAAAGTCGTGTATTTGTGGAAAATAAAATACACAAAACTTGATTTTAAACTTTTTTTCTATGTTATGGAATGCATATATGTGTTCTTCATTTACTTATTTTGTGTCGGTGTTAGCTATCCTTTGTTTTAATGACTCTAATGCTTGAATAGATTTCTTAAAAAAGTTCAAGGCACACCTATTGTTACAATGTTAAAGAATAAATTGAAAAATAAAATGCAGTGTGTTCTTGACAAAGTACCAATCACAAAGACAATAGAATCGCTGAGGTCGAAGTGAAAGCAATAAATTTCTTAATTGCTCAGAAAAAAAAAGTATCCAACCTTCATTTGAATTTTGTCGTCTTGAATTCATATGATGTTTTTTGCAATCTATAATTGCAATAGGACCTTACTCGTTGAGTTTCTTGTTTCTACCAATGTAATGAAATTTAAATTGCCAAGAAATTTGCACTTGTTATACAGGGTGTCTATAAATGATGGACCCGAATTTAAAAAATCGTATTTTCAAAAGTTCTCGACGGAATAAAATAGTTAATGCGTAAAATTAGGGAGAACTTTTGAAAATACGATTTTTTAAAATCGGGTCCATCATTTATAGACACCCTGTATTATGACTAGTGATTTTCTAGAATAGGTAATACGAGGCTTATTCATAAAAAATAAATGGTCATTAGGATGCGGCAATAAAGATAAAGATTTTATAGTCGATATTCACCAGTGCACTTATAAAGATTATTTACAGCGAATAACATTGCGTATGTATGTTTTCTTATCAATCTTAAATGATGGGAATTAATAATCTGGAAATTTTGTATTGAAATGAAGTTCGTCTTTTTAAGTTTATTTTTGTTGATGTTTTTCCTGAAACAATGTGATTTCACACGCCCTTTTAGAAGAAAACTTTCCCCTTCCCCCTTTTTAAAGGAAACATTTTCGAAAGTTAAGCCTTGAATGAAATGATGGGAATTAATAATCTGGAAATTTTGTATTGAAATGAAGTTCGGCTTTTTAAGTTTATTTTTGTTGATGTTTTTCCTGAAACAATGTGATTTCACACGCCCTTTTAGAAGAAAACTTTTTCCTTCCCCCTTTTTAAAGGAAACATTTTCTAAAGTTAAGCCTTAAATGAACGCAAACGATTTGTAACCATGGTGGCGAAAATGTGTCCTCTCAATAAATATTTAAACAACGAGCTAGTTATATTCCCGTCGTTTTGGCAATCTGAACAATCAGATCAACATTAATCTCGGTAAAATAAGGGTCAAGTGAGCTTCATAAGCAATTGGCGATTGCTCAAAAGAAAAACAAAATAATTCTTCAGCATTCATATTATACAAATTTGAACTTCTTTTTTGGAATGATTTTTCTCTGAAAAAGTGATGTTTTAACGCAACACGGCTTCACAATGAATTGCGGTTCACAGTGAAATTCATCGAAATCACTAGGAAATCTGTAAATGTCTCTTTGTAGGTTATTAACTTTAAACTAACGATCCATACTATATTTAATATCATTTCAAAACCCAAATACATAGCGAAATATTTGTGACTAATGATTCCAGTATTAATGAGAATAGGTCAAAGCTCATTCGATCTGTATCTTTTGAGCGAAATATGATTTATAGAACGTCTGCATCATGGTAGAAACTACCACAGACAAACCCTGGAATTGATGATGAACGGAATAAGGTGGATCAGTGTGGATTGCAATGAATAGATACACGATTAAATGACGTTACAATGCATATGGCTTAAAGTGAAACAATTGTTTCACATGGTGCTAGTGAGTTTAATTTTGTTTATTTCGCTGCTTTGGATGAATTGGATTTCTTGGTTCCAACTGCATGCCAATGGGGTCGTTTCCAAAGTTTTTAAAAGTATTTTTTTCTGAAAGAACATGCTTAAAAACATAGGATGTGACCATTTTTTAAAAATAATTCGACTAATTTAATATTTTTAAAAAAATACTTCAATCGATGCACTTTCATTGTTTACGCTGCCGATGGCATCACAAATGATAAAATGTCATTCACTATTGCCATTCATAGAGCACAATATTTAATATTGTGTTGGCAACGATACGGTTGATAGCAAGCGTAGAGAGCAAAAATAAATAAATAAATAAATAAAAATAAATAAATAATGTAGAGCTAAAATTAGCTCCCATTGCAATGCCATTAATTTGTAGAAAACATGAATTACCATTTTTGAAAAAATTATTGAAAATACAAAATTTAAAAAGACCAAGAAAAAACAATTCATCAAAATCAAGGGGACCAAATTAAAAAGTTCTGACACAGAGGAAAAAAGTTCAATGAGTGGGATATTGGTGAAAAGGTTTTCAAAATCAAAAGTACATTAGCTCTACATTAGCCAACCTTTTTCTTTTATATTATGAGAGAAAATATTTAATTGACAATCCTTCCTCTACACCTCTTTGTTGCAGATACATCGATGACCTTTTGTGTATAAATTTTCCTAATTTTTCTGAACTTAGTAAAACTATTTATCATAGTTCATTAACGCTCAAAAAGACTAGTTCTAATCAAAATAGCTTTAATTTCCTGGATATCAACATACAAATTGACTCAAATTGTTCCAGTACAATCTATGATAAGAGACGCGAATTCAATTTCACAGTTAACAGCTTACAAGATTTTTCCTCCTGCTTAAGTAAAAAGGTTTTTATTGGCATTATTGTTTCGCAAGCTATCAGAATAAAAAGAATTTGCAATACCATTTCTGCATTTAAGCAAGAAATTTCAGTACTCAAAAACTTACTTTTTAATAATAACTTCCCTAAAATTCTAGTTGAAAACATTTGCTTAAGTATAGCCTTCGATGAGCATTTCGCTTCTTTTGAAACTGTTTAACTGTGTAAATGTATGATACAACCGTGACAAACCATTTTTTATGAATCACCGGGGTGGATGAATTTTTACACGTGGGAAACAGGCGACTCGGTATGTCTATGGATTGATTTTGTGGATACGTTTTTCTTTATTTTATTGTTACGTTGACAACTGGAATGGTTTTTTATCAGGCTGAACAATGGATTTGGCTTTGTATACGTGGATTTCAAGGTAAGACAATTTTGTTATAGGCAGGTACTGTCCCGTGGAAGGCTAATTATCGGAACTTGTTTTCCTAATTAGTCGAGGCGAAACCCCTGCTTTTAGTTTTAGGTTTGAGCTCTAGTTTATTGTTTTTAGTTTAGCAAGTGGTGCTTTTGCCCATTGTTACTCTATATTGCATGTACTGGAGCTTAAACATTCTCTTTTAGTTCATAGTTAAAATTTTGGTCTTTTGACCGTAATTAATGAATCCTTCACGGCTGATGAGCTCTGGATTCATACTTTATCTTTTCCTACATATTAGCTGTTTGCATTTTTCCTTTTTCTCATCATTAATTATTTATAGTTTGTTTAATATTTGCAATTCTGTTTGCATAATTTTATATTTACTTGGCTTTTTAGTTTTGTTGGGTTGCGCATCTATGGGCTCTTGGTGTGGTCTTTTCAATATTTTTCACTTTTATTATATATATATATATATATATATATATATATATATATATATATATATATATATATATATATATATATATATATATATATATATATATATATATATATATATATATATATATATATATATATATATATATATATATATATATATATATATATATATATATATATATAAGAGTAAAAAAGGGGGGGGCACATTTTTTATATCAGAAAAGTTTATAGTTTTATGTTTTCGTCATAAATCTAAAAGTCGTTAATCTTTTCTTTCGTTCTTAATCTTGTCTAAAACGCTGTCTGCTGTTGCAGAATACCAATTTCAATTATTAGAGTGATTTTGAAAAGCATTTTTAATTATTTGTGATAACATAACTTGGTAGGGGAGAGTCGGGAGGAGGGGGACAGGTTTCAGTATGTTTTTCTTCTCTAATTTAGACTAGTGAAAGAAGATTTTTTTTTCCGCATATTTTAAAAGTTGAACGTTTTATTCCCACGTCCCCCCCCCCAAACACATCCACAATAGGGAGGACTAGGACAAGATTTAAAAGGTTTAATTTAACGAATTTGTCTTTTGCTGAGACAAAACTAAAACAAAAGTAGGACTGCACTCGTCTGATACCCACAAACTTAAGTGATCGGTGAAAGTATAATCTGCATCCCTGAAGTCATTTTCAAACTGGAATTGAATTTTTTTGTCATTCATTTCCCTACTGAACATTCCTTACCACTATCTATGTATAACTCTGCCTGTATAATAAACAACCAATTCCAACCAAGTATTTGATTTTATTCTTTCCGAACAATTTTCCGTCCATATCCGTGGCCATTTCTTAAAAAAAAAAAAAAAAAAAAAAACGACTGTTTTTCTTTTTTAAGTTCAAATAGCAAATGTTAATATTTATATCAAATGCTTATGATTTACTCGCTGATGTCTTTAAGCAACGAAAAATGCCTTTTTAAAGTAAAAAATAAGAACAGCAATAAATAAACAAATAAATAAATAAGAAAAATAAAACAAATAGCTATAATATAATTCATAATGATTGCATTAAAAACCAAAAAAAAAAAAAAAAACCACATTGTTTCTGTTTTAATTTAATGAAGCATTATTTAACACGTCATTACTCAAGTAAAACTCCAGAGCTAATTTATTAACCCCTAAAAATAAAGTAATCCTTTTCTTTCTACAAAAGTTTGGAACTTCTTAAACCAGCTACAACAAATTGGAATGGAAAAAAATTGAAAAATTGGTTGAAGGAAGAAAGAAATCAAATGCTGATGTTTCTATCATTGATGCTTGAATGCAACGTAACGTCTATTAATACAAAATAAATAAATAAATAAATAAATAAATAAAAACAACAATAAATAAATAAATAACAACAATAATATTAATAATAACTAATAATAAAAAGATAAAGTGGTTTTTTTAATAATAACATTAAAAAAACCACTTTATATTTTTCAGTTAGATGAAGCAAAACTTTGCTTGTCATTTATCGAGTAAAACCCCTGAGTTTACTTTTCCTAACCCTAAACAGTTGCGGCAAAATAAAATACATTCTTTCTCCCGACAAAGTTTGGAACTTCCTGAATTACGAATAATGGGCCAAGCCTTACGTCACGTGTAGCTAAATCATCCACAAAGCTATTATTAGTTCTCTCTTGGGATTAGAGGAGGTGCCGCGTAATTCGGAGACATGTTGTCGGAAAGCCGCTTTCCTGTTTTAACCGAATCTTTGCTTTTTATAGCGCTAATTTATTTTGCCGGATAAATATGAAACGACGTGAAAAAGACATAGATTGATGGAACTGTCCCTGGAGATTTGCAGCGCCACGGACTTTATTTATAGGGAACTTTAGCGTCCACGTAAACTAGGTGTCATTGTTGAGGATATTTTAATTGTTGGCTTAAATGAAACTCATTAAGTGTGAGGCATCTTTTTAAGGATTGTCAGCGTGAGGTTAATTTAGTTAGTTTAGTTTGTTTGAGGTACTCAGGTGTGAGGCAAGAAGAGGTGAAGCATAGAGAAATGTGTCAGTTTGTTTATGTTTTTTTCTGGACATTAGAGTAACAGGGTGGTTAGCGAAAGAATTCGAAATGCACCGCCGTTATTTTGTGAACTTTAGGAAGTAAAGAAGTCTTAATAATAGTACAATGTTAATTTGTGTTTAAAGTATCCAACTGTGTTCGAAGGCATATTTTTAAATGCTATTTTTTAACTACATATACTTCAAAACTATGTAAAAAAAATGTAATAATAGGTTTTCAAAATGTTATTTAAAAAAAATTATTTGGTCAAACTTGAAGAAAAATAGCGCTTTTACATGCCTTACGCTATGGATAAAATTATGTTCTAGTTTAACAAAAATCCTTTCAGAAATACATTTTTATGATTCCTATTTGTTTTTTGCTGTAAAAGATCTCGAAATAGTTCTGAAATATATCTGAACAAAGTTCCTATATTGGAATTCTTAAAATCAAAGTTATTTTGATTAAAAATAAGCACATAAAATATTGCTAAGTTTCCGCGCTTAGAATACTTCCTATTCTATGCAAAAGGAAGTAAAAGTTGGTAATGGTTTGGAAAAACTAAAAATAAATAGCCATAAATGTTTTCTAAAATATCGCATTTAATAGGTGCTACTAGAAGTAATATAGCATTCCGATCAAGTGGAAAATAAAATGCATGTTTTAAAAGCGTAGAGAAATGTTCTGTAAAATGTTTTTAAGCTTGCATGTGTGCTATGGCGGCTCTAAGATTTTGCTCATGCATCTTACAAAAATGTGCTTTTCACGTGTATTTTTA